>NW_016806761.1:2494121-2531246 GCF_001698545.2 Rhinopithecus bieti
ACTGGTGTATAAGAATGCTTGTGATTTTTGCACATTAATTTTGTATCCTGAGACTTTGCTGAAGTTTCTTATCAGCTTAAGGAGATTTTGGGCTGAGACGATGGGGTTTTCTAAATATACAATCATGTCATCTGCAAACAGGGACAATTTGACTTCTTCTTTTCCTAACTGGATACCCTTGATTTCTTTCTCTTGCCTGATTGCCCTAGCCAGAACTTCCAACACTATGTTGAATAGGAGTGGTGAGAGAAGGCATCCCTGTCTTGTGCCAGTTTTCAAAGGGAATTTTTCCAGTTTTTGCCCATTCAGTATGATATTGGCTGTGGGTTTGTCATAAATATCTCTTATTATTTTGAGATACGGAGGAACACACTTTGAAATAAAAGAAATGTGTAGTCATCCTTCCTTACATTTCCCTTTCACATATGTCCTGCTGATCTAGTATTCTGATGTTTTTTAGTGAAACAGCATTTATCCAGGGAAATTATAAGGATATAGGAATCCATCAACTCTAGATTTCTAAGCCAACAAGGAAACAATAGAGGGGAACTAAATCAATCATTTGTCATAAATACAAATATCACTAATCCAAAGTTGATGATCACTTTTCTGTTTTTACATCAGAGCCTGGAGAATGTATCATTTATTGATCTGATACTCTTGGTATTTTTTCCAGATTCCACATTGGTGCTGATCTATATTCCTTTTCTCAGTGATAAATGCCATTTAGAGTTGTATTATTAATTATTAGGGTTTAATTTTGATAGTCAGTTTTACCAAATTTAGCCTATAAAAACATACACTCTTTACTTGATGGCTACATCATTCAACTATTAAATTAAGAAAGCCTTGTATTTACATTAGATGTCACAGTTTATTAAGAAAACATAGATGTATTTTCTCAAGCCACAGAACTGTGCTTTATAGTGACAATTTCCATATTATGGGCCCATAATGTTTAGGGTTAATTCTGCATTGTAGTGACTAACAGAAGGAATGGTCTGGATCAGTGCTTCTCAAATTGAAATGTCCTTATGACGCCCATAAAGATCTTTGTAAATGCAGACTCTGATTCAGTAGTCTAGGATGAGGTTTGAGAGTCAGTTTCAAGTATTCATCAAAAACATGAATGTGGGAGCCACATGCATTGTGCTCAGGAGCTGCCTTAGAGATTTTTGCCTCCCACATCTCCCCTTTAAAATTGCCTCTGATGTTTGCTTTTGGGCTGCCCCCTAAAATATCCACCTGCCAGTTTATCATCTCTTGTCACAGACCTTCCATCTCCCTAGAATAGTGTTGCTAGATTTACCAAATAAAAACATAGAACACCAGCTAAATTTGAATTTCAGATAAATAATATGTTTTTAGTATAATTGTGTCTCAAATCATGCATGGTACACACTTATACTAAAAATGTATTCATTGTTTACCTGAAATTCAAATTTAACTGAATGACCTGTATTTTATACTGTAATCTTACTGTGGAAACAAATGCCTTGATGTGGATTGGTCTAGAGCAATCTCAACACTGTTGTCTTAGGGTCCGGATACTTGTAGGTTGTGGTAGACCATCTTGTGCATTGTAGGAAGTCTAGCAGCATCTATGACTTCTACTTACCAAACACCTATTACAACCCCACCCCTTGTTGTCACAACTGAAAATGTCTCTAGACATTGGCAATGTCCCTGGGGGACAAAGAAAGCAGCCCCAGTTTCATACTACTGGTCTAGAGGAGGAGGCTGTGTGTGTGTGTGTGTGTGTGTGTGTGTGTGTGTGTTTCTAAATATGTAGGTTGAGAAAACAAAATATTAGTAAAGTTTTCGGCAAGTTGCAGTGGCTCACACTTGTAATCCTAGCACTTTGGGAGGCTGAGTTGGGTGGATCACTTCAGCCCAGGAGTTCGGGACCATCCTGGGCAACATGGTAAGATTATCTCTATAAAAGTACAAAATTACCTAGGCATGGTGGTGTGCACCTTTAATCCAAGGTACTTTGGAGGTTGAGGTGGGAGGATCACCTGAGCCAGGGGAGGTTGAGATTTCAGTGAGCCAAGATAGCACTGCTATACTATAGCCTGGGTGACAGAGTGAGACCATCTCAAAAAAAAAAAAAAAAAAAAAAAAAAGTTAGTAAAGTCTTGGTAACATGTCTTTCCTTGTCAAATATGATAGGAGAGATGTAATGGGAGTTTCTAAGTTAGTTTCTGTGGAAATCAAGAGATTAAAATAATTACAGGCAAATATTTTGTCCTATTTTATCTACTTATGAATTGGTTTCACTATCCCCTATTCTCCCAACACATGCACCAATTAACATTTAAAGCTATATTAATGATAATGTAATGAGCACACTGTTTTCCTGAGTATTGTGTTCCATTTCTATACCCAAGAAGTGTACATATTTCCTGTGTGTCTCTGGGGTTAAATATAAATTCTCTTCCCCTGCATTCATGGTCTTTCAATGGCTTCTTTCTCCCTCCCCAAAGCTCCCCTCCCCACTTTGGGGTTTCCTCCATGTTTCCTAACGTTCCTCTCTCACCTGCTTCATCAGGCCATGCAAACCAAACTGACACAGTTCACAGTTAACTGAGCATTCCAAGAAATTTCTGACCATGTGCTTTGGTAGTATTGTCCTCCATTCTCACGGCCTCATAGCTGTCCTCAAACACATTCTATAAAACCTGACTTTCAAGAAACCCTACTTTATTTCCCTAACCTATAAGAATCATTCTCTTTTCTGGCACCGTCCATAGCACAGCTCACTTTCTCCCTTGGATTAGAAACAGTTACTAACAAGTTATCTCCCATACTCACCTGGGAAGACTTTAGAGTAGGTTTTGGGACTGCATTAATGTTACATTGTCCAAAGCACCATCTAGGAGCAGTCCCCAGGATATCTTCATATTTAGCTTTTGCACATGCCTTTACTTCTGCTTGGAATGTTTTACTCCTATAGCCTTTTCTGACCTCCCCATTTAAAATGGTTATGACTCTGAGGCAACACACACTAAACCTTCTTTCCTCATTTATTTTTGCCCACGCAGTCATCATTTTCTCTCACGTGTTATTTTTACTTATTTGTTTCTTATCTGATTCTCCCCAAGAGTATATAATTTTTACCAGGACAGGTTCCTTGTGTCTCCTTCCCGAGTGACTGGAGTAGTTTCTGGCACACAGTAGGTATTCAATAAACAATTGTTGAAAAAGTAATTAATGTGCTGGGATATCTGAAGGTATTTCAAAAGGTATTGATCTCAAATATATTTGATACTTGAGAATATCAGTAGAATAATTTTGAAGGGACAAAACTTTCATAGGTGTAGAACGTCTAAAACATACCCGGTCACAAAGTTATCACTTTATAATCCTATCTTGACGTTATTTCACACAGAAGGCTTAGAGAGAAAAAGCTGAAAAGTTGTATTGATTGCAATTTTGGGGTAAGTGTACTAAAAAGACTCCCATGCTTAAACTGCTCTAATACCAGGTGCTGGAAATACCACAATTGCTGATATAACAAATACTATATTACTTGTTACTAGCTGAGTAGCTTTAGAAATCAAATGGGACCTAAAGGAAAGTGGAAGAAAGCTCTTTCATAAACCTTTGCTTCTTTTTCCTTTCCCCTTTTTTATTGTCTTCATAAAAGTTTCATTTGAGGGAATAAAGTGCCCCCTGGGGCTGTGTCTACATGAAACCTTAAGGTATTAAGCATTCATTTTTGTGCAATTGATCACACGCCAAATTGGGAGGTTATTCTCCCAACCACATTAACCAATTATACATGAAATTTCCAGCCCATATGTTGTCCGGTCTTTTTGTTTGTTTGTTTTGTTTTTTTTGGAGATGGTGTTTCACTGTAGACCAGCCTGGAGTACAGTGGCACGATCTCTGCTCACTGAAACCTCCACCTCCTGGGTTCAAGCGATTCTTCTGCCTCAGCCTCCTGAGTAGCTGGCACTACAGGCATGTGCCATTATGCCCAGGTAATTTTTGTATTTTTAGTAAAGACGGGGTTTCACCAGATTGGCCAGGCTGGTCTCGAACTCCTGACCTCATGGTCTGCCCACCTCAGCCTCCCAAAGTGTTGGGACTACAGGCTTGAACCACCATGCCCAGCCATGTTGTCTGCTCTTTGTCAGGACTACTGTCGCAGCACAAAAGCAGTCATAGACAATAGATAAACAAATGGACATAACTGTGTCCCAGTTAAACTTTGTTTTATGATATTGAAATTTAAATTTCATATAATCCACATCATGAAATATTTTAAATTTTAAGTTTCTGTGGGTACATAGTAGGTGTATATATTTAAGGGATACATGAGGTGTTTTGATACAGACATGCAGTATGTAATAATTATTTCATGGAAAATGGGGTATTCATCCCATCAAACATTTTTCATTTGTGTTACAAATAATCCAGTTATATATTTTTAGTTTTTAAAAAATGTACTATTAGATTATTATTGATTATAGTCACTTTGTTGTGTTATCAAATAATAGGTCTTATTCATTCTTCTCTTTTTTTTCTTTCTTTTTTGAGACAGGGTTTCACTCTGTCATCCAGGCTGGAGTGCGGTGGCACATTTCAGCTTCAGCTCACTGCAACTTCTGCCTCCTGGGTTCAAGTAATTCTTGTGCCTCAGCCTCTGTAATAACTGGAATTACAGCCATTCACTACCACACCCAGCTATTTGTGTGTGTGTGTGTGTGTGTGTATTTTTAGTAGAGATGGGGTTTCACCACGTTGGCCAGGTTGGTCTGGAACTTCTGGCCTCGAATGTGTTTGCCTGCCTCAGCCTCCCGAAGTGTTAGGATTACAGGTGTTAGCCACCTTGCCCGGCCTTATTCATTCTTTCTAATTATTTTTGTATCCCTTAACCATCCCCACTCCCCCCTGAAACCTCTACTACCTTTCCCAGCCTCTGGTAACCATCCTTCTACTTCTACCATCCTTGGTTGCCTATGCTTATGGGATGTTACTCTCTATTTCCTGAGGTCGATCATTTTGATGTTTTAGCTCCTACAAATAAGTGAGAATATGTGAAGTTCGTATTTGTGTCTGAGTTATTTCACTTAACATAATGACCTCCAGCTCCATTGATGTTGTTGAAAATGACTGACTCTCATTCTTTTTCATGGCTGAATAGTACTCCATTGTGCATATGTACCACATTCTCTTCATTCATTCAACTGTTCTTGGACACTTATGTTGCTTCCAAATCTTGGCTATTGTGAACAGTGCTACAACAAACATGAGAGTGCAGACATCTCTTTGATATATTGATTTCCTTTTTTAGGTATATACGCAGCAGTGGGATTATTGGATTATATGAGAGTTCTATTTTTAATTTTTTGAGGAACCCACAAACTGTTCTCCATAGGGGCTGTCTAATTTACATTCCCACCAATACTGTGGAAGGGCTCACTTTTCTCCACATCCTCTCTAGCATTTTTATTGCCTGTCTTTGGGATAAAAGCCATTTTAACTGGGGTGTCATGATATCTCATTGTAGTTTTGATTTGCATTTTTCTGATGATCAATGATGTTGAGCACTTTTTCATATGTCTGTTTGCCATTTTAATGTCTTTTGAGAAATGTTTATTCAAATCTTTTGACCATTTAAAAAATTAGATTATTAGATTTTTTTCCTATAAGATATTTATGATCCTTATATATTCTGGTTACTAGTCCGTTGTCAGATGGGTAGTTTGCAAATATTTTCTTCCATTCTGTGGATTTTCTTTTCATGTTGACTGTTCTTTGCCCAGCAGAAGCTTTTTAACTTGAAGTGATCCCGTTTATCCAATTTTGCTTTGGTTGCCTATGCTTATGGGATGTTACTCAAGAAATTTTTGCCCAGACCAAGGTTCTAGAGAGTTTCTCAAAATTTTTACTGTAGTAGTTTCATAGTTTGAAGTCTTACATTTAAGTATTTAATCCATTTTGATTTTCGTATATGGCAAGAGATAGGGGTCACATTTCATTCTTCTGCCTGTGAATATCCAGTTTCCCACCACTGTTTACTGTTGAAAATGATTTACTATATGTGTATGGATTTATTGCTGGGTTCTGTATTCTGTTCCATGTGTCTGGATTTATGCCAGTACCATGCTGTGTTGCTTACTGTAGCTCTGTAGTATAATTTGAAATCAGATAATGTGATTATTTTAGTTTTTTTCTTTTTGCTCAGGACAGCTTTGATTATTTGGGGTCTTTTGTGGTTCCATATAAATTTTAGGATTTTTTAATATTTCTGTGAAGAATGCCATTTGTGCTTTGATAGGGATTACATTAAATCTGTAGCTTGCTTTGGATATTGTGGGAATTTTAAAAATACTGATTCTTCCAATCCATGAACATGAAATATCTTTCCATTTTGTGTGTCTTTTAATTTCTTTCATCAGTTTTAATAGTTTTCATTTTGAGGTCTTTTACTTCTTTGGTCAACTTCAAAGTATTTATTTTAAGTGTGGTTATGGTAAATGGGATTACTTTTGATTTCTTTTCAAAATGTTAGTGATTTGTATGTTGATTTTATATCCTGCAACTTTACTGAATGTGTTTATCAGTTCTAATAGTTGTTTTAGGGATCCTTTAGGTTTTTACAAATATAAGATCATTTCATTTGGAAACGATTTGCGGTTTGATTTGCGCTTTCTTTTTTAGTTCTTTAAGATGCATTATTAGGTTATTTATTTGAAGTTTTCATTTCTTTTTGATGTAGACACTTAAAACTATGAATTTCCCTCTTGGTAGTGCTTTTACTGTATCTCATAGGTTTTGGCATGTTGTGTTTCCATTACTGTTTGTTTCAACAGATTTTTCAATTTTCTTCTTGATTCAGGAGCATACTGTTTAATTTTCATGTGTTTGTATAGTTTCCAAAATGCCCCTTGTTATTGATTTCTAGTTTGATTCCACTGGGGTTAGAAAAGATGCTTGATATTAGTTCCATTTTTTGGAATGTTTTAAGACTTGTTTTGTGACCTAACCTATGATCTATCCTTGAGAATGGTTCATGTCCTGAGGAGTAGAATATGTATTCTGCAGCCATTGCCTGAAGTGTTCTGTAAATAGCTATTAGGCTTATTTTGTATCTAGCACAGATTAAATCTGATGTTTCTTTGTTGATTTTCTGTCTGGAGGATCTGTCCAATGCTGAAAGTGGGGTGTTGTCCAGCTGTTATCATATTGGTGTCTATCTCTTCCTTTAGGGCTAACAATATTTGCTTTATATGTATGGGTGCTCCTGCATTAGATGTGCGTATATTTTCAATTGATATATCTTCTGCTGAATTGACCCCTTATCATTATGTAATTGACTTGTTTCTCTCTTGCTACAGTTTTGGTCTTGAAATGTATTTTCTCTGATACAATATAGCTACTTCTGCTCTTTATTGGTTTTCATTGGCATGGAGTGTCTTTATCTTTTTGTTTTCAGTCCATCTGCATCTTTACAGGTGAAATGTGGTTCTTGTGGGCAACAGATCATTGGATCTTATGTTTTAATCCAATAAGACATTCTAAGTCTTTGGATTGGGGAGTTTAGACCATTTACATTCAAGGTTATGATTGATAAGTAAGGATTATTCCTGTCATTTTGTTATTTGTTTTCTGGTTTTGTGTGTGTGTGTGTGTGTGTGTGGTCTTCTCTTCCTTCATTTCTTTCTGTGTTCCTTTTAGTCAAGGTGATTTTCTCTAGTAGTATATTTTAATTTCTTGCTTTTTATTTTTTGTGTATCCACTGTATATTTTTCAATTTGAGGTTACCATGAGGCTTGCAAAAACTATCTTACAACTCATTATTTTAAATTGATGGCAACCTAATACTGATTGCATAAGCAAACAAGCAAAAAAGCTAATAAAACTCTAGTCTTTAGCTTTGTCCCCTTGCTTTTTAACTTTTCGTTGTTTCTCTTTGTGACTTATTGTCTATGTCTTGAAAAGTTGTGGTATTTACTACTTTTAAGTGGTTCATTGTTTAGTCTTTCTACTTAAGAGTAGTTTATATATTACAATTACAGTGTTATAACATCCTGTGTTTTTCTGTGTGCTATTAGTGAGATTTGTACTTTCAGATCATTTCATATTGCTTATTAACATCTTCTTCTCTCAGATTGAAGAAATTCCTTTAGCATTTCTTATAGGACAGATCTGGTGTTGATGAAATCCTCCGCTTTTGTGTATCTAGGATGGTCTTTATTTCTCCTTCTTGCTTGAAAGATATTTTCACTGGATATATCATTCTAGGGTAAAAGTTATTTTCCTTTGGCACTTTAAATATGTCATGCCACTTTCTCCTGGTCTGTAAGGTTTCCACTGAAAAGTCTGCTGCCAGACATAATGGAGCTTCATTGTATGTGATTTGTTTCTTTTCTCTTGCTGCTTTTATGATCCTTTCTTCATCCTTGATCTTTGGGAGTTTGATTCCTTGAGGTAGTCTTCTTTGGGTTAAATCTGTTTGGTGCTCTATAAACCTTCTTGTATTTGAATATTGATATCTTTGTCTAGGTTTGGGAAGTTCTCTGATATTATCCCTTTAAATAAACTTTCTGTTCCTGTCTTTTTTTCTACTTCCACTTTAAGACCAATGAAAGATTTGCCATTTAAGTCTATTTTCTAGACCTTGTAAGTGTGCTTCATTATTTTTTCTTCCTTTCTCTTTTATTTCCTCTGTGTATTTTCAAATAGCCTGCCTTCAAGCTCACTAATTCTTTCTTCTGTTTGATCCATTTTGCTATTAAGGGACTCTGATGCATTCTTCAATAGGTCAATTGCATTTTTTATTTCCAGAATTTCTGCTTGATTCTTTCTTGTTATTTTAATCTCTGTTAAATTTCTGATAGAATTCTGAATTTCTTTGCTGTATTATTTTTAATTTTGTGGCATTTCTTCAAAACAACTGTGGTTGAGCTGATATCCAAGATGCAAGACAAAGTCCTCTTTCCTCTACTCTCTCCTCTCCTCAAGCAGAAGGAAGGAGTCACTTTTGTTGCTGCAAGCTGCATTGCCTGGGGTTGGGGGAAGAGTGCTGCAAGCACTCTTTTAGCCTCCCCATCCGCTATCTCCCTAGGTCACATGCCATCTGAATCTACTGGCTCTAAGTCCAGCCCAGGACTAGGAATTGCCTAGGAATTGAAGTCTTTGTGTCCTAGAATGCCTTTTGAGTTTACCTGGAACCCCAGAGCACTTTGGCCCATGGTGGCAAGGCCTGCCAAGAAACTTGAGTTCTGACTGCTAGAATGGGTGATTCCCCTCTGGCTAGGTTGGTCCAAATGCTCTGTCCATGAATGGGCACCAGCTGAGCCCAGCAGGGCTTTGCTGTGCACTGTGACAGGGTAGCACTGTGTTCAATGTAAAGTCCCCCAGTCGCTGTGCTGTCTGTCCCACAAATGCACAGACTCTCTCTGTGTGCATCTTGCATTACCTGGCAGGCTAAGAGTTCCCCTTCTAATGTAACTTGCCTAAGACAAGGTCCCATAGCTGTAGTATATTCTTTGTCTTTTTTCCTGTCTATTGGAGGAGGGGGGTCAGGCAAAACCTTGGTTTCTTCTGCTGGGGAAAGGGGGGAGGGTTGGTGTTGACGATTCAAGACTATTTCCTACCCTCTTCAGAGTCTCTTTAGCAAAATGAAGTTAAAACCATGCGCTGTAAGTGCCCACCTGATTTTTGGTTCTTCTGATGGTGCTTTTTGGTGCATAGTTGGTTGTTAAAATTTCGTGTGTGTTGGGGGGGATGGCAAATGTAGGCTTCTTTTAGTTTTGTATTTTTGTTTAATACTTTAAGTTCTAGGGTACATGTGCACAACGTGCAGGTTTGTTACATATGT
Source organism: Rhinopithecus bieti (assembly GCF_001698545.2). Lineage (NCBI taxonomy): Eukaryota > Metazoa > Chordata > Mammalia > Primates > Cercopithecidae > Rhinopithecus > Rhinopithecus bieti. Next base: position 2,503,957 of record NW_016806761.1, read on the forward strand.
ATACTTGTGCCATGTTGTTGTGCTGCACTCATTAACTCATCATTTACATTAGGTATATCTCCTAATGCTATCCCTCCCTACTACCCCCTGCCCGCAATAGGACCCAATATGTGATGCTCCCCTTCCTGTCTCCAAGTAATCTCATTGTTCAATTCCCACCTATGAGTGAGAACATGGTCGGTGTTGGTTTTCTGTTCTGGTGATAGTTTGCTGACAATGATGGTTTCCAGCTGCATCCATGTTCCCTACAAAGGACATAACGAACTCCATCCTTTTTTATGGCCTGCACAGTATTCCATGGTACATGTGGACCATTTTCTTAATCCGTCTGTCACTGATGGGACATTTGGGTTGATTCCAAGTCTTTCTGCTATTATGAATAGTGCTGCAATAAACCATCCGTGTGCATTGGTGTCTTTATAGCAGCATAGATTTATAACCTTTGGGTATATCCCCAGTAATGGGATGGCTGGGTCAAATAGTATTTCTAGTTCTACATCCTTGAGGAATCGCCACACTGTTTTCCACAATGGTTGAACTAGTTTACAATCCCACCAACAGTGTAAAAGTGTTCCTATTTCTCCACATCCTCTCCAGCACCTGTTGTTTCCTGATTTTTTAATGATTGCCATTCTAAATGTAGGCTTCTATTCAGCCATCTTACTCTGCCTCCTCTTCTTCTTTTTAAAATTATTCTGTTTAGCTGTTCTTTGCTTGTAGGTCCCACAAAAACAGGCAGTGGGCTAGATTTTGCCCTTTAGCTGTAGTTTGCTGCCTTCTGCCACAGACTGCTTCAAGATGATAGCAGTGCCCTCTAGGCTCTTCTAGGGTAATCTGAGCAGGAACAGATTGAAATGGAGTAGCCATGTGTGTGAGAACACGGGCATGTTAAATGAAAGGCAAGATTTCAAGTCAGACAGCAGTTTGAAGCAGTATTGCAAACTCAGTGCTGAATTTGATCCCTAATTAAGATCTTGTAGATTCTTTGTGCTTTTATCTAAATCCTGTTATCACTCTGCAATTTTTAGGACTAATTAATGCAGGCTCATCTATCCTTGTACTACCTCTTCTAGCATTTTAGAAAAAAAATCATCATTTTTTAAAAAATTATCATCAACATGTATTTGCAGAAATGGACAGCCAAACATATTATTTTCTATCCTTTGTGCTGCCTAATGCTTTATATTAGGTTTATTCCGTCTGTGTCATCTTAGCTGCAAAAAGATAGTTCCAGCAAAAGGTGAAGGTGTTCAGAGTTTGATACTATGCAATTAAGACTTAAGGATACTAATCTTAAACTTTTATGTTTAGATCTTGTCCACAGTGATAGAATCAAGGGTCACTTCCCCTCTTATTTATTAACAAATGTTTTAAAAAGTTGCTTACAAATTATATAAACTTTAACGCTTTTATAGTACAATCCCTGTGGATACCAGAGAATATCGTTTCCAAGTCACAAATTTAGGCAATTCTTTATCTCAACTTCTAGATTTTTTTTCCCTCAAAATGTCAAAATTTGGAATATCCAGTTTCATAGTATAGCTTACCCAACTCTTAATAGTAATTATTGATGTCATTATTTTTTAAATCCAATTTTTCTCAGAATTAGTTTGCAGTCTCTATATCAGACCAAACCATCTGCTCTTAGATGTGTTGGTTTTTCCAAGCAGGAGACCTTTCTTATGCTTTTCACTGAAGTAACACAGTACTTTCATTTTGGCAGGGGGAAACTGGGTTTAGCCTTTGAAAGAAAGTCTCTTAAGACACTGATAATGCACTTTCAATTAGTAAAATTAGCCTTTATCACTTAATAAATGAAAAGAGTCTCTCTATCCACTTTATATCACAAAGAATTAAAATCTCCTGTCCTTTGTTTTAATTGGTGATTGAAAATACGTTTTCATCTAAATGCATTAGCACGGAGTGTCCCCTCCCCTGTTGTGCTTCCTGTTTGAAAATCTAATTAAATGGTCTCATTGCTGATTGGCTGGAAGCCTATACAACTTCCTGGCTGCAGGCCATTAACACCCTGGCCAGAATTGCTGACAAAAAGATGAAGAGATTTACACCCTCTGATTTCTGTATTAACAACAAGGACAAAACAGTATGTGGTCTTGTCAGTAGATAATACAATTTAAAGATATGATTTATTTTTCCACAGGTGCATTTGTCTCTGAAAATTAGCAGTTCAGCTTGGTGTGAATAATAAGGCATCTTCTCTGATGAGTTTGAATCACATGAAAAAATCTGTTATGGACAAGTTCAAGGTTTATAAGACTATTACCATTTCTCTAAATGATAGAACCCAAGTCAGCTTATTTCTAGATCTATGTTCTGATTACTTAAAAATAGTACTGGAAATAACAAGCATGAAAAGTGTTCTATAAGGGCAAAATACATACATATATATAAATATTGCAAAAAATAGTTTTCTTAATTATGTCAGTTATTAACATAAGATTACTTTTTAACAACAAGAAACAATGCACTATGATAAGATTGCTTTTCCCAATGAATTCACCACTGATTTTAATAATTTACCATATATTTTAGCAAGAAAACATGTGAAGCAAGTGTGTATGTCTGTATACAGAAGCTTACATAAAAACAGAGGGATATATGTAAGTATACATATACACATACCCCTCTTTACATAGACATCTGTATACACACACACATACACATATATATATAGAAGCACATGTATGAATATTAATCATGCACATAAATACACATATACACATATGTCACAATATAAGACAATATAACCAATTTAATTGGCTTTTCAAACAGGAAGCTCAACAGGGGAGGGAATGTTGAGCACTAAATGCATTTAGATGGAAATGTGTTTTCAATCATCAATTAAAGATTAGATGTAGAGAACCTCTAATATATGAGATTTGGAACTAGGAATTGGAGATGGGGTAAAAAATCAGTTTTTCATATTCATTATATATTCTTTCATAAAAGGAAATGATTGAATATATTTGATCACTAAGGCCCTTTCTAGATTTAAAGTGATAAATCTAAGATTTGTATATATTCAGATCCCTTTCATTAAACCACTAGGGAGTTCCAAAAATGATAGTAGATGAGTATGGAAGGATAGAAAGAAGTACAAATGAAATATCAGACTTTCAATAATTAATCAGCCACTACCCATTGACCACATACTACTCTAAAGGTGCTGTGCTAGGCTGAGACTGCAAAAGAACTAAGTCTCATTCTTACTTGTGAGAAGCTTATAGAATGATTTTTGGAGACATATGTAGCTATTGACATCAAAACCATCAAGGTAAAGCAGGGATTGAGAAGTGGTGTAGAAAATTTATGGTTGGGTCCTACGTTTCAGAAACAGAAGTCACTTTACAAAATATAGAGTGTACTATAAATCTTGTTTGCACAGTTAATTGGCTTACAAAACATTTTCATATTAGTTGTTTCAAAGAGAATCCAACCCTTTAGGGTCGAAATTATTGTAAGTTTTAAATTCTGAATTACCATAAAGAATTTTTCATAAATTGAGGCCATCACCAAAATATTCTGCAATGATAAGTCATCAGAACTTTAAGAACTTAAAGTTCAGTCATCAGAACTTTAAGATGAAGTCAATCAATTGAAGCAGAATATTTTAGAGTTTTCTTAATAGATGGTCCTTTGCCTAAATGAACAAAACAAAAATAATTCTTAATGTGATCAGACTTTAAAACAAGGAGAGCGTTATTTGGTGTTTTTACCATGTGTAAGACACTGAATATCCGAAGAAATATAGAGCACTATATCAGGCCTTGAGCAATCTAAAATTTAATTGGATGAAAATATGGTATCTGTAGCAATATGGAGCTGCTGATTTCCAAATGCGTGTCTGTGAGACTAAGATCTATGCAATATCAACAAAGAACATAGAAAAATAGATTCAATTTGGTTTTAGAAGTTTGAGTTGCATTCTGATATTTTAGCTGTGCATTCAACAAATATTTAGTGAGTGCCTACTGTGTACCAGGCAAAGAGGATGCAATGTTGAGCAATTCCAACCAAGGTTCAGCCCTCATGAGTTGGGAAAGAGCAAACTAATTGAACACAGGGTTGGAGGGCAGAGGGAGGCATAGCTAGTGAGGTATATAGGAAAGCATAAAGTCATGCTTAGGAGCTCAGTGAGAAGACTAGTGGGGATAGAACATATGGTTACTAATAAAGCAATATAGAAAACAAGAATTCCTAGTAAATGATTTCGTAAAACCTCCTAAACCAGCTCACTGTGTACATATCAGGTGAGTTATTTGGAAAATGTCGATGTGTTAATGATATTCCCAGATTTAAGCTTTAAGTTAGGTTAACCCTTTGTAAATTTACTAGTGAGAAATTACCTTGAAGACACACCTCACATATCACACAGGTGGCCTCGGATTGATGAACTCTGTTGGTATCTTAGTAGATAGTTCTACATCTAAGACTCAGTTCAACAGCAATTTTCTAAAAGGACAAACTACAATTCCAAAAACAAAATTGATATGTGTCTCAAATACTGTTCTGATGTAGAAGTATCTATACATCACTTTAAATATTGTCTCAAATCCCCAGATTCTGAGGCTAAGAGAAAAGTAAAATATATGAAAGGAGTTTGCGTTAAAGGATGCAGACTTTGATTCAAAGCAGTCATAGAACCTGGCAAAATTTGAGATAAATCCAGCTCTTTTAAATGTAGGTTCTTGATCTTTTCCTTGAAAAGCTGAACGACTTTTAAATAACAGCAAAATTTAGACAACCTTTGGGAACCACAGTTCTATCTACAGAACCAATTAAATCAGTGTAAATGATGTAAAATTAATAAGGGTCAATAAATGACAAGATAGCTTAGTTATTATAAGCAAAGGAAATAATACTTTAATGTTCAAATTAATGTTCAAATTAACTTGAGTCGGTCAGATTTTTGCCAAATTGGGGTTTTCATTGACTCCTCTCTTGCCGTAAATCCCTACACTTGTTTTTAAGCTCCTCTGTTAAGAACCCTGATGATAAATGTTGCCTGGTGAACTCTGCATTTTCTACCAGACAGGCGGTTCTCTTAGGGCAGTGATGGGGAATGTTTATAATTTGCTTCAGTAGCTTCAGTGTCTGGTGTGTCTATTACATTAGTTTTTAAATTATGTCCTGAATGATTGACATAAATTATGTCATGAATGAGAATGACATGGATGAATGTAAGGTCTGACCACATATTAGGTTGTTTAAACATAGAATCCCAAAGTAATGTATTTTTATAAATAATAGAAACCTTGGGGGTCAACCTCTGTAACCCTTTTCATTTTAGAGATTCAGAGATTGAAGTCGAGTAATTAACTTCTTACTCCTGTTTAGTTTTTAACCATATCTCTTGCTCACATGTATTATTTTTTTTGCTGTCTTCCATACCACTGCATTTTTACACCCACATAACCTAAGCAAAATCACAACCTAAATATTTTACTTGGAAACTGAGGTTCGTTCTTGACCCATCCCTTTTTCTCATAAACCATACTAACGTTCAGTAGATTCTGTTCATTCTGTATCAAAATAGAGCTAGACTTTCTCCTTTCTTCCATCCCCACTGTTACTTTACTTGTCTATTTCCTTTTGCCTTGACTGCTAAGTTTCTCTCTGAGATTCCTGCTTCCACTCTTGTATTCACCACCGTCTTCTCAAACTATTCTCTATACAGCAGCGAGAATGATCTTCCAGATATGTAAATCTGATCACGTCATTTCCTTGCTTAAAACCCCTCAATAACATCTCAATGTGGTTGCAATAAAATGCAGACTTACTAAGGTGGTGGATGGCATCTGAATTATCAACCCTGCTTACAGCCCCAGGTTAATCTTTTGCCATATTCCTCTTGGCCCACTGAGCTTCAAAGCCCATGTCCTATTGAATCACACATCTTTTTAAATAATTACTTATTGATACTTTAATACTTCTTTTTAAGTTCGTAGATATTAACATCAGGAAAGGTGATAAACAAGCTTGGAAGCAATGTTGTTGCTGATTCTATAAAAACTGCCTAAGTACCCTGACACTTGAGTTTTAAAGCTGTTCTGAAGGGATAATTTACTTCCTACCACACATACCTGCAGCCAGATTGTGGCCCCCAAAGAAGCAGGGTAGAAATATATCTGACTTCCCAGGTGTGCCCTTTCCCCATCTTTCTTCTCAGACTAGGTGTCATGTGATATAACTGGACCCAGGAGAATGACCCCACAATTGAAAGAACTGAAAGACTTTTATGAAGGATGATTTACTATTCTCCAATGTACTGACATTTTTCTACAGCCCAATGATTGCTGGGGTGTAAGTACAGAACAAAATATGTTGAGATAAAAGATCATTTCAGGCTTTTGTGGTAAACTTTGATTCTGGTGAGTTTGAGACACATTTCAAACTATAAACTTTAGCGTCAAACATCGTCATTTCCCCTTCAAGTGGCTATTATATCTGGTTATTCTGGGTCAGGTTATCAAAAATTTGGTAATTCTTAAACAAGTTTTGATTTTCTCGGAGTCTCAGTAAAAAAGGTTGAAAATCACACAAGTTATGCAGTTAAGCAGAAATATTTTGGTTTTCCATTTTCATTGTGCAAAGGCATTTTATTAGCTCCAATTTTCCCCCAGTAGGTACTTCTAAATGGAAATTAAAATTATATAGATTTACCAGAAGTCTTTAATCTAAATTATTATTTCTGTTGGGATTTCTGGCTTCTCATCTTACAAAGTGGATTTTATGAGGAGGAAAATATATTAAAATTATGAGAAGAAAATAGACTCCTTTTGATATATTTGATGTGAATCTTAGCTATTACCAAATTAACTTTAATGAATTATATAATATGGAATAAAGGCTTTGAGCAGACACTACTCTCTCTACTGCCTCCTTGCAATGAAAACTTTTTTCGTTTAGGCTTCTCCCTTTTTTTGTCTCTGTCTACAGATTTTGAATATAGCACTCAGGCACATATGGTTGGCAGGAAAATAAATCATTTATTTTGAGAAGAGGGTAGTCCTACCAAACAATGTAGAGTAAAAAGTATTGCCAGAGAATCTCAGCAGGGCCATCTACAGCCAAATAAAGACAAAACCTTATATTAAACCTAATACAGTGCCTGGTATGTATTCAATGACTGCCACTGGTAAGAAGAAAAATAGGAACTTCAGCTAATAGATTGTCAGGTAGAAGATAATTTAATCCTTTGGGTAATTTAATCCTTTGGGTAACATGCTCAATTAAAAGTTTGAAACAATTATAACCCAATAAATTATTGTTTCACTGACCTTTGAAATGAACAGAAAAATGTCTTGTCAAGTTTCTCTGTTTATGAAAATCCTTGTTGTTTGGGCTTTGTAACGTTTCATTCAGAAAATATGCGGGATGTGAATTCTGTATTCCTATCCTGGAATTCCAAAATCGAGAAGAGTGAATCATTTTCTGAACAGTAACTGGACTTACCTATAACATAGCACAATTTGTTACATAACATGATATAACATATTAATATAGCAGAAACATACGTTACTATTTGTTCATTAATTTGGGTATTAGTCAATGTTTATTGAGTGCTACTGTGTACCTAGGGAACAATACCAAAACATAGGAGTCATAGATTCCCCCCCACCCCATGAAGATCACAGTACTTCTGCAGTCAAAACACACAAAACTTACAATACAATTTTTAAAAAAAAAGTATCAGCCTCTCTTATGAAGTAGAAAAAACATAAGTTTTCGAACTCCTCACTGCTTCCCATTATTTACTGACTTACTTGCCATCTCCAAAAACATGTGTGGTCTTTAGATTCACTGTTTTATTTTTTTTTTTTACACATGTTGCTTCTCTGTCTAGAATATCCTTTTGTATCTTGGGCACCTGGTGAACTCCCATTCTTTATTCAAGACCCAGCCATAGTCCACCATTTTTGAAGTTCTTTTCTGATTATTGATTTCCCAGTAGGCATCACTGAGGATTATTCTATCTTTCCTCCACCAGTGTCTTTCATTTTTATCATAGTGCACTATGTTATATATTTGCCTTTCCTACTAGACTATGAATTCTTTGAGGAAAGAAACTGGTACTGTTCATCATTGTATTCCTCAGGCAATTAGGATGATCCCTGGCACATACTAGATGTCCAATAAATGCTGACTGACTCTATTACTCTGGGTTATCCAGAAACAGAACACACACACACACGCACGCATAAACGCAATATAATTATGTATTTGTATTGTATATATTATATACAATATATAGGATCTATCCATCTATTTAGAAAGATAAGTAGAGAAAGAGATTGAACACGAGGAATTGGCTCACATGATTCTGGAAGCTAAGAAGTCCTAGTATCTGTAATTGGCAAGCTCTGGAGACCCAGGAGACATGATGCTATGGTTCCAGTTAGAATCTGAAGGCCTCAGAACCAGGAGACTTAATGGTGAAAGTTCCAGTTCAAGTCTGAGTTCAAAGGCAAGAGAAGACTAATGCCCCAGCTCAAGCAGTCAGGCAGAAAATGAATTTTCTTTCATTCTGCTTTTTGTTCTATTCAGGCCTTTAATGGATTGGACAAAGCCCACTCACATTGGGGAAGACATTGTTTTGTTCAGTTTATTGCTTTAAATTTTAATTTTATCTAGAAACAACCTTATAGACACATCCAAAATAAGGTTTGTCCAAAAGGCTGGGTGCCTCATGGCCCAGTCCAGGTGACACATAGAATTAGTCACCACACTGACTGAGTGAATGAATGGGTGATCTGGGAATTCCCATTAAGTAATGCAGTCAGTGCAGGTAGGGGTGCATGGAAGGAGATCCTAGATAAAGTAGGGAAAGGGTGGTGACAGTGATGTGATGAAAAACAGAAATCATACCAACTTAGAGTTTGCTTTTCTGCTTTGAAGGATTTGCTTGTCCTGAATTGTGCATGCTTTCAAGTAGGCCCAACAAATATCAGCCATATTCACAATCAACTTTTACGAGTGTTGCAACCATTCATTAGCCATGTGTAATGAGATTTTTTGCTTAATAGAAAGACTCAGCCTTAATTCTGTCAAACTATTCATTACTATTGATTATAAACCAATCTCAGGTTTTTGTAATAAGAATTTTATTTGCAGAAGAGAGAATTAAAATTATTGTCAAAGCTTGTGGAGGTAAACATGTCTTCATGAAATCAATATGCTCATGAAGACTTGCTTGCAAATTTCACTGAATATAATGCACTGAATAGAGTATTAGAAACATTAGGAAAGTTTCCTTTTGTATTTTTAAAGATATGTGTGTTTTAGAAAAAAATGAGAAATGTAATTTTCACTCATTTAAAAAATGTCAACATAATTTTCTATGGATATATAATGTTATGTACAGTGAGTATACTATAATTTGCTTAACCAATTACCAATTGTGCAATTAGCCCATTTTATATTTTTACTAATTTAAATAACAATGTTAAATACGGCCGGGCGCGGTGGCTCAAGCCTGTAATCCCAGCACTTTGGGAGGCCGAGACGGGCGGATCATGAGGTCAGGAGATCGAGACCATCCTGGCTAATACGGTGAAACCCCGTCTCTACTAAAAAATACAAAAAACTAGCCGGGCGACGAGGCGGGCGCCTGTAGTCCCAGCTACTCGGGAGGCTGAGACAGGAGAATGGCGTGAACCCGGGAGGCGTAGCTTGCAGTGACTCGAGTGCCGGCCTCTGCCCTCCAGCCTGGGCTGCAAAGCAAGTACTCCGTCTCAAAAAAAAAAAAAAAAAAAAAAAAAAAAGTTAAATACATATGTAACTTCTTTGTATATTTATATGTGGATTCTTAGAAGAAAAATTATTGGGTTAAAATGTTTGTTTGTTTGATTGTTTCGAGACAGAGTGTTGCTCTGTTGCCCAGGCTGGAGTACAGTGGCACAATCTTGGCTTTTGGCAATCTTGGCCTCCTGGGCTCAAGTGATCCTCATGCCTCAGCCTCCCGAGCAGCTTAGAATTACAGGTGCACACAACCACACGGCTCATTTTTGTATTTTTAGTTGAGTAGAGGTTTCACCTTGTTGGCCAGGCTTGTCTCAAACTCCTAACCTCAGGTGATCCGCCCGCTTAGGCCTCTCAAAGTGCTAGGATTACAGGTGTGAGCCACTGTACCCAACCGTGGTTAAACTGTTCTGATGCAAATTTTCAAGTCACTTTACTAAGGTGGTGCATCAATTCACACTTTCAGAAGTATTGTTAATTATCATTTTAAGAGGTTTGCACCACTGATAGGCTAAGATCCTATCTCATTTTTATTATATTTTCAGTTTTGATTATTAGTGAATATTTGTCTACATTAGAAATTTAAAGAACTTCTATAGAAAATCTTCCATTAAAGTAAAACAAGCAAATAAACTCCTAATTGATCTACATATTAAGTATGAGTCTGCATTTGGCTTCATGCATACTCACAGTTAAACAACCTCTTTCAGTCACCAAAGATGCCAGCAGAGCTAAGATGAAAAGTAGTTGCCACTATACATTATTTGCTATCTAGTACCTTCTGTAAGAAGGATTTCATTCTAACTTTCACATAAAGAAATGGCATTGATGTTCAATATAATTTGATTAGATTTTAAGAAGAATCTAGAAAGACAATACCATGTGAGTTTGAGGAAGAGATGGTAAAACTCTATTATTTAACCTTGTGCTGAGAGTAGATATTATAATATAGCTTGAATGGAGGAAATAAAGTTATTAAAATGCTACCTAGAACAATGCTTCCCAAAACTGCCTCTGTTCACCCTATAATTAATCAAAGACATTGATGGGTCAAGCCATCTCATGCTTGTCTGATTGCTGATAATGAAATCAAGAAGAGAAGGGCTGTTGGGACATGTTGTAGTTCATGTCTGATCACCACCTCCAGGGGAAAGCTGGGTGGGGGCTGAAATCCAGTTCTGGATTTCCTGGGTGATTCTGTGCAGTGCCTTTATAAAATTCATTCCCTCAGAGGCAGTGCCCTTTCCTAATTATTACAATGGCAAAGTATGACCCGCCAGAGATCCTGAGGATGTTACCAAGAAGGATGATTCCAGAGAATGCTGAATTACTCCATGGCTTTGAAGGCCAGTTAAGTAATAAGCTAGCAATGCTCGTGAGATTATGATAGACCAGCCTTTAAACTGGCTCTTGGTCATAGGGATTATAGGGGTCCCCAAATGGCATCTGGTTCTAGGTCTCATGTATAGTCAGCCTTTCATTGCTTCAAGGATCTGGGACAGTACCAACACTACAGAGGATGTTATATTGGACAAACCCCAAAGATGATTCTGAGAAAGACTTAGTTGATGGCATTACTCCTTACCTATTTTTGGCCTAGGGCAATAGCTCATCGTGCACTGCTAAGCTTGCAGAGCTGGACAAACTGACTGGGTAATCTGGCTATACTGTTTTTCTTTCCCTTTGACATCCTTTAGAGGTTTAGTCATTTGGCCATGTGATTGCTTCTTATAAGATCACACACTGGGTGAACATGGCTGGCCCTTACCAGGCACGCTTACCAGAACTTCCTTTGCAATGTCCACCACAGAACAATTGCTCTTCAGCCAACCACCTGGGAGTCCATAATTTTGCCAGTGAAAATGAAGCAAGAATAAAAAGGAGTGGGAGAGAAAAAAGGGAAATGATAGCTCACAGAGGGATGTGGCAAGTACAGGCCAAAATGAGCTTCTAGCAAATACCCTGCATATCCTTTATTGGCCTTCTGGCTGTTTTTTGAAAAGGACTAATTCTAGAGAACTTCACTTTGGATTGCCTCTATTCTCTGCCCTTTGGCTAATTTGAGAATTAAAAAGGGCAGAGGAGGTCTGACTTTGAAGGGATGTAACCTTCAGGCTTTAATTTGGAGCAAACAAAGCATTTACAGAAGCTCTCCTCTGGCAGTTGCAGAGTATTACCACACTGCTGAATATTTAAAAGCAAGGCCTGTTTCCAACCCCAAGGTCTGTCCCCCAATTGATAAGTCTCTTTTTATTAAATGAACTTTAATTACTTAATAATTAGACCTTCCACAGGAGAAGATGTGGATCCTGATAGTCTGCCAACCAGGCTAGAGGGCAAATCGGAAGAATGTGCTGTTTTCAGATTAGAATTTAAAAGAAGGAACAGGCCCATTCTGGGGGTGTGGGTGGAGGAGAGACCTCCCTAGAGGCGGCAAGTCTTGGCATAAACACGGACTGTAAAATGCTTTATTTCCACTTTTGCTTGAAAACTAAAGTACTTTAGAATTAAATGAGAGTACACCTCAAAAATATTCAAACTTTCTGACTGTCTGGATCTGATGGAAAGATTTCTCGTCGTCTATGCAGTGTGTGTATGCTTGGGTGGAAGGGTAGGGAGAGACTATTGTTCTCCTTATTTTAATTCTGAGAGTTAACACTTCTGATGTCCCTACAGATTTAGCAGCTTTCCATTCATTGCCATGGTGATTTTTTACCTCATTTTTTTTTTAGCATCACAAAGGGAAAGCCCAAATGAAAAATGTTTGCTGCTTTTGCTATTAACATTTCTACTGCCTGGTGACAGCAAATATTTGGGTTGTGCCTAGCTTCTGAGGAAATATGTATTGGTCTGAGATTGATGGCCACAGCCATTGCCCAGGCTGTCCCAGCTGGGTGGGGGCTGGCCCTGAGACCACTGATAACTTTGTTCCTGGGGACAGTGATGTGAAGGGAGGATGAGGAAATCCCATTCAAAATGTCTACTGATTTACAGCTGAACTGTATGTGGCTTAGATAATATTTTCACAAATGCCTTACGCATAGCCTGTCCACCCCTCACCACTGCCACCCCCCGACCCCAGTCTCTTCGAATGAAATGATTTATTAGTCTCAGCTCTTTTCTGCTTTCCTGAAAAAAATCACTGCTTTTCCCTTCTCTTATTATTTATTTATTTTTCAAAGACAGGGTCTTTCTCTGCCACCCAGACTGGAGTACAGATATGTGATCATAGCTTACTGCAGCATCGAACTCCTGGGCTCAAGTGATCCTGCCACCTCAGCTTCCTGAGCAGCTGGGACTACAGGTGTGCACCTCCAGCCCTGGTTAATTAAAACAATTTTTTAAAAATTTTTTTTATTTTGAGACAGAGTTTCGTTCTTGTTGCCCAGGCTGGAGTGTAATGGCACAATGTCGGCTCAAAGCAACCCCACCTCCTGGGTTCAAGTGATTCTCCTTCCTCAGCCTCCCAAGTAGCTGGGATTACAGGCATGCACCACCATGCCCATCTAATTTTTTGTATTTTTGGTGGAGAGGGGGTTTCTCCATGTTGGTCAGGGTGGTCTCGAACTCCTGACCTCAGGTGATCTGCCTGTCTCAGCCTCCCAAAGTTCTGGGATTACACGCGTGAGCCACCACCACCGGCCTTAAAACATTTTCTTTTTTTTTTAAATAGAGACAGGCTCTCTCTATCTTGACCAAGTTGGTCTCAAACTCCTGTCCTTCAGTGATCCTCCCACCTTAGACTGCCAAAGTGTTGGGATTACAGGCATAAGCCACCATTCCAAGGCTCCTCTAACTCCTCTCTTCATGCTTTCCTAGTTATTGCTAGTGTTTCTAAACTTTCCAATGTTTAGGGTCTGGAATATTTGCTTAAACTGATTATCTTAACAATGATACATATTTTTCATTCAACATATATTTGATGGCCAACTATTTGCCATACACCATGCTAAGTGTTTACAGTATAGAATAAAATAGACTTGGCTCTGGCCCGGCACGGTGGCTCATGCCTGTAATCCCAGCACTTTGGGAGGCCGAGGATAATAGGGTCAGGAGATCTAGACCATCTTAGCTAACATGGTGAAACCCCGTCTCTACTGAAAACAAAAAATTAGCCAGGCGTGGTGGTGGGCACCTTTAGTCCCAGCTACTGGGGAGGCTGAGGCAGTGTGTGAACCCGGGAGGCAGAGCTTGCAGTGAGCTGAGATCGCACCACTGCACTCCAGCCTGTGCGACAGAGCGAGACTCCCTCAAAAAAAAAAAAAAAAAAAAAAAAAAAAAAAAAAAAAAGACTCGGCTCTGATTTGTGGAATTTACAGATTAGTCTAGATGATGGCTATCAAATAAGTACTGGAGATAAAACCTGTAGGACAACTGGTTCTATCCAGACTTGGGGGAAGCTGCTATGAGGAAGTGAGAATTCTGATACTGCATTGGACTATTAAGTCTCAGGTATTCAAACACTCTGTTACTGAAGAGCTGCAAATAGAGTAAAACCTTTACTCTTCCTTGCATGGATAGTTAATAAATGTTCTAGGAACAAATTGGGGTTACGGCTGTTTAACAGGCATTGATTAACACTTAACAAAGTAACATATAAGTAGACTCCTAATGAATCCGTTTAGTGTTAACATTAGTATTACGGAACAATGGAAGATCCTTTTCAGGACTCAAAATAACAAGGTAAGACCCATTTCTCTATGGCACTCTCATAATGACTCTATAGCTCTTGCTAATAGCACTCAATGCTTACTATATAACTATAGTTAGAACTGTTGACATCAAAATTTTTGATGCTGAAGTCCAGGCACTTTTACTGTGTATTAATCACTTATAAAGTTTCAATTAAAACTGTCTTTATCATTTCTAAGGAGATTAAACAGAGCTTCCATATGTGTCTGACTTTTCCATATGTAAACCAAAATGTTCCTTCCTTTTTATAGTTTCTCACTAATAAGTTCTGATCTTTGTTAATGTATGGAGATGCAGATAATATGGAAATCTGTAAGGTGGCTTGTGTGGGACACTTCCAGCAACACCATGTGTTCTGTATTTAAAACTGCTGTAACATCTTGGGCCAGGCTAGGTGTGAAGGTAGGAACTTTGAAATTCATTCTTGAAAACAACCTTTTCCTAGGCTAACAGTGTAAGCCCCCCGAAATCACCAAAAATAGTTTGTGTGCTATTTTTAATAGTAAAGTACTTCAGGCTGAAATCTGTCTATGGGAATTCAACATACTAAACAAAAAAGTGTACTCAGTACAGTACTGCTACTTGAGGGTTGAGGAGTAAAGAGTATTGACATATAAAAGAAAGTCTTTTTGAAATAGTTTTGTTTATGTCAGGAAAATAAGGTATTTTAAGAAGTATAATAATTCAGTACTAAACCTTTAAAAATAACGATCATGGGCTGAGTACAGTGGCTCACGCCTGTGATCCTGGCACTTTGGGATGTCAAGGTTGGTGGATCATTTGAAGTCAGGAGTTTGAGACCAGCCTGGCCAACATGGTGAAACCCTGTCTCTACTGAAAATACAAAAATTAGCTGGGCATGGTGGCATGCACCTGTGGTCCTAGCTACTCGGGATACTGAGGCAGGAGAATTGCTTGAACTGAGAGACAGGTTGCTGTGAGCTGAGATCGTGCCACCGCACTCCATCCTGGGCAACAGAGTAAGACTCGTGCTCAAAAAACAAAAAGAAAAGAAAAAATAACCATACTATAAACATTTGAAATAGTTTGGTACCAGTTCCATCTAGAAAGTGGAGATAATAATACTTCCTTAAAGAGCCATTGCAAAGATTAAATAAGGTCATTTATAAAGGTGCTTAAAATGGCATAAATGATAAAACTGAATCTGTTCCCAAAGTCATCTAGCTTGTTAAATAATGAAGCAGAGAAGTGACTCTAGGTAATCTCATTATTCCAAACTGCTACAGAGTATGTTGGAAAGTGACAGAGCCAAAGCTCAAATCCAACTTTCAAAATTTGGATGTCTGCAATACTCTATTTAAACCTTTAGAGTCACATAGAACCTCAGCCAGTATTTGTGTATTTTTTTCTTTCAGTAAATATTTGATATTCTTCACAGAAATAAAATATAGAAAACATCCACACAAATGTAGAAATACTTTTAAGCTTTTATTTATACACTTAACTTTTATAGTATCTGCAAATTGTGAGTACTATAAAATTTTAAAGGTGGAGTGATGATTTCCAGTAACTAAGACTAGGAAAAGAGAGAGATTTTTGACTGAGTGCCTAAAGCATGACTAGAGATTTGATAGGTAAATGTTAGGAAAGAGGATGTTCCTTCTTAGAGGAAGTTCCATGAGAAATACAGCCAAGAGGAAAACATGTTTAGGGTGTTTAAAAGTTCAGTAGATCTGAGAATTGTTTTGCAGAAGTTGTGGAAAATGAGCCTGAAAGGCACATTGTGCTAGATACATGCGCACATATTAAACAAAAAAACATTTGCCTGGTTTTGTGGCAAAAGACAATGCCAGCACATTTTGGGAACTTCAAGATTTCCAGAGTGAAGCAAAAACTTTAGTGATGTAGGAGCACTGATGTTTTGACTGTTTGGAGTGCATTTGAGTGAGAAAAACATAAGGATAGGAAGACCATTGCTGCTATGATTACAATGGATCAGATGTGGCCTAATGAGTCTGCACCAGGCTTTTTCCATGAACGGGCTGTTGTTGAGCAGGTAAGTATTTTTCACAAGCATCTAGTCAAAATTATTCCTGTATCTTTCTCTGGATGAAGCTTGGGAATCGTTTGTATTGCATGAGAACATTAAATGACTTTTATGAAAATACAGTATTTCATACATATGAGTTATAGTGAGTTTATTGTCCATTACTAGATATTCATACACATGCCTTGAAACTATAGTACTAAGTTGATAGCCTATAACTTCTTCTTCTTTTAAGACTGTTGCTGGGCTGTTATATCACCATGAGATGTAAGTGCTAAAATTTAGCACAATATTGGGAGCGCTAAGTCAAGCCTTATAGAGCCTTATAAACTTAGAATTGCTTTTGAATGTGTAGAGTTTCCCATTTAGAGACAGAAAGAAAAGACTGCATCATGTTTGTAATTTCTCACTATGACAAATAATCAACTATGTGAAATTTTCAAACATTGCATTGTTAACTTTTAAACAAGATGCAGTTCTGACCCTGGCTTGTTAAGATCTGAAATCATCACAGAGTGCATGCAATTCTATTAGCCAATTCTATTGAGTCTAATTATATTAATATGCAATCCCAACCTTTGTATTAAATTCTTCCAGGTAGATGAAGTTTACATAGGAAACCAATTGTTGAATATCGGTTTGAATTACTATTTCATTTTACATATTCCGGGCTCTAAAACCTACTTGGAAATACATTTTTGAATGCAATAGACATTCGGTTGTAAAATAGATGTTTTATTTTCTATTTTAGTATTTCTTTTTTTGAGACAGGTTCTCACCCTCTTGCCCAGGCTACAGTGCAGTGGCACAGTCTTAGCTCACTGCAACTTCTGCCTCTGGGCTCAAGCGATCCTCCCACCTCAGCCTCCTGAGTAGCTGGAACCACAGGTGTGTGCCACCACACCTCGGTAATATTTAAAAATTTCTTGTAAAGACTGCGTTTCATCATGTTGCCCAGGCTGGTCTCAAACTCCTGGGCTCAAGTGATTCTCCCGCCTTTGCCTCCCAAAATGCTGGGATTACAGGTGTGAACCACCATGAATAAATGGTTTAAATGCTTTAAATTTATCCAATGTGTGTAACTTCAAAAGAACCATAAATCTGAATATATAAATGTCCAGATTGTTAAAATCAACTTAAAATTTTATTCTCACCTACATGTATTAAATATATAACTTGTGTGTATTGGAAAATTATTCCTGACTACATTTCCTTAACTGCAAAATAAAATACTAGGGATTACAACCAAGAATAAAACTATTAAATAAAAATAAAATTTGTTTGAAACTCATTGCCCTACGTAAGCCTCACATCTATCACTACTCATTGCAACTTTGTTTTGTGTGGTAGATACATATCATACTCTGTCTAAGTGCATGCCTTAAATCCATACCTGAGTCAATCTGTAGTAGATTAACGTACTTCTTTGGAATAAACTAACAAGACTATCTAATGCAGACAGTCTGAAAACTGGATTTTGAGCAGTAAGCCTGGGTACCTGTTAACTAATTCTTTTTGTTCTTCACCCAGTGGTAGATGCAGCACAGACACAGATCAGTTCTTCTAACTGAAAAAGAATAAAATTAGGCAAGTGGCTGGCGCCCCCTGTAGGTAAACTGTAGTGTTTATTCAGGTATCCCCGTGGATCCAGATTTCAGAGCCTTAGTTTAAGAATCAGCTGAATAATTTTATAATATATATGTGAGGTATAAATTAATATTTGCATCAATATTAAGGTTTTTGCATGGTATAGCATTAATAATTCTTACAAAGAACAATCTTAATATTGCAACTCTAGAATTGCAGGTCTATTTCTGTGGATATAGCTATAATGAGTGATATCCTTCAGCAGCTTGTACCTAACCCACATATAATTTTGGTCTAATTTTATATTTCATAGATACAGTTATTCTGTGGCCCAAAAACTCTAATCCCTAAAAGAGACGTAAAATTTCACCTTCACTTAGGGAAGGAAAGTGAAATAGCATCTCTATAGCATTGCTTATTGTCTCTCATATTAAATTATGATTTGACTCAGGTCATTTTATGTTTACCCTTTCGGTCACAGCAAAATTTTTATCAGGTTGTGAGGAAAATTAAGATCATGAAAATTAATAGATGCAATTTCAAACTAAGGGTAATTAAAACTGAACACAGTAGAATTTTGTTTTCTAAAGATTAATGAGACAATCAGATTTCTTGATAAAATTTAAACCTAGACCTGGGGAATGTTGACTTAAATTTATAAAATAAAAATCACAGTAACATAAAATATGATTAGTAAAACTTGACATGAACCCCAGACTGATGAATGGATCAAAGTTTATTGTTATATGTCCATACAATTAAAACAATTATGGAATGACTCAAATGAATATAGAAATATCAGAATTTAACTGGGATGAATAGCAAACATTAATAATAATTAAAATTTAGTTGAATTTTCTCTAAAAAATAAACTTGCCAGTGGTCTTTCAATGATGGCATAATTGATACCAATAGATTTATTTGTAATCATCTAAAAAAAAAAACAAGAATTTCATGGGCAAAATTTAGGATCACAAATAACCACTCATACATAAAAGGGAGTGCAAGATGGCAAGGTGAAAACATCTACCTCTCTCATGTACAATGTCATGGCAGAGAAGGCTTATTTCTCACTATGCTTATGCTTGGTAATGGCCAGTTTCTTTTATTTTTTTCCTTATATTTACTTCATATGAATGCATCATTTTCACATGTTATTTCATATGAATATTGAAGTGACCATGTAAATTAGATATTATCCCATTTCATGGCCCAAAGAAACAAATTTCTAAAGTATTCGTATAGAATAGGTGGCTCAACTAGTCTAGAAACACAAGCTATTCTAATTCCAGCTTTTAAATCTTTTTCACTACACCACAGCCATAGCTGGCAAATGTGGATGAATATTTACCATAAGCAGTAAACCCTAAAAGACAGTCCTTTGTTACTATACTTGGTGGTTCCTGTCATCCCTCTTTCTTGAAGCTGCTGTAGGTATGCCATATGACCAGTCCTTCATGAATCTTCATGACTACATAACGCTTTGTCCAAAGTGGGGTAACAGGAATTCTGTCCATAGGACCAGGATTCAGAAGAACAAGTTTCTATATGTAGGACTGTCACCTAGAAACTGAATTTGAATGTGGAATTTCACTTCTCTGAGCCTCAATTTCCTTATCTATAAAATTAGGCTGCTCTTATCTACTTTGTTTATTTTACAGGGCTGTTTTATTTACTAATAAATAAGCTCTAGAGATGAATGGCAACTTCTTCATTACTTTTTAGCCTCTGAGCATACTGTAGTGCCAGACAGAAAATGTGGTAAAGTGTGAAGAGCAAATGAGATGATGTTTGAGAAAACAGCTTGTAAAATACAATTTTCTATAAAGAATACAAAGTGTGATTATTTTTACTGGCGATTATTGTGCCTTATTTGGAAGACTTACTCTTCCGTCTTTGTTTTTCTCCTAGGACCACTGAGGTTCCTTTCTCAGACAGAATCTGTCACAGCCTTCATGGGAGACACAGTGCTACTCAAGTGTGAAGTCACTGGGGAGCCCATGCCGACCATCCACTGGCAGAAGAACCAACAAGACCTGACTCCAATCCCAGGCGACTCTCGAGTGGTGGTCTTACCCTCTGGAGCACTGCAGATCAGCCGACTCCAACCAGGGGACATTGGAATTTACCGATGCTCCGCTCGAAATCCAGCCAGCTCAAGAACAGGAAATGAAGCAGAAGTCAGAATTTTATCAGGTATTGCAATGCTCTTTATTGCCTTCAGAATGATATTCTCTGCAGTAAGTTGAAAAACAATTTTTTCTTTAACAGATATTTGTAATGGTCATAAGTCCTGTATTGTTCATTGTGTTTTGCTTTTAATTGTTACTTGCTTGCTTGCCAAAGTGTTCAATGAGGTTGTGCCAAAAGCTGTTCTTTTTTTTTTTTTTTTTTTTTTTTTTTTTTTTTTTTTTTTTTTTTTTTTTTTTAATGTCTTGAAGTTTCTGGAAAAACAGGTATCTCCCCTTTATTCATTCACTTGTTCTATTACTATTTAGTGAGTGTTTCTTTGTGCAAGCCCCACTGGTAAGCATTTCTCACTTATTTTTTCATTTTCCTCTGATAACAGTCTAAGAGGTAGTTTTTATTCATTTCAAAGGAGGAAGGTGAAAACTTGCAATGTTAAGAACATTCCCTAAGTTAATATTGAACTATACATATAGGATATATATCATATATAGTTCGATATTAATCATATATAGTTCAATATTAAAATTAGGCTGATCTTACCTACTTTGTTAATTTTACAGGGCTGTTTTGTTTGCCAATGAATACGCTCTAGAGATGAATGGCAACTTCTTCATTACTTTTTAGCCTCTGAGCATACTGTAGTGCCAGATAGAAAATGTGGTAAAGTGTGAAGAGTTCTCTTTTGTATATTCTGTACTTCATTAGTCACAGGGATACTGACTTAAATGTATCAATAAGCATTGGCAACACTTACATTTCATCTACCAGGCAATGACAGAAGCAAAGCTAGCATTTATTCCCTAGAATAAATTTCCTAGCTAGATACACACATATGCATCTATTTACATATCTATTACATACACAAAATTTTGAATATATGATATATATCATATGTGATATATATGTGATATATGTCATACATATAGTGTATATCATATTTACATGATATATAATATATAATTATCACATATTATATATGTGATATATATCATATATGTGATATATAGCTATAATATATGTATATATGTATTTTAGACCAGGGTCTTACTCTGTTGCCCAGGCTGAATGCAGTGGTATGATCACAGCTCACTGCTGCCTCAACTTCCCAGGTTCAGGTGCTCCTCCCACCTCAGTCTCAGTAGCTGGGACCACAGACTTGTGGCACCACACCCGGCTAATTTTTTGTATTTTTTGTGAAGAAGAGGTTTCACCCCATTGCCCAAGCTGGTCTCAAACTCCTGGGCTCCAACAATCTGCCTGCCTAGGCCTCCCAAATTGCTGGGATTGCAGGCGTGAGCCGCTGCGCCCAGACTGAACAATCATTTACTTGTCCATTCACATGCTTACTTCTGAGAAGCACGGTGCTAAGTACGAGGAATATGGCAGTGACTAAAACCGTCCCAGAGCCTGGCTCATTAGAGTTCTGGGTGGATGCACACATGTAAGTAATTATAATAGGGTGTGATTGATATGATGGTAAAGTCATTTCTCTCCAACTCTTACTTTCTCTTCTCTGGCAAATCTCTAAGATATTGGCCTCATTTTATGATTCTAAATAGTCAGGGTTGAATTGGATGTTCCCTAAGACCTCTTCTCTTCCAATAACCTCTACTGTAGTATACTCATGTAATGCCTAGTTTCTCTTTTAGCCAAACTTGTAAGACTAACTTAGATGCTCTTCTGAGAATCACAAAAAAAGCACACACTTGAGAAAGTGGAACTGACTACATCTCAAAGCATGGATGCTGGCTTCCATCTCCATGCTCTTAACCGTGTATAGTTATCACAAGTACTTCAGCTATGCAGAGAGTAACAGTCCTGTAATTCTAAAAGCAAATTGGCAATTCAATTGGAAGTTTCCAGGTGCTTTAATGAGGACATCTCTAAAACCTCTCTTTTGTATATTCTGTACTCCATTAGTCACAGGGATACTGACTTAAATGTTTCAATAAACATTGGCAACACTTACATTTCATCTGCTAGGCAATGACAGAAGCAAAACTAGCATTTAGTCCCAAAACATACATGCATCTATTTATGTATCCATTACATACACAAAGTTTTAAATATTTATATTCACATATTATTAATAATGCATCTGTTGAGTATACCAGATAGGAAGCCAAGGTAAGCTGCATAGAAAATTGGCAAGAATATGTTTATCTTAATATGATAGGAAAGTCTGTCTTCCAGTGGTATTAAGGAATCAAGTTGAACTAATGAAATATTAAATTAGAAATGCAAAGTTTTAAAAGACACGGAGACATAATGAATCCCCATTTCCCTTTCTTTGTTCACCTTGCAACAGCCATTTGCTTTGTAAACCATGGAGATTTATTTAAAGCCAAATTTTGCTTTGTTAATTTGCCTAAAATAGAGACTATGTTGTACTTTTGAGATGTGTGAGCATTTCTTAGCTGAATTGAAACTGATATTTTTGTAAATGCATCACATCAAATGAAGATTTTTATCTAAATTCTATGAATTCAAATATAAACTTTAGAAAAAATTATGAGTTAAGATAGTACATGAACGTGTGTGCACATGCATGCACACACACACACAAGTTATTGTTATACTTGGATAAGCCTGTCTCGTAGGCTAGCTGTCAAGTAAAGAACCTGCTAAAGGAGAATGCGTTTAACACATCCTCAAGTTTACAAGTTGGTGTAGAGGTCAAATTCACAGATGCACCAGATGCACAATAAGTACGAGACTGAGAACATGAATGAGTGAGTGAGTGAATGAATGGCAAATCTCTGCTTCTCTTAGTTGCCACTTAGGGTTCTCTCATTTTAAAAATCATGCTAATCCTTTCTGAATCAATTTCCACTCTCTCTAAGTACCGATGTGAAGCAGTAATAAATTACAGATATAATACTTATGTGTGTATATGTGTGTATACATGTTAATACGTACACGCACCTATACAAACATCATGTTAGCATGACTTAGGACTATTAAACATGATACCAGAATGGTTAGAACTTTTGAAAAGTATATTTTTTTTGGAGTCACTAAATTACCATATTGACTGATGAAGTAATTTATATCTTGCTTTAGTTTGAGACATAAATGTTAATGAAAAATTTGGCCACTTTCCCTAACATTCATTTTTACCATAGTTCATAAGAAGTGTTTGAATTTATGTGTATGTGGTTATAGTTATATAATTCTAAATAATATTTAATATACTTACTCAAGTCTGTGTGAAACTTATTTCAGGTTGCCTCTTTTATACATAAGGTGTCTTTTATCACCAAGTAACTGAGGTCTATTAAATTCAGAGTTTAACAAACAGTAGTTTTAAAGTGCTGTCTTTCAGCAACCAGTTTCACTTTATTCATTAAATAAATACTTTATTCAATTAACTTTTGAATGAATCTTATATACCTGACATCCTGCTGGTTGCTAGGAATGAAATGTTGGAATACCATGCCCTACAAAAGCTTATAGTCCAATG
The DNA here is from genome assembly GCF_001698545.2 of Rhinopithecus bieti. NCBI lineage: Eukaryota > Metazoa > Chordata > Mammalia > Primates > Cercopithecidae > Rhinopithecus > Rhinopithecus bieti. The sequence goes on from NW_016806761.1 coordinate 2,527,659, forward strand.
GGGGAAATAGACAAAGCAAGTAGGCTGTGTTGTGAAAGAAGAAAACACAGAGCCACCACTACCGTCAAAAGAGCCATACCAACAAGTACTAGCTAGGCAAAGAGAAGTATACACCATGGAAAAAGAGCAGCATGCACAAAGCATAAAGAAAATAGAGATCAAAACCTTTTCAGGCCAACTGTATACATTCTGACTGGCTCATAGGCAGGAAGCGATAAAGGGGAAGAAGCTGGAAGGAAGGGAATTAAATGGTAAGGAGGATGAGGTGGAAAGATCCAGAAATGATGTTTGATTTGGTCCTGGAAACATATCACAAGTGGCTTATGGGTGAGGGGATACAATCCAGGCTCTGATAAAAGCTGGTTAGTAGAACTTTTCATTGAGACCGGAAGTAGGAGAGTAGAGTTATTGTGTTTAAAACAAATTACAGATTTTTTTAGAAGGTATTTTCCCATAAAGTTTTATCTCTTCCAGATTAAAATAATTATGTCATTAAAGGTATGAAAATTAGTACCTAGTTTCATTTGTTGGTTAATGTTTTAAGACAAATTAAATTTTGGCTTTTGGAAATTATACATGTGTAACAGAATCAGTAATACATTGTTCTAAAGCATTTTTTAAAATATCAATAAGAAAACACTAAGTCAGAGTTGAGATGTTTTACAATGTCTGATTGTGTGTAATGGCGAACGTGGGATGAATGGAAGCAGCCATTGTGGTTGTCAAGTTCACTTTGTTCACGTCACATCATGTCTGAGTGCCAAGCAGGAGATTGAATTGCAGAATTATAAATCTGCTTTGGGCACTAGATTGACTACAATTACTGGCCTATACAATGGAATTCTTATTTTAGTTTGCTTAATGGCCTAATTGAATTCATCAATTGGTAATTCAGTCTATTGTTTAACTACAATTAGATGACTCTGAGCCCTGTATAGACCTGAACTAAATATTTATCTAAATAGAGACATTGCCTTTAAAGACATAAATTAGACTAAAATATATATGATTTTCTCTGTTTTATTGAAATAAATATTAGCAGAAACCATTCTAAAATCCATGTTATTTGAAAGGAAAATCCTGTCTGAAAGGAAAACAAATAGTTTTAGATTTTCTTCATCGCTAAGAATTTATTCCTCAATGGTACATTAAACTTTTAGTTTTGCTAAATATTACTTATATTTCAAAACTAATCTATTTTCTATAAAATAGGTTGTAGTTATAGAAAATAGATTCCATTTCTACGGAATAATGATCTGTATAACAAAGAGGACACTTTCTTCACCTTTAAAATTTATTATCAAGCCAGATGGTTAATTCATGTAGCCCTATGACTAACATAAGGCAGAGAAGGGCAAATTCAGGCACACAAATCTAGTTCCAAATGAACATAGACAAGGAACTAGTTGGGAAATTCAGAAGGTTTTTATAGATTATTATTTTATAGATCATAAGGGAAGAACTGTCTGTACAATGATTCCAGTAGATGATAAATCCAGAATGAGACGTTGAGCTCACCGTATGGAGATCCTGGAACCTCATGCCTAGGAATTTAGAGTTGATTCAATTAACTTTGTTGATGATTGGGCATCACTGAAGGTTTTTGAGCAATGAATATACTGACATAAACATACACCCAAAAAACAAAAGGAAGTGAACAGCCCATTAGGTTAATGCATTACCTGATATTTTTGTCTCATATTTAACGTTTTTTATGCATTGTAGGATTTTCTCATAGTGTGTTTTCTTTATAAGAATCTAGTTTGAATAAAACTTTCTCCTATACCAGGGTATAAAAATGGTGCACTTAGCCTTTCATAATTTAAGATGGATAAAATGGTTGCTCGTGCTCCTCTCATATATACCAGAAAAAAAATGAAGTATATGATCATATTGTATGTAAGCCAGGTGAAGTCCATGTTTTCCAGATATATCAGATTTAATTCAGATGGCATGAAAAGGTCTGCATATGGACACTCACAATCCATTTTCTGTGGATTCTGCTCACATTGACTTAATATTGGCCAATTAATAAATACTAAAAATTCCCGACTTGAACTACTGTTATAGTAAGTGGTTAATATCATGGGGTCTGACACAGATTGATTAAGTACAAATCTTTGTTTCACCACCTGGTAATTGTACAATTTAGGGCATGTTACTTAATCTGAATCTTTATTTATTTATCTTATAAAATGTAGCAAGTAATATCACATATTTCATAGGGTGGTTGTGAGGCTTGAGTTTGACAAGGCAAGTACAATGCCTGGAACCTCAAAGTCCTCAGTAGCTTAGCATTTTAGAGTTTCCAGTTTTAAATAAATCGATTTTCATGTCAAGATTATTTCTCTGGTAATAAATTACCTGATTTTGGATTCGAGTTCTCATAAGTATTAATTTGTCTACTGGTAGTTCATTACACATGCTTTAGGCTATTTATCTGTAATCCTGGTACATTTCTGCATTTTATTTTTACATCTAAGAGAAGTCAGAGTTTCCTGAAACTTCTTCCTCTCTAGTAACTTATTGCTACATGATTTTACGTTTCTTTACCTCTCTAGTAGCATTATTTTCCTTTGCTATACAATGTGGTACAAGAGGAACTGGTTTAGAAATAGGAGTCAGGAGATAAATAAGCTTGATAGTATTTGATCTTCATTACCGGTGAACAATTCTAATCCTCTTAAACTGTTAGTTTCCTTATCTGTTAAGAGAAGGAATCAGCCTTTTCAAATCTTTTCACTACAAAGGATCTAATTTATTATTTCATTCCACGTTCACCCTCAACTCTGCCTTTACAATCCTAGACTTGAACAATTCGGGTCTGCAAGACGAAATCTAATCCTTAAAAGCCACAAGGCCATCCTATAACACAATAATTAATAAAAAATAGTTTTAATTCAGTTTATGCTGTCACACAAATCACACCAAAAGAAGACGGGATACCTTTTATTGTGTACAACTAAGTTCCACGTCATTCTGAGACCCTCTCCACACCGAATGATAACTTGAGCCTGCCCTCCTTGGTAACTAGTGTTAGGCAGAGCACAGGAGTAAGCTGACAATCATGTTGTAGTGGATTTAGTCATAGTAGGTCAGGTCAGTTAACCATTGTGCAATAACCAAGGTAACCAGTCTTTCACATGGAGCTGGTGACATTCCTTTCAGATGTAACAAAGCCTCATATGTTGATAAGCCTAAACTGACTTACTGTGTATACATAGACCATTTCTGTTTGATTCTGAATTGAAACATAATTCTTTCTTTCCCAGTGCTCTTTGGGTGGACATCAGCAAGGCTCAGGATTCCAAGCTGAACATTTAAAACTTGGGGACTGATTACATTTTCTAGTCATGTCTGTCATTCTAAAATTGTGATCTCCCCCTCAGCAAATCTACCAGGTTTTTTTTTCTATTTTTATTATTGACCTTGAGTGATGTTAGATATGGGTTATATTATATTCTCTTAGCTACTATTTCCTGGTAAGTTACTATTTCCCATAAGTTCAAAAGCAAAAACAATGTATTTGAGATTGTCCTCCACGTAGAGGAATGAATATGGAAAAGAGAGAACTTTTTTTTTTTTTTT
>NW_016806761.1:2531692-2572170 GCF_001698545.2 Rhinopithecus bieti
AAAAAAAAAAAAAAAAAAAAAAAAAAAAAAAATAGTGAAAAGACCTGTAGAGCTTGCTTCCTTCTCTGGCCTCATTTGCCATCAATTTATTCCTGGAACATAAAAAAAGACAAATTTAGTCATAAATTATGGGCACACTTTTATTGATTCAACACTAGCAAAATGGGAAATAATCCAAATGCTTTGGTTCATGATCAAACAACAAGAGTCAAAATCACAAACCCACTGCTTTTCTGGAAAGTTTTTCATGCTGCTTTATCTATACATTATGAAGATTTTTGGATTCTCCAAACTAACTTGGACACATAATGGCAACATTTGTTTTCTGGGATTCTACTGTCAGCTGCAAAATTAAAAAAAAAAAAAATCTAAAAATAAAAAAAAAATCACTTCCTTCCGACTTGCTACAAAATGAATCTGATATACTCAAAATTTGCTGTGAGACACAAGGGGTAGAAGCCATACGCCAGTGATAAGAATAGATGCTCTCCTTTCTTCCGCCAGACTCTAACTAGAAATAGCAATGTGTATGTGTACATGGAGAAAGAAAGAGGAAATATGAACAGATGTAGGAATATTTACAGAGAGGGAATGTCATTTTTAGTACTGAATTGGTGTAAATGAGGAAGGAAAATAACAGAATCCTAGAGTGGCGAATAACAGCTCCTGAGAAATGACTCCTTTCTCCCTCCATGTTCAAAGCTCCTTGGCTTACAGCCAGATGGAGGTTTTCATTTTTTTATTAAATAAATTCTTATTTCTGTGATCAGTTTGGATTTGGCTGGCTTTTCAATAAAGAATATTCTAAATGCAGAGTTAGAAGGAGTTTCATGGAATTTTTCACTCAGAGCACATATTAGAGTACCTACTGGTGTTTGAAGGCTCACAGTACCTGCTGAATTTTCTAAAAGAGCTAGATGGGGGATGGCGAAGCAGCCAGCAGGTGAACAGTAGGTTAGCTTGAAATTGAGGATACAGACAGAGCAAACCAGCTCTCTGAAGTCAAATTAATTTGTAACTCTTATGCCTGGGAAGAAATCAAAGAGAATACACCACAATAGCCTGCAGTGCCCTTTCATTTCCATTTGGAAATGTGTTTGATAGTCCATGGAGGCAGGAATTTAATAAAGAAAACCAAGGAGTACACAATAAGGAAAAAAGGCTTTTGCATTCAGAAAGCATAAAAATTAAAAGCAACTACTGGTTATTTTGAGGAAGACAGTTATTAAGTTGTGAAAACTGGTATTGTTTTTCTTGCCAACGCAGATGTCAGCAGTCCATAATTTAATTTCTCTATGTCTCAGTTATTCTTTAGATTCAGCACCGTAAATTTGGTGTTGAGGTTCCTAAATAATTGTTTAGAGAAATGACCCTGTTAAAGGAAAGCCGTAGACATGAGCATAGCATTTATGCATGAGCATAAATTCTTGTTTACTCAGGATAGTTTTAATCATACCTAGTGTCCCAAAATAATTGTAAGGAGTGTTTTTTTAAGACTCTAAGAAGCGTCCCAGGTTGGATACTTCATATGACCAACCAAGTCATCTACCATGAGGGGAAGATAAAATTGTGTGGCCCCAAAGGCATTTGGGAAACTCTGTGACTATGGACAGTGAAATATGTCTCTCAGTAGGTCACACACACTCAAATAATTTGACCATTGTAATCTTTTAATCTTTTTTTAAAAAAAAATATTTAAAAAGGATATATTCTCTTCCTTTAATACATCTTCCCTTCTTTAGGGCATGGGGCCTGATGATAGTTAACTTTTTGTTTCTGAATATATTAAGTGTAAATAAATGTGTCAGGTTATATGATCCATGATGCTATTGGACTTTTAACAAACTATTGCTGAAATATAGTAATTGAACTTATTTAATTTTGCGCTACTCAAATGCAAAATAAGAGGGGCAGGAGAGGAAGGAAGGCAAAGGGGACAGAAAGGGGGAAAAAGAAGAAATACATTTAATTTATCAATTTCCATTTGAAAAATATAAAACTATTTCTATGTTGAAGGAAAATGGGCTTCTTGAGTATTTCAGAAACATGATTAGTTTCATGAGACTGTGTCTGCATTTGTTCTCAAAGTATGGTAGGTACGTAGAACTTTGGAATTTCTTGAGATGCTTTCAGGGGATCTGCAAGGTCAAAAATTATTTTAATAATAATAATATATCTTTTGAGTTTTTTTTTTTTTTACCATGTTGGCTTAAGAATGTCCATGATAGAGCAGTGAAAATTATTAATTGTATTGTTTCGATCCTTAAAGTACACATCTTTTTAGTATTCCAAATATCAAAATAAGAAAATACATACACAAAACTAAAAGTATAATAGGTTTTGCATGGTAAACACTTCTGAGATAATTTGAGTTTCAAGTTGAATTAGCTACCTTTTTTTTTCCCCTTTTGAAACACCATTTTACTTGAAAGGACAGTCAATAGAAAACGTGCTACTGAGACTTGGGTACTTGTTACACATTTCTTAAAAATGAACAAAGTGAGCCAGCTACTTCAAGGAAAATTATATTTACTGCCAAGAATGAAATTCAAGTTTTTAAGTTAGAAATTTGCAAAACATGTATCTGCCACTGGGAGCTTGACAGCTTTCTAACATTCAAACCCCTTTCTGATGGGATTGGTGGGGAGAGTAGCAAATGAAATTTTTTGCTACTCTATAAATGTGTCAACATTTGGAAGATGTGTCTAATACAATGTACCAATCCAAATAACCAGTGATTGATGTGACAAAATCATGCATGGGTAAAAGATCTATTCAAAATACCAGCTAGATCAGTAGATTTTTACATAACATAGGACAAAATGTTCATCAATATGGTGCCAGATTTCACATTACAACTAATTTTCAAGATGCTGCTTATTGAGTTTTGTTAAAGTGTTCAAGGATATCTCTACAATTATGTGAAAAGGCTATCAAAATACACCTCCCTTTCCCAAGTACATATTTATTTGAGGCCAGATTGCTTCTATGTAATTCAACAAAAAAAACAGAGCAATGTGAATGCAGAAAATATTTTAAAATTAAACCAATAAATTTTAAGATTTATAAAAATGGAAAGAACTACCACTATACTCAATATTTTCGTTTTGGCAAATATAGTTTTTTTTAAAAAATGTTATTTTTGATGGGATAAAAATAAATATTTAGTAGACTGGGCATAGTGGCTCATGCCTGGGCATGGTGGCATGTGCCTGTAGTCCCAGCTATTCGGGAAACTGAGGTGGAAGATGGCTCGAGCCAGGGAGGTGGAGGTTGCAGCAAGCCGAGATCATGCCACTGCACTCCAGCCAGGGCAACAGAGCGAGATATACCCTGTTTCAAAAAGAATAAATATTTAATAAATATTTTAAAAGTCTGTTTTGATTTTTAGTATGGAACGTATTTTTTGCTATATCCTGTATAACCAAAAGCTAAAGAGCTTCAAGTGGATAATAATTTTCAAAAGTACAAAAGTTCCTAAGACCCAACAGTTTGAGATTCACTGTCTGCATTGTTGTTCTGTGTTGTAGTGATAGTAGACTGATCATCCTCAACCTGGATAACAGATTAAGCTAAAATAGGCCAATATTTCTATTTAGGAAAAAGTGAAGAGGAAAGAGAGAAAGGAAAGAATAGCAAAGGCAACATATTGCCATAGGGTGGTTCCACACTTTAATGCAATCTGTGTAGTCTGAGATCAGTATCACTGTAATGACTGTTTTCTCTTTCTTTATTTCCATACCACCCTTTTGCTGTCTGGGAGGATTAGCTGTACTGCCACCAGGATAACAAACAGACCAGTTCAAAGAATCAGGTTAATATTTTCTCCCCAATAGGAAAATGCTAAACTGGGCTTGAGTTCAAGCAAAGCATTACTGCTTTTAATAAATTTAGAAAACTAGTTGCATAATTTTGTACATTTACATTCATGAGTGTCACATTAAAGAGGTATGCTTTTGTAGATTTTAATACCAAAATTTGACATTAGAAAAAATCCTTCCTTTCTGCTGGCTTGACTGTAAAGCTATTGTCAAATATGCTTTCTAGGACCCACACTTATATTTTTCTCTTAGTTTTATTTTAAAATATGTTATAGATACATACAAATAAATGAAATATATGTATACCTTAGAGAATAAAAAGGAAAATGACCACATATGGGTCAAGCAATTTATGAAATAGAACATTACAAATTTGCATTCTGATACCCTCTCCTGTAATTGAACTATGTTCATTAATTCACTGGAAAAGTCTTTATATTCTATTAGCTGCATAACTGCATTTGGATATGAATAGTGGTTCCCATATAATGAGAACACAAATGATTTTTAATCAGTAATTACTAATTTCATCATGGTTCCATTAAAATTGATTTAGTCAACAAGACTCACAACCTAGAATTTTAAGTTCACATCTCCCAGGACTTTTTAATCTATTCTTATAGAGCTTGGAGGAAAAACTTTCGTTTACTCTTATATATGTGCCTTGAATGTTAGTCTTTAACTTTTATAATTGTTTGCTGCTGGTACAATTTCTCCACACTTTGCAATACTAGAGTTTAAGATAACTCTGTACTCTGAGAATGCTACATGTTATTTAAAAACCTTTAGAAAATACATAAGAATCCAAAGATGAAAAAACCACCCATAATTCATCACACAATGTTAACCTTGAAAATTGCATCTTTATCCTCTTCATTTAAAAATATAAATATTCTTTCTTAATCCTACTCTCTGAAACTCATATTGTAAATAAAGGAAAAAAATAAGGCAGATACCAAGTTTAATGATGTTTCTGTAGAACATTCCAGCAGTGCAAAATAGAAACTAAAATCAAACTGAAATAACAAAACAGTTGCTTGGTATTTTAAGTTTCTGAGATCTTGTTTTGTTTTCATTTTATGAATATACTTCAGTTAGTTTTTGCAGCATAAGAAACTACAAAGTTTAGTGACTCAAAACAGTAATGATTTATGATTTCTTATGATTCTGTAGTTTATATGAACAGTTTCTCTGGCGGTTTCACTTTGCCTCACTTATGTGCGTTTGGCTGAGAGAGAGGTTTCAAGATGGCCTCACTTACATGCCTGATAGCTAGTGCTGGCTGTTGACTGAGGGCCTCCGTTATGCTCCATGTGACTTTCTATCTTCCATTTGGCTAGACTAACATGGTAGTGTCAAGAGAGAGCAATAGCAAAAGCTGTAAGGCCTTTTGAGACCTTGGCTGCAGAGCTCATGCAGTGTGGCTTTCACCACAATCTACAAGATACGAGGTCAGGCCTGACTTACAACAAGAGTAAAAAGCCTCCCTTCTGGATTAGAGAATATTAAAACATTTATTGATCATTCATCTAGCACAATGTTGTAAAATATATGAACTACTTACTATTTATGAAAAATTCTATTACTTTTTGGGGGAACTTTCTTAGTGTTAGAACTTATTAAATGATACAAAGAAATATCTTGGGGAAATAAAATCATGTTTTTCTGTCAAAAGCTGACATTTTCGTATAATGAATGTCACAAATTCCAATGCCTATGAAGCCACAATGGTAACAAACGTCACTGAAATGAGCCAAGTCAAGATTGGAGTAATCTGGACCATATATGCTCCATCTGAAAATGGAAAAGTAGGTGGTTCTTTTTTGGCTGTAGTGATGCCTAGATCACTGATATTTTAAAACAAAGATTAAATATCAGTAAGTAATTTTCTTAATTTAAACAAAATGAATCTAAAAGTTTCCTGCAAAGACAAAAGACCCAGAATTGTGAGCACAATACTGAATAAGAAGAACAAAGTTGAAGGGTGGACACTACCTGATATCAAGACTTACTATAATGTTACAACAGTTGAGATAGTGTGATATTGGCAAAATAATAGATCAATGGAACAGGGAGAGCTCCCCAGAATAGACCCAGTCAAATACGGTCAGCTGATCTTTGAGCAAAATCAAGTCAGTGAGAAAAAAAATCGCCGTTTGAACAAGTGGTGCTGGAACAATTGAATGTCCATATCAAAAAAAAAAAAAAAAAAAAAAAAAAGGAAGAGAAGAATCCAGACATACCTTTCACAAAGATTAACTCAAAATGAACCGTAAACCTAAATACAAACACAAAACTATAAAACTTCTAGAAGATAATGTAGGAAAAATATAGGTAAGCAAATTTGGCAATGCATTTCTAGATATAACATCTAAATAATAACCGATGAAAGGAGAAGTTGATAAGTTGGACTTTATTAAAATTAAAAACTTATCTTCTACAAAAGACACTGTTAAAAGAACCCACAGACTGAAAAAACAACCCACAGATTGAAAAAAAATTTTGCAAAACACACTTCTGATCAAGGACTTCAATCCGACACAAACAACAAATTGTTAAAACTCAATGATAAAGAAAGAAATCAATTTAAAAATAGATAAAAGATCTGAATGGATACCTCACCAAGGAAGATATAAAAATGGAAAGTAAACATAAAAATATGTGTAACATCATATGTCCATTGGGGAATTGCAAGTTAAAACATCTATTATATGCCATTACACATGTATTGGATTGGCTAAAATTAAAAAAAATGGCAATAGCAAATGCTGACAAGGATGTAGAACTCTTTTTGCTGGTGGCAATGAAAAATTGAACAGCCACTTTAGAGGGCAGTTTGGCAGTTTCTCACAAAGCTAAACAGTTTTACCATACAATCTAGCACTTGCACTCCAAGGTATTTACTCAATTGAGTTGAAAATTTGTGTCCTGATAAAAATGTACACTTGAATGTTTATAGCAGGTTTGTTTATAATCACCAAAAACTTGAAGCCACCAAGGTGTATCCTTCAACAGATGAGTGGATAAACTCTGGTACATCTATACAATGGAATATTATCCAGCAAAAAATATAAGCAACCTATCAAGCCACAGAACACATGAAAGAATCTTAAATGTATATTGTTATGTGAAAAAAGCCAGTCTGAAAAGTCTTTGTACTTTATGATTCTAGTGATATGACATCGTGGAAAAGGTACAACTATAGAAATAGTAAAATGATCAGTGGTTGCCTGGAGTTTGCTAGGGATAGCAGAGGTGGGATGAATAGGTGAAGCTCAGGGATTTTTAGGATGCTGAGATTATTCCAAATGATATGGTTATATATATATATATATATATATATATATATGACATGCATTTGTCAAGCCCACAGAATTATGAAAAGTAAAGGGCAAACCAGAATGGTAGCTATGGACTTCAGTTAATGATAATGTATTAATATTGTTTCATGAATTGTAACAAATATAACACACTAGTGTAAGATGTTTATAATAGGAGAAACTGCATTGCAAGGGATGGGGACCTGATATATGGCAATTCTCTGAACTATCTATCTGTTCAACTGTTTGGTAAATAAAAATTTTAAATAAAATATTAAATAGCCATTTTGTGTTGCATGATTTTATTTTCTGATAAAGTAAAATAATTTGAGTAGAAAATGTCAGCTGGACATGGTGGCTCACACCTGTAATCCCAGCACTTTGTGAGGCCAAGGCGGGCAGATCACCTGAGACAAGGAGTTCGAGACCAGCCTGGCCAACATGGTGAAACTCCATCTCTACTAAAAATACCAAAGTGAGCCAGGTGTGGTGGAGCATGCCTGTAATCCCAGCTATTTGAGAGGCTGAGGCAGGAGAAGCACTTGAACCCAGGAGGTGGAGGTTGCAGTGAGCTGAGATGGCACCACTGCACTCCAGCCTGGGTGACAGAGAGGCTCCATCTCAAAATAAATAAATAAATAAATAAGGAAAAAGTGTCTCTTCCATGGGTTAATTAGTAGCATTGTTGATAGGTCCCAGGTAACTTTTATTTAAGCTAGAAGATTAAGTAGATCTTGATGTTTTTCACAGGGGATATTGTAAAACTATATTGTGTAGTATAAGTTGTAGAAACATTTCTACTGAGGAGCAGGTGGTGAAAGTAAAATATTAAAATTCATAGGCCTCTAATATCAAGACAACTATTTGTAAATACAAATTTTGGGAACTTTCCTGTTCAGGAAATTTATCGTTAAGCTGTATTGTCTTTCAAACCATATTTGAGAGATTTGAAAAGTCACTTTGAAGAAAGGAAATGGAGCATACCATCAGCAATTTTCAAAAGTTCTGAGACATTTTTCGACAATATTAATATAATAAAGATGAACCTATTTGGCAAATGCTCTCAATATTTTCATTGTGAAGAGTATTTATTTTTGTTGCTGGAACAACCAGAAGCAAATGTGGGAAATTTTCTTTCTCCACACAAAGAATACTTTAGGTAACAATGACTGTCCCAACTACTAGCTTGAGAATAGGTGTCTTTTATTACCCTGTGATTCACCTTGTGATTCACTTGTGTGGAGTTGGGTCAGGCTGATGAAAACTAAGAATAATGTCAAATGTGTCCTAGGTCCCCTCCCACTTTATATCCTCTCTGATCACCAGCAGCTCATGCTATGACCCCATTGGGTCTATCCTCCCTCAGCGATTCTCCTCACCCCAATCCTAGTTCAAAATATTTCATTGCCTCATTTTCTTTGCATTCAGATTTTGCTTTAATTCTGTAAAATGATAGATTACAGGATAATCCCACTGAATGAATTAGGTTGAAGATGGCTTCAATTAAGACTTCCTCAGGAAATGTGGATTTTAATGGGTACTGGAAAACACAGTATCTTGTCTCAAATAAACTTTGAGTGACATAATTTTAGTCCATAGATCTGGTCAGAGGATACTGCCATGGATAGAATACCCTCCTCTAAGTACTGGTGTTGGTGTGTCCCCAGGCATTATTAGTAGAGCTTATATAGAAGGGGAAATAGAAGCTTTTAACTTTCAGCAAGCCTACCTGAGCATTGCATTCTGGGCTTAGAACTTTGTGAATTTTTCCTTCATTCCGCCTGATACAATCTTAGCAACTTTGGAAATGTATTTAGGGATTTAATCAAAAGAGTTCCTAGGTTGCATAAACACTGTTTCAGTTATCTGCTAGTGAAAGTGAATAATGTTCCATATATAGAACTAGTAAATGCATCAGATGAAGTAGAAGGGTGCAGAGCCCTTCACTGATCCAGGGTCTCAGCTCTAGGGGCAAACTATTTCAAATGTTGTGAAAATTAAAAATAAACAAGCCAGACAGTTAGATTAGTTATAAAATAAACCAACTTAAGTTATACAAATGTAACTTCCTTTTCTAAGAAAGCAGTTATTTTCTCAGCACCTGTGTATTCTAATCCTCAGTACCTGTATGCTATTTAACACAATTCTAATCTATTTGTTTCTCTTATTTTCCGAGCCACAGAAGCAATAAACAATGTAGAAGAAAGTAGAATAGATATTGGTGGTAGGCAAACTGAACATATCAAAAAGTTTTGGATAATAGCATTTAGAAAAGCTATTGACATTTTTTCTGTTCTCCAATGCCGGCAAGTAAACAAGGCCTGCTTACTTATAGGTAACCTCAGATACATGAATAGCCTCAAGCTGATGCCCTATATCATGACATCTATAGCTAAGAATATTTCAATATCATAATCTTATAAACTTGGGATGAAAGAAACTGTTTTAGGAGTTTGCAAATTTCATTGACATCTTTCCATTTTTCTTTCTTCATCTTTTGTCTGGTTAGGAAAAAAAATCCAAGTAGACCATTTATCTTTGCAACGTTTTTCATACATTATATGATACTGTGTTTTCCTCTCATAGATCCAGGACTGCACAGACAGCTGTATTTTCTGCAAAGACCATTCAATGTAGTAGCCATTGAAGGAAAAGATGCTGTCCTGGAATGTTGTGTTTCCGGCTATCCTCCGCCAAGTTTTACCTGGTTACGAGGCGAGGAAGTCATCCCACTCAGGTATTTCACATTTAAGACTTTTTTGTACTGTGTACTTTTGTATTAGTATATGCTGCTATTTATATTTCTCTAATTTGATGTAAGTACCTACAGTATTAGGGTTTTTCATAATGATTGAATATTTTTCCACATTTCTTGGCGTGATACAGTATATGAAAGACATTTAGCCACTGGAATGAGAAGATGAGGAAAAGATCAAAATCCATGAGATCAATTCTGAAAGGAAACTGAGAAAGTCAGGGTTGCCTCTGAGATGGTCCTGCCCAAAGAGTCTTCAGCAGAGAAATTTTGGTGGATTCCATTTTAAGAAAGTGGTATATAGCGAGGTTTGATCCTTAATATTCTATGTCACACACAAAAGATGACTACGTGAAGTGATGGATATGATCATCAGTTCAATTGTGATAATCATTTCACAATGTATACATATTCCAAAACATTACAGTCTATACTGTTATTATATGCAATTTTTATTTGTCAATTTTACTTCAATAAAACTAAGGGGAAAATAAAACTAAATTTTCTGAGTTCAAATATGTAGCATGTCTTTACAGAGTTTCAGCAATTTTTTTTGAACTTCAACTATATTGCTCATATTTCCAGCTCTAACAAATATTTAAGGGAAGAGAGGAGAACTTAGCTGGCTTTGAATTGCTGGAACATTAATATTAGGTACAGTTAGAAAGTAAACTCTCAATAGAATGGAATACTTAGTCCTTCTGATGAAATGGATCTTACTTAATTTCATTGATTTTGAGGACTGGTATTCTCCTTTTAACATACTTATTTCTAAAGAAAAGATAAGTCCATCAATCATGAATTAATCTTTAAATTTCATTTACCTTAAATATTTAGATAACAACGAGGCATGGTGTTTGATATTACAATATTTTTGAGAACATTAGAATACACAGGAAATCCAGTTACAGTTTCAGCACATCAAGGTGTGTTCTCTGGGTGTAGCCAAGCACTCTTCGTGCAATATCAATTATAGTTTTGCACAAAGATTTGCAAATTGGATTTCAGGACACAGGAGATTGATTTTTCACTCCAGAGGACCACTTTTCTAGACCTTGAGGTTCTCAAATCCAGAATGAGAGATTAGGACTAGATTATCATTTTTTAGCACTAAAGCTACTTCCAAGTTTAATCTGCTTCATTTCTTTGATCACTACACACAATCTTCCAATGGGAGTAGTTTACCTTGAGTGAATTTTTTTGATAAATAAGTGAGACTTCAATCAAGCCCCTATAATACAGAGTTTCTTTCCAGTGTCTTAGTTTGAGCTTTGGTGGAGGTCATTTAAAGCTCTGAGTATCTTGCTTAATATATACATATGTTAATTTACTCTTTACCTACTCTATGTCTTGCAGGTCTAAAAAGTATTCTTTATTGGGTGGGAGCAACTTGCTTATCTCCAATGTGACAGATGATGACAGTGGAATGTATACCTGTGTTGTCACATATAAAAATGAGAATATTAGTGCCTCTGCAGAGCTCAGAGTCTTGGGTAAGTTAGTGGCTGGAGATGAGTTTATATTGTACCTTTCAAAATATATCACCGTGACATTTTAAATGCTCATCACTGAATTGATTCCTATGTTTATTAGTGTGAAATTGCAAAGTCCCAATACTCCACACAGGTCCTTGCTCTGCTCTGATTAATTGCATAGGGATTATATGCAATGTTTGAATATTTATTTAATTAAAATCCAGATATATTATGCTTTAATCTAATTATTCCAGTGATACAGCTGAAAAGTACCAAAAATTATTAATGGCAGATGTGTTGAATAATAAATATGGTATTCCAAAATATCTGGGAAAATAAATGAAGAAAAAAATGAGGGAAATTGTACAAAATATTTATTCTTGAGGCAAAAAGGCAGATGTTATTTGAGATGACAGGGTTTCTGACATTAAATTCAGTATGTTGGTAAGACTGTTTTATTAACATGGGAATACTGTGAGTGTTATGTTGAAAGTGAACCATTAAAATCAAGTATATGTAAGGAAAGGTTGAATAGCAAGAATATAATTTAAAGAGATTTAAGGATCATTAAGGGGTTCATTATATTCCAAATGGCAGGGTTACCCATGTGTCATTGCGAACGAATAATTTTTATACATGGTAGATATTCAAACAAACACTTATTTTTATCATTTACTCCAGATTTATTTTAACCAGTTTTATTTGAATTATGTAGTTTGGAGAAGGTGCCTTAACATTTGGATTTAAGTTGCTTTTCTTCTGTAACAACAACCAAACATTGAGTCTTAGAAATTTTCCTCTGGAATAAATCTTTTGCCTTTTAAAGAATCCGAGAAAATCATAGTTTATTTAAAAGTTATTAAGTAAAATGAAAATATATCATATGCTAATTGTATCTGCTAACATATACTATGATATTATTCCATCCATTTTGCTTTTTGTCTTCAAAGGTTATTCAGAAAACACTTTCATATGTGGGCACGGTAATAATGTTTATCATGGGTTAGGTAATGAAGTTGCTTGTTCTTTGATCAAATCATAAACATTAAACTAGGAATGGGCAAAAGACTTAAACTCTGGATTTAGAGGTAGTATTATACTAACTAAAATATTAGCTGCCTTTAAAATGGCACAATTTAATTCAATCATATTTTATATTTTGGTGAAACAAAGAAAATAGAGAACTTTCACATTTATAGTGTCAAAATACAGTAACACAACATGGTTATGATGGAAATTGTATTACTGATCATAAGGCAGATTTGGTTATGGAATACGCTAGAATTTACACTCATCATACGTAAACCTTTATTTGCAAAAGCATGAGGTCAAATTTTATTTCAAATTCATGCACACTATTTTGACATGTAATGCTTCATTGACATCTAAGATAAGCATATGCAAATACTGATTTCTGAGGATAAAATAAATTAGCCTACACACACACACACACACACACACACACACACATATATATATATGTATTGGCATACATGTGTGCACTCATACTGGCATTTTTTCTTTGTGAATTGTGTAAATTGCAAAACAATTAGATGCTGTTTGATACACAATCCAAAGATGTACAAGAAAATATTTAATAATTTTTTCCACCGCAGGCAGTGCATTTCTATACTTCTGAAGTGAATGTTTTTGGTCTCTTGGCATGTTTTATTCCATAAATTTTTCATGTTTCATTGGTACACATATGCCCACATAAAGTTTTTCCTTAGGTCAGGTGATTAGTCTCTGTTACAATACCTCTAGTGAACCTTGACCAGTGTTATTATGTAAAATAATTTTCAATATAAAAATATTGAAAATAAGCATCCAAAAAATGCTCAACATTACTAATCATTGGAGAAATGCAAATGAAAACCAGAATGAGAACCACCGTCTCATACCAGTCAGAATGTCTATTGCTAAAAGGTCAAAAAAATAACAGATATTGGCAAGGTTGTGGAGAAAAGAGAGAATGTTTTTACACTGCTTGTGGGAATGTGAGTTAGTTCAGCCATTGTGGAAGGCAGTGTGGTGATTCCTCAAAGAACTTAAAACAGAATTACTATTTTACCCAACAATCCTATTATTAGGTATATACCCAACGAAATGTAAATCATTCTACCATAAAGATACATACATGCATATGTTCATTGCAGCACTATTCACAATAGCGAAGATATGGAATCAACCTAAATGCCAGTCAATGGTAGACAGAATAAAGAAAATGTGGCAAATATACGCCATGGAATACCATGTAGCTATATAAAATAACAAGATCATGGCCTTTACTGCAACATGGATTGAGCCATTATCTTAAGTAAACTAATAAAGGAGCAGAAGATCAAATATGGCATGTTCTTATTTAAAAGTGAAAGCTAAACATTGAGTACATGTGGACACAAAGATGTAAAGTGTGTCTTTATGTACTTGATGTTTAGTTTTCAACATGAGACACTGGGGACTACTCAGAGTGGAGGATGGGAGAAGGATGAGAATCAAAAAGCTATCGAGCACTATCCTTATTACCTGGATGACAAAATAATCTGTACACCAAGCCCCAGTGAGATGCAACTTATCTATATAACGAACCTGTACTGATACCCCTGAATCTAAAATAAAAGTTAAAAAAATTGACAACATAAATTAAAGTAATATAATACAGTTAATATGCATTAGTAATATCTATTAGTAATATATATTAGTAATATCATTAGTAATATATACACATATGTAAAACACGTACATATGCACACGTGTGTGTGTATTTATATGTGTATATATGTACATATATGTAGATATAGACATATTAGAAACAGCATTTACTGAGTTCAAACCATGTGAGACATTTATTTGTTACAGTATCCTCTATGGGAGGTATGTAGGTGGAGCCCATTAAATAACAAAGCTCTTGCCTTCTGTACTTCTGTACTAAGTGAGAAACAAGAACAGCAGTAAGGCATAGGGTAAGTCAAACATCACCTTAATTTGTTGAAGAAGCTGCCATTGAGCATGTGGTTTGCATCTGCATGGGAGGCACATGCCCATCTGGACATGGGTAGTGTCTGTCTTGGCAGGATGTCACTCAGGTGTCAGCTTGTCCCACTGCCTGGTGGCTGGTAGCAATGGAGAGCACTTGCTCTCTTTGCTCGGGCCTGTTCCCAAGAGAGAATTGTAGGTGAAAGGAGCCTCTTCAAATTTCCAGGCTGGTTAATTTATCTGTCGTGTATCCTCATCCAGGCTCCCCTCAACCCGAGAAAAAGTGGGTATCGGGGAGTGGTGAGGCCAGAAGTCATTCCCTCGAGGAGCTGCCTCTCTAGGGAAGAAAACATCAGTGTTGAGGAAGAGGTATTCAACACCCCAACCTTAGGTGTTACTTTCCCGTTTTACAAATGAGGGCATTTTAGCAAAGAAAGGTAAGTAGCTATCCCAAGGGAAGATCCAGATTCAAATCCAGACATCCGACCAAAGAGTCTCAGGCATATGCTTTACTATCTGCCCTGTGCACTCCACATTTTCTTCTTCATCTTTTTTTATTTTTATTTTTAATTTTACTGAAACAGTTATAAAAAGAAGCAAGTTTATGTGATGTAAATGAGAACAATCTAAAACTTCAGTTTGGTTAATAATTATATAGTGACTTTACATAAAATATGTGACCGTAATGTAATGATCTTGACAAAGCAGAAAGGCTGATAAGGGAGCAGGCAAGAAAGAAGTACAAGCTGTTCTTTGAGAGTGAGGTTAAAACAATTGCTATACTTAGAATCTGTAGACACAGAGGCAGGTGAAAAGTGTACTCAGTACAGTAGTGGGTATTGCTTATTTATTTATTTATTTTTACTGTGGCTTCTTGTTTATTCAAAGTGGTGTGCCATTTGTGTAATCAGAAAAATAAACGTGGAGGTATAAAAGTTGACATTTTATGGTTAAAATGAGATAAATAAAAATGTTAAAACTCAGAAAATATTGAGATTATGCTCACATACACATAACCCAAAGACCTGGACTTTGCAAACACACACACACTCACACGCACTCACACACACACACACACAGACACAGACACACAGACACACAGTCACACACGTTTGTTTTCTCCATATACATGAAATATGTGCTATATTGTAACCTAATTTTCACTTGAGGATAAATCACAGCATCTTTCTTCGTGTGTGCCTGTGCACGTGTCTGTGTCCTCCGGTTCTAATTTGTTTCCTTTTTGAGACAGGGTCTTGTTCTGTTGTGGCCTTGAATTCGTGGGATCAAAAGATCCTCCATCGTCACCCTCCCAGGTATCTGGGAACAAACCTGGCTATTTCTTTATTCTTTCTTTTCTTTTCCTTTTTTCTTCTTTTTTGTAGAGACGGGGTCTGGTTATGTTGCCCAGGCTGATCTCAAACTCCTGGGCTAAAGTGATCCTCCCACCTTGGCCTCCCAAGGTGCTGGGATTACAGACATAAGCCATCACGCCAAACCTCCAGTTTTATATTGTGGAACATTATCATATTTCTTAGTTTTAATTAAGCAAGGTGTGGTGGCTTACACCTATAGTCCCAGCTACTCAGGAATCTGAAGGAAAGGATCTCTTGAACCTAGGAGCTGTAGTCCATCCTGGGGAACATAGCAAGATCCTGTATCTACAAACACAAAAACAACCCACTAAATTGATTATTCTTAAGTATCTTTGTCATTTATTTGTTCATATCTGAAGGAAATGTGTCCCAGAAATACTTATACCCTCATTGGCAGAGCAAAAATTTACCTCACTTAAGAGTGCATTTTCCCTACAATTTTGGATATCTTAACATTTTATAAAATGGAGGCTCCTTAGTATTTATATTCCTATTAAATTAAGATTTCATTTTATAGTTTTCTTGGACATTTGCATTTTACATTTTATGAATTTGCTATTTTCTTTGACCTTTATACATTTAATGAAACATCCTTATTTTATTGATTACAGGAACTCTTTATATGAGAATAATATTGACTATGTTGTGTATGCTTTGCATTTTTACATTTTGCATATGGCGCCAAATCCTTTTCTTCAGGGTTGCTAGCTTTGTCATCATTAGACTTACATTTTTATTCTATGAACCATGCTGTCTCTAAAAATCTGAATATAGATTACATATTGAATGTGTAAATTAGAAGCATGATTAATTTTCTAAAAAATAGTGATACATTTATATTTTGAGTTTTGGTGGTCTTGGTGCTTTTTGTCTGTTTTAAAGGAATTGTTTTGGTAATTGGATATATTTTAAAGGTCTCTCATGGACTTTATATCATTTATAACTACTGTAGAAGGCATAATTTACTTCAGGATGTTTTAATTATTCTAAGAGGCTTCGAATATTTGTATAATGTTTGAAATAATCTTTGACTACTCTGATACAAAGTTAGGATTATCCTGCAGGACTGAGTTTATATGAAAAATTGAATTTATTGCCTTCTTAAAATGAATGATGAGAAGAAAAGAACTTTATTATCATTGTTATTTAAATGTACTTTTCATAATTGTTAAGAATTGAAGCATATTTGTATTCTTAAGATAAAATCCCACAAGAAATCCAAACTTCTGCTTATAAGACTTTAATCATGCATTTTATTAGACTCTTGTTTTGCCTTTCAACTTGCAGTCCTTTCTTGTACTTAACTGTCTGTGAATGTGAACCTTCATGAACTAACAGACTTTTCAAGTAGAATATCATTTTATGGACTAGATGAAGAGACATTTTGTTGCCCTCCTTAGTAATTTTAAAGAGTGAATATACATTAAATATAATTTGAAGCTTAGCATTTTGTTGCCATCTTATAAGATAAAAATGGAAAATTCCATAATCATTAAGCTGTTTGTAGAGATCGTTATTAGACAAGATTAATGACAACCTAGTTTACAATAAAATATAAATAAATTTGTAGATATTTTCTTTATCATAGCCATTTATGGTAGCATTTCTGACTTACAGTAACCATGGATAAAGTATTGGTAGATACCTTTTGGGTACAAGGATTACACTAGGTTCTGGGAAGACTACAGAAACATCTGAAGCCTGGCTTCTGTGGGCTGTCATATAATCACACATTCATAAAACCAGTTGGCCTAATACCATCTGAATAAGCTTTTTTTTTTTTTAAAAAAAAAAAAAACAAAACAAAACAAAAAAAAAAACATTATATGAAAACAGGGACTCTGGGAAGATGTGAAGAGTTGGTAGTCTCCACTCTCATAGAAGACAAAGCCTGAAGCAGCAGGGGTGGGAGGAGTTCTAAAGAAGAAAATGTGGAAGGAGGCTCTCTGAATATTGTGGTCAACTTTTTAATTTTATTTTAGCCATGACTACTTGTATTATTTATTTTAAAACCTACTTTTAAAAAAGAAGTCAAAAGTGGTATTTTTCCATTCTTGTGTTCAATCCTTTCTGGCTCAAGGATTTTAATCTGACTGTAATTGTCCTTTTCTGTATCTGCCCATCCCCAACTTTTACACAGCTCCACACAGGAAGAAAGACAGCCCTCCATAAACGTTCTAGAGATTTGCCACTCTTTGGGTCTAGATTGATCCCATGTCTGAATCAGTGCAGAAATGCGTAATTCAAAAAGTGACTTGATTTTTAACAAAGTGCCAGGCTTTGGACAAACTTTGTGTACTGTCCTTACACACACAGTGGAGATGAGTGGGGACTTTGCTGAGGGTAGGCTCTTCAGTAGGTGCCATTAAGTTGAACATCAGTGAGAAAATAAAAATATCTTTGAACTTTCCAGAAATGGTTCTAGAATTCCCTTTAAAGCAGTTGTGTAGCAACACAAACAATTTAGTATTAAAAGTTTACCCCGTGCGTGTAGATTTTCTCAATTATTTCCCTTACCAAAATTCCAGAGAAACATTGGCTAGGATTGGCACAAACTCATTTTATAGGACACACATATGTCTACTAGGTCAGCCCTTTACACTTCACAATTGAAAATTTTAAACCAATTCTAAGAGTTCTCCATTTCTTCCACTCCGTGAGTAACATGTACCATTTCACATGGTGCATGGGTTTAGACTTCTCCTCACGTGAAAACCCACTTGAGAAGAAGCTGCTCTTTGAGGCAGGTGTTGCTTCTACCTGAGTCGTCTTCTTAAGGAATAACAACTTATAATTGCCCTCTAGGAATGCGTTAAGTAGGGTTCTCTCTATAGAGCTGAACATGTCCACCTTACACAGATGTGTTCAATAAGCCTGAAGACAACAGACTCAGAATATTTAGATATATAGATATACATACACATGTATATTTTTATGTGCATACATACACATACACATAGTACATACATATATATGCAATACATGCACTTATTCTCTAGTTCTAAAGTTTCCCTTTAAACTTATTATTTTCTTTCAAATGCATATGATTATCTCAACCATTAAATGAGGTTCTGATTCTGCAAACAGATAATAGACTAAGCTATTCTGAAAGGTCTAGAAAAATCATCTTAAAAGTGATTTAAGAAGAGACCAGATAAAGACATATGGGGGAAATTAAACACCCCTTTTAAACATTATTGTTTTGTAAGATAGCTGGAAAAGTCCACCTTAATAGCTCACTACTGAAAATGCTTTGAAAATTTTAAAACATATGACTGGATATACAGTGAGCTAATGAATATAGTTTCTAGTCCTAGACATGCAGCTGAACCACAATGTGAGTAGAAAACTGGCAACCAACTGTTGAATACCTCTTGTGTACTAAGCATTCTGCCAAGTAGTCTTTGGGCATAAGAAGGTGTGACACAGATCTAGGCCTCAAGGATAGGTAGGGAAAAAGACAAGAGGTAGGCAATTGCTAACAAGGCCAAAGAACTGTTGAGAAAGAGGAAGACAAGGGGCCCTGAATAAAGAATGCAACAAAGATGAGAGAATGTGGGAGGGAGTGTTGAGGGGAGAGTGTCTCACAGGAAGTAGTAAGTGTGCAAAGGTCTGGAAATAAGCAGGGGATGGGGACGGGGAAGTGAATTATGTGACTGAAGATTGTGGCTACAAAGGAATCTGATGCTGGATCGGAGAATCCATATAGGTCTCGAGTATTTTGCTAATGTGGTTAGATTTATCTTAAGGGCAGTGTAAACATATGGAAAGATTCCTGATTGTGGCTTGTGAGCTGTTTAATCTTAGCCAGCTACGTAAACCTCTAATCCTCAAATCCTTCATTGTTTTCATATTTGTAGAGCGTTAGGAGGTATAACTGCAGTTTTGTTACCTGGATATTTCCTGTAATGGTGAAGTCTGGGCTTTTAGTATAACATCACTTGGATAGTGTACTTTGTACTTATTAAATAATTTCTTATTTTTTTGTAAAACAATGATAATTACTTTATCATAGGATTTGGTGTCTGTTTGGGTGTGAAAAGTAGAGGAGAGAGATTCCAGAACAACCAGGCATAGCTTTGGGTGTTCTGGGAAATAAAGTAACATAAGATGCCCTCCCAGCCTTCATGAAAAGCCTAAAGCCAGTTGGAAAGATTAAGCTAGCTAAACCAAGAAATCCCAGATGTCACAAATATTGAAATATTCTATGTACTTTTTCATACCCAATTTTCATTATCTATAAAATGTACATAACAGCAACTAGTTGCTTCATAGTTCTCATGAATTCTGGTGGTATCGATGTAACAATAGTGATCAATATAATAATATCTAGCGATACATTGAAATTTCTTTGGCAGTAGTCTCTAGAAACATAGACATCCCTGTGTGGGAAAAGGATGATGCCCATTTGTGATGTGTTTTATGTATTTCACTTTCTTTTGTGCTTCTACACCCTGCTGTTCGTAGTTTCTTCACAGTTAGGTAAGGAGAAACTTAGAAACAGAAGCCATGTCTTCTACATCTTGATCACTCAGACTCAGTTTTTTCCTCTATGTTATCTGAGTTTTAAGCATAAGAAATGCAATTGAATGTGCACAAAATATAAATTATCTAACTTTTCCTATCAAAGTGTTTTATGAGCTTTCCATTGAGATTCATGATTTTTTCATTGACCACTGGAATGGACAGAATTATGTCCTTTCAAAATGTATGTGTTGAAATCCTAACCCCCAATGTGACTGTATTTGGAGAAAGGCCTTTCCTTAAATGGGTAATTAAAGTTAAATGATGTCATAATGAGAGGATGCCTATCCAACAGGAATAATGCCCTTTTAAGAAGAAGAGTTACTGGAGCACTGTCTCCACCCTTGCACAGAGAGAAAAGGCCATGTGAGAACACAGAGCGAAGGTGTCATCTGGAAGCCAGGGAGAGGAGCCTCACTAGAAGCCAGCTTTGCTAGCACCTTGATCTTGCGCTTCCTAGCCTCCAGAACTATGAGAAAGTGCATTTCTGTGTCTAAGCCACCCAGTCTTTGGTATTTCGTTATGGCAGTCCAAGAAGACTGACACAACCACAGAAAAAGTAGATGCTGAATGCATTATAGAACAATCACTAAAAATAGAACAACTGCTAAAAAGATTCATTGGTCTCTTTTATTAAAAAATGAGCGACAATGAAGATATATTATCAACATTGCTTACATATTGGTAGCACAAATAATCTTAGATTTCTAGGGGTGCAAAAAATTCCCATTTACAATAGCAATGGAACAAAAATTATTTCTCATTTACATAATAGATCTTGTATAGTTCTTAGATCCTTGTAAATTTGATGTCCTTTCATCTTATTTTTGTTCACTATTATGATCCCTTTTTTTAGTAATTACTAAGTGTAATGTATGATTTATAGGTTAGGTCTCATATTTATAAATGACCTAGATCAATTTTAATATTAAATATATCATTAACTATGATGAAATCGTATTCTTTTTTAAATCAATTCTCAGACATGCTCTATGAAGTCAATTTACCACAAACGAGCATGTATATCTTCACATACCATCAACTCATATTTATTTGGAAATGGGAAGAAACTGTATACTTCAACAATTTATATGACATTTTCACTGTTATTTTCTTTCCTTTTTTTTTTTTTTTTTTGTTTAAAATGTGTTCTCAGATTTACTTTGGGTGAAAAATTAAATAAAAAGCTTATAAAATATCACAAATTTCATTCTAGTTCAAAACTGAATCACGATTTCTTTTTTTTTATTTTTTAATTAAAATCAATGTATTTGTGGAAAAGGTAAACATGCAATCAGTACATTTCACAGAAGGATGATGTTTGGGAGTGAGAGCGATGGAAGTAGATATGACTATATTGTTAACAACTTAATGCTCTTTTTTTTTTTTTTATTATACTTTAAGTTCTAGGGTACATGTGCATAACGTGCAGGTTTGTTACATATGTAAACTTGTGCCATGTTGGTGTGCTGAACCCCTCAACTCGTCAGCACCCATCAAGTCATCATTTATATCATGTATAACTCCCCAATGCAATTCCTCCCCCCTCCCCCCTCCCCATGATAGGCCCCGTGTGTGATGTTCCCCTTCCCGAGTCCAAGTTTCCTCATTGTCCAGTTCCCACCTATGAGTGAGAACATGCGGTGTTTGGTTTTCTGTTCTTGTGATAGTTTGCTAAGAATGATGGTTTCCAGCTGCATCCATGTCCCTACAAAGGATGCAAACTCATCCTTTTTTATGGCTGCATAGTATTCCATGGTGTATATGTGCCACATTTTCTTAATCCAGTCTGTCACAGATGGACATTTATTTTTCACACAGGGTTTAATTTTATTTTATACTGAATAATATGTGATGTTAGCTGCTATTTTTTGAGCACGTACTATTGGCCAAATTGTGCCTATCCATTTGTTTGGAGTTAATGGCACAACTACCTCAGACTTGGGTGTTCAGTCTCTTCCTACTTTAGCTTGCTGGTAGATCAACCATGGTGAGTTTTAGGTTTAGGCTCTTTGCCATAAAGGGGAAGTAGTTATAATAAAATATGTTAAGATAATATTTATCTTTTTATTACAATGTGTAACTCTTATTTTGAATGGAGTTCTCTTGAATTTACAACATCATTGCCTCTGCCTAAGTAGCAGTCCTTAAATTTTACATATATCTGTAATTGCCCTTATTAAAAGGACTCCTCAGTCATACACATTTAATGATAATAGTCATAAAAGAAGTGCCTTAGGTAAGTTTGTATTGATTATCCTCTACAATGTAATTACCAAAGGAATCATACTGAAATGAGTTAAGAGAGTTTTTTGTATATAGGGTTTTGATCCTAAACGTAGGATACAGGTATGTAATATAAGGCAGAATTAAAGAAAACTATTAAATCCCACCTATTAGGTGCTTCTTCCCATTACTATGCAGATTTCTTATCTTAGTTACTTTCGTCAGCTGAAACTCTGGTTGTCATAAGAGTATGCAAAATTATGTGCAAAATATGTTTAAAAGATTATGTGGAATATTTATAGGAATTAGAAGAAGAGACAATTTAAGTTCAGACTGTTTGTTGATAGCAAAATGATTCAGTATTTCAGATGAGAGAACTGGTAATGGAAATACAAGTTGGATTGATGGTAGAATAGGTTTATTTATTACACAAATATTTATTTGAGAGTCCACTGTGTGCTGGGCTCTCCCTCTCCTTTTCTCCCTTCCACTGGAGAAAATAATGTGAGCATTGCTTTGCATTTATTATTGAGACAATTACGAGTCTAATTTTTTCTTCCTTTGACAAATGAGGAAGTAGAGGCTCCCAAGGGAAAGGCAAAGTCTATGTACTAATACAGACCATTAAAAAGGCAATCTAATAATATAATTTTAATTATTCCTAACAATCTAAGCAAGGTGAATTGACAATCTGTGGCTCACAAGGAGGAGAACTGCTGACAGTAGTGGAAAGTTGCCCAAGAGGACATTTTACGCCAAAGTTGTCCTGAAATAACAGAAGTAGACATCATCCCAGAAGGAGTTTGACTCTGTGATAAGACTCAAACCACATTAGACAGAAGTGTTTTAAGCAAAATCAGCAAGAGTTAGGATCAGTTATGCTTGCCCATTTTCAAAGACTAGGGAGCAATGTATGCCATTTGTTTATACACTTTTAAACAAATGTTTTTCTGATTTATTATTCAGTATATCTTGGTGCAATCATTTCAGTAACTTTATGTAGTGAGGTATGGACTCATTTTTATTTTAAATCTAGTACATTTGAGCAGGGAATCACTAAAAGAGTAGAATTGCTGGATTACCAAACTCTGGTAATTTGAGGAGCTAGCAGATGGTGTTTTAAAACAGTGACACAGTTTTACATTCCACCTGTGGTGTATGAGTGTTTCTATTTCTCTGTATCTTTGCCAACACTTATTATTAGCTAATTTTTTTATTCTAATCATCCTAATGTGTGCAAAGGAGCATCTCATCGTGGTTTTGTCTTGCATTTCCCTGATGACTAATGATGTTGAGCATCTTTTCATGGGTTTATTTATTGACCATTTGCATATTGTTTTTGGAGAAAGGTCTATTCAGATCCTTTTCTCACTTTGTAGCTATTTATCTTTTTATTATGAGTTTTGATCACCATATATGCATAGGGTAAGGTATCTCTTTAGAGCAGCCTAAATGGAATGCCACGTAGAGGAACTAACTGCTAAAGACAATGAAAGGTCACTGGAACCTGCATTAAAAAGTTTTAGCTCACAAAGTCTGTTTTGTCATGATTTATTGTGCTCTTAAACTGACACTGTCTCATGGCACTGACCCTCTCCCTTCCTTTGCTTCCACAATTCCTTGTTAATTCCACTATTAACACACTGAGGAGGCAATTTCTATTAGTTGCTCAAGGGAAGGGTTATATCTTAGTCATTTTCATGTTCCCAGCATCTCGTATACTTGTTCACATAGATTAAGCACTTAAGAAATAAATGACCACCTGGTGGTCCTGGACTGCCATTCTCTGAAACGATGAGAAATAAGTTTATGTTCTTTATAAGTCATCCAGTTTATAGTATTTTGTTATAGCATCCCAGACTGTCAAAGATAGGCTAGGGTTTCTTTTTCTTGTGACTAAAAAATAGTCTTTGTACACAATCCTCAGATTCCAAGCTATCTTTCTTATTTCATCTATATTCTTGTTGTTCAGAAAAGCTGTTACTATGCATGGAGTTTTAATAGTGCTACAATTAAGGCATAACAAAATGTTCTGAACTGCAATAGAAATATTTGGTGTTATTCCCTGTAAAGCTAATTTGGGGTAAAAGTTTGGTGTGAATAAAATGGGCAAAGTTAAAGATGCAGCAACTATCCAATCAAAAAAGATATCTAGTAAAATGGAGACTAAAATTCTTATTCACCCTAATTGTTTTATTATTAGGTATTCCTAACAAAAGTGAAAAAAACAAAACAAGATGAAACAAATAGCATGCTGTGGTTACCCCAGTTTGAAAAATGCTTCATTGTCAAGTTAAACAGATCCATACTATAGGACTTCTCAGCATTTCTAACAGGCTTTTGTTTGAGAAATGTGTCTGCAATTAGCAGAGGCTCTGGAGTTAAACCTGTTTGTTTTTCTGTATTTGAAGACTGAAGGAGCGCTGTAGGTGAAGAATCTCCTAATATCAGCAGTAAAGCGACACAAATTTTGCTTATATGTAATTGCAACTTACTGTGTACATTTCTATGGAAACTGCCTACCTAATTAAAAGGGAATTTTTACCACAGTTAGTGGGTGTAGCCTTTTTTTTTTGTTCTTGCAGTTCAGACCCATTACACATTCTGTAAGAAGCAACATGATGTCATTTTAATCACAGCACAGTGCTTCCCTCCTGCTAAGAAAAATAAATGTAATGTTTGTGAATTTGCATCCACCACTTCTTTAGAGGACCAACAAAGAAATAATTAGCCCAAGTGATTAAATTATATACTTCAATTTTCCTTTGGTATATTCTTACTGACATTAAAAAAATAGTTACTCAATCTGACTGCCTAATGTTCAGTAATAATACTTTATTACTGATTTACAGTACATGAAAACAAAAGAAATTTTAAATGAGCTGGGGGATTGTGTGTGTGTGTGTGTGTGTGTGTGTGTGTGTTAAAGGATGGTTAACCAGAGAGAAGTGGGGATTGTGCAAATAACATCACGTTTCTCCTTTAGAATGATAATTTAGCTTGCAAAACACGTTGGGAATTAAGATTACACTGGGTCATTATATATATATGTGCAGGGAGGTAGAATGCAAAGAGGGAAATTTTTCTTATTTTAAAGCAATAAAATATGACATTCTTGGCTCAGAAGAAGATTTCAGTGAATGAGTTTTCTCTTTCCTATTAGGTTTGTGTAAAAGTAATTGCGATTTTGCCCTTAAAAGCAATGGCAAAAACACAATTATTTTTGTACCAACCTACTACCTCCTCATTCCCTTCCATGTAAATGGAGGAACAATTCAGTTCCATTTTCCACTGTAAACCTTTTGGTTTAATGGACAATTTATGCTTCTCAGTTATCTCCCCTAAAATCAAGAGCATTTGTATGATTGTGACTTTATTTTGTGAGACAAGGTCTCTGTCACCCAGGCAGGGGTGCAGTGGCGTGATCCCTGCTCACTGCTATTTCTGCCTCAGTCTCTTAAGCAGCTGGGGCTACAGGTGCACACCACTACACTTGGCTAATTTTTCAAAATTTTTTGTAGAGTTGAGGTCTCACTACATTGCCCAGGCTAGTCTCGAACCTCTGGAGTCAGTAATCCTTAGCCAGGACAAAGTGCTGGGATTACAGGCATGAGCTACCACACCCAGCCAATGTGACTTTTGTCTTAAATTCTATCCATACTTCTTCCTTCTGCCACTTGTGACTCTTTCTACTCCTCCAACCTACTCCAGTGTACACTTGAGGGTGTTACTGGGTAAGCGGTCATCATACATCATTCAGACTCTAAACTTTTGTACAGTGAGCCAGTGACACCTAACCTGCAGAGTTGTTACCAAGATTAGACCCAGTGAAGTAGTTCATGTTCAAGGCAGCTCCAACTCAGTGTCTAGATACACAAATACTTTATAAATGGCATCATTATCATTGTTTTTTTAATACATTTTATGACACACATTCTCCATGATTACTCAAACTCAGAATAGCAAGTCTCATTCAGATCATGTGTCATAAGTTTGACGCTTGTCTGAGGTCAATGACTCTTGATATCTGCTAATACTTTAGAAAACCTCAAAGTGGAGGAAAAAATCTGTGATAAAGATTCATAACATATGTATTGTAATTCTAAGGACGGGCATTAGAACTTAAGAAGACAATAAGATTTATCATAGCATATGGGATCATGAACCAAATTGTGGAAGTGGGAGTAGAGCGATAGTAGTGAGAGAAGGTGAATGATGTCTGGTAGTGTCAATAAGCTGTACAGCCTAGTTGTTTGGGTTTGAACCAGGGTCTGGAACATATGAAGCATTCTAGAAATATACACTATTATTAAGAAAAATAATTTGAGCTAAAAATATTACTTTCTTGAGGGGATCTTAAGAATCATAGCATCATTATTTATACCTTGCCAAATACAAAGAATAATGTCAACATTGTAAGTTATTAAGAAAATAACCCAGAAAATAAGTATTCCCAATTAAGTTAGCTTTGGATAAGAAGGAATATTAATCACTCACATATATAATACATATGAAAACTGTCAAAATAAGTAAATAGGATTTGGTTTAATGAATATGGCCTCAGTGTTGCAATATATTAAATCTAGTCATCAGCCTTAAGCCCTCTTTCTCTTATACCTTACATTAAATCCATAACAGTTCCATCTCCAAAATGTATTTCAAATCTGTCCACTTGTCTTTATTCTGACTTCCCTCACCTTATCTCTTCCCCCATCCAACCTCTCTTATTCATAACCTGGACCAGTCCTAAAACCTCCTAACTTGTCTGTCTTCCAGTCTTGCCTTTCTGTAACCCGTTCTTCTCTAGTACGAGCTTGTGAAGAGGTTAATCATGGGATGCACCTTTGTAGAAACTCTCAAGGGACTTCCATTTTTCTTAGACTAAATTACAATCTCCCTATCACATCCTACAAACCACTGTGGGATTTGATTTGTCTTCACCTTTCTAACTTCATCACATTCTACCACTATTCACTAGGCTCTACCAATACTAGCTCCTGTTTTTTCCTTAAATGCACTACAATTCCCAGTCTCAGGATATTTGGGAAGCTCCCCATATGACTAGAATCCTCTTAGCTCTTCTTGTGGCTGACACTTCATCTGGATCATAGCCCAAATGCTGCCTTTTTAGGGGGGTTGTCCTTGTCCATTGTGATTAAGACCATCTCTCATAGTTCTGCAGTTATTTTCCTTTGTATAATTTATCACAATCTGTTATTATCTACTTATTCATTAATTGTTGTTTTCCTGTCTCCCCAGTGAAATATGAACCCCACTGGAGTGAAGTCCTTATTTTATGTACTATTACTATTTTACTTACTATGTCCCCCAAAACACCTAAATAAACTTTGAATGAATGATTTGTTGCCATCATCATCCACATTGATGTTCTCATAACAGGCATTTATTGGGTACCCATTATGTGCCAAGCACTTTGCACAATGCCTTGATTTCTCTTTTCATAGTCTCAATGTATTATGGCGATGCTAATTTTAATATTTATTTTTCTCTCCACTTTAAAGATGACGAAATTGAGGCTCCTCATTATCATCATTTTCATTATCATCATCATCATGCCGGAAAGCAGAATTGAATTGACATTGTTTTCCTTTCTCATACCATGGTCAGAGCAAAGAATAGGGGGCCCTTGGGTGCAGAAAAGAATACCAAGATAACCCAAATGAACTGGTCAAATAAGTAGATTATCAGGGATTCTTCTCTCCAACAAAAAGTAGAGCATTGTGGAATTTTGTGTAATCTTTGTGTAATGTTGTGCATTTCTCAATGTGTGGTCTTCAGACCAGCAGCATTGACATCATCCATGAGCCTCTTAGAAATGAAAATTCACTGGCCTCGCCTCAGCCTGCTGAAACAGAATCGGTAGGGTTGGGGTCCGGGAAACTGTGCCTTAATAAGTCCTCCAAGTGATTCTTAAACACTGCTTTGAGAAAAGGAAGACTATCTGGTGGTAAGTAAAGGAAATGGAATATTAACAAGAGTAAGGCAAGACATTTATATTCAGAAACCAACAAAAGTAGGTTTAGTAGGCCTTGTATAAAATAATAGATCTGTTATTAAAATTGGAGTATAATGGAGGGGCTTCATCATAAGGAAGAACAGTCGAGGCAGAGAACAGAGTAAGAAGTCAGAGTAGGGGTAGATAGCCTCCAGACAGACTTGACCTTCTTGTCTCAACCACTTTCACTCAAATTCTTGAAATATCCCTTGTGTACATAAGACTAGTAACAGAACATGAAATTGGACTAAGCCAAAATAGCTCCACCATGATTCTAGTTATACTGACTGGTAGAATGTGCTCCCCTGGAGGATGGGCCATTATGACTGCACTGAGACAGATCTTTAAGTTTGCAGATGACTCTGAAGCTGTTTTATAAAACTGTGTGAATGGGCAAAATAATAACAGATAAATTTCAGCTGTGGAAAGTGTAATGTACTAGAGTTAGGGAAATATATTCCAAACTATGCTGATATGATATAGTACTCTTTCTGCTATCACTTATTTGTAGAAGAAAAGATATCTTAATTGATGTCAACTATCCCTTGAAGACAGTCCAATGGAATGTGGGGGTTCAAAATGTCAACCAAATGCCAGAGATCACCAGGATAAAACTGGACAAAAGCAGAATTACAAGATGTTGTTATATGTTTGAACAGAGTCATATTTTAGTACTTGGAGTAGAGTTCAAAGTTCTACTCAGTACATTCTGGTAAGGTCATAAGGCAGTTGGAAAGGCCTGAAAGGTTAACTGAAATGATCAAAGGAATGAAATATTATAGTAAGACCAGATGAGAAATTTTCAGCACAGAAAAATGATGGGTGAAAAGGGACCCAATCAAATTCCTGACCATGAAGGATATTAGTAAGTGAAACATGGACTTGTTCAACAAATTCAAGAATACTATACCTAGGAGAACTCTCTTGAAGCTTGAAGGTAATTTTAGGACAAAGAAGAAAATGTTTAAGTCTTTTTAACATAGCCTATAGTAAATTTACTGATGCTGTTCCCTTCTAGAGGGTTCATGAACTGGAAAGATAATCAGGAACAAAAAAATATATATTTATGGAAGATGAGATTCAAAATGGTTTATAAAAGGGAAGCTGTAGATTATTATGAATATTTTAGTGTTTAATAAAGATACTACTCAGGACAATATGAAAAATTATGCATCTTTATAAAAAACAAAGCCCAGGAATTGATGGCCGATACCATATTATAGTTTCTAAATATTCTTTAACATACATATATACACGATTGTGTGTACATATATATACACACACACACATCTGTATGTGTATATGTAAAAATGCACTCACATATATACATACAGATATATGCATATACATGTATACATTTATATTTGCTTTCCTTTTAAAAGAAAATATTTTGTCATTAAGGAAACATGTAAGCATTATAGGTAAATTTGAAAATACAGAAAAGTAGACAAAAATTACACGTAGCTTCATTCACCAAAGAGATGATTAATTTTTACTGTACTACTTAGGTGTAGTTTATTTCATATTATCTGATGTTTGTTTGCTTATTTTTCTTTTGCGATGGAGTCTTGCTCTTTCACAAGAGGCAACTTCCGCCTCCCAGGCTCAAGCGATTCTCCTGCCTCAGCCCCCAAGTAGCTTGGATTACAGGCACCCACCACCATGCCCGGCTACTTTTTGTATTTTTAGTAGAGATGTGGTTTCACCGTGTTGGCCAGGGTAGTCTAGAACTTCTGACCTCAGGTGGTGCACCCACCTTGGCCTCCCAAAGTGCTGGGATTACAAGTGTAAGCCACTGCGCCTGGCCCATTTTCTGATTTTTAAAAGTAATTACTGCCTGCAGCATTTTGCCACTAATTATGTAGACTGTTGGTTTAAGATTTTTTTTTTTTTCAAAATAATGTGAAAATACTAATATAATGTGAAATTCAGTTTATCCATGTTTAAGGTTTTTTATATATTACAATTAGTCTGTACATCTTTTGCTTTCTGGCTTAATCTGGTTTAATATTCAAGTTTGTTAAACTCATGAAGTAACCACTTTTCTAATACTATCTTATTTCTGTAATCCCATTTTATTTCTAATGAATTTTGTTTTATATTTTAATACTATTTAGTATGGAAAAACTGTTTTAGGTGTGTCTTTTAATAGCATGTGGGTGCCTCCTATGTTTGTTCATATCTAACTATATTAGTCCGTGTTCATGCTGCTGACAGAGACATACCTGGGACTGGGAAGAAAAAGAGGTTTAATTGGACTTATAGGTCCGCATGGCTGGGAAGGCTCAGAATCATGGTGGGAGGTGAAAGGCACTTCTTACATGGTGGCAGCAAAAGAGAATGAGAGATGCAAAAGCGCAAACACTTGATAAAACCATCAGATCCTATAAGACTCATTCACTACCATGAGAACAGTATGGGGGAACCTCCCCCATGATTCAAATTATCTCCCGCCAGGTCCCTCCCACAACATGTAGGAATTATGGAAGTACAGTTCAACATGAGATCTGGGTGAGGACACAGAGCCAAACCATATCACCAAACAATTTGAAATACTTTGCCTTTTCCAAGGAGGGTTTGGCTTTTTCATATTTGTTGTCACATACAAAATAATTATGAGATATTTGAAGCAAACAGGGTCTGACTTTGAATATTGGTACTGTTTATTAGCTATTTACAAAGTTATATGAAGATTTAAATTTGATAGTAGATATTAAATACTTAATAAAATGCCTGCCACAGAGTATGCATTCAAATTATTATTTTGATTATTTCCTCTTTCTTATTTATACCTCTTTTATTTTAATACCATTTTGATGTTTGTTATATCATTTACTATATAGTTTTTGTTTTAATTTTAGTGGTAACTCAGAAGATAGAAGCACTATTATAAATTTTACAAGCAATTAACTTTAGACTGATAGAGATAGGTATTTAAATGTATGAAACACTGATTGAGAATTTAGAATGCCATTATTTCTGCTGCCTCTCTCTCCTTTGAATTTCATTAATAATAGTACTTTCATGCCAGGTAAATTTTCTTTATGTAGAATTGTTTTTGAAATTTTCCTTTGATTTTTCATCCTATCTGCTATAATTACTGTGCATATTTAATCATGTCCATGTAAACATGTTAATTGTTCAGTGACAGAAGTAGAAGGTGACATTTCAAGAGAATGACTGTTTAGTGAATTATTTGAAGAGTGTATCTGAGAGTTCAAGGGTACAAACAGTAAAAATGTTTTGCAATCTTTATATCACTGTGTTTTTTTAATTGATGCGTGAAAGCACTTTCTGCAGCATTTACACAACGACCATATGTATTTACAGTTAAAATTTAAATATTTTAAGACAAGAAGGAATGTTTCACATTTATTTTTATTTTCTGGCATTTATAAAAACTGTAGAGGACATTCTGAGTTTATGTTGTAAGTTGTAATTTTCCAAAGGACTGGCAATCGATGTTTTTTTTTGTTTGTTTGTTTTGTTTTGTTTGAGATGGAGTCTCACTCTGTCACCCAGGCTGGAGTGCAGTGGTGTGATCTTGGCTCATTTCAGCTTCCGCCTCCTGGGTTCAAGTGATTCTCCTGCCTCAGCCTCTTGAGCAGATAGCAGGTGCCCGCCACCACATCTGGCTTTCTTTTTTTTTCTTGTATTTTTAGTAGAGGCAGAGTTTTGCCATGTTGGCCAAGTTGGTCTCTAACTCCTAACCTCAAATGATCTGCATTCCTCAGCCTCTCAAAGTGCTAGGACTATAGGCATGAGCCACCACCTCTGGCCTGACAACTAGTGGTTAATGAAAATATCAAAGTTTGACAACTAACCTGGGTTTTAAATGGTAAAATAAAAAATCATTCTAATAACATTTCTCTGTCTCACTTTACACAAGGAATAAGAAAATGATGGAAGAAGAGATGCTTCCCTGGTAATGTGATGTTTACAATTCATGTTTGCCTATTATGATGAGAACAATATTTTGGAAATCTGAGAAGATAACTTAAGATGTTAGATCTGAGGGATTGTCTGTATTTTGTAGGAAATGATACTTTGAATTCCAGAGTTCAGTTAAGTCTGAAAGTTAAAGGCAGGATCACTGAGGACCCAGAACTGCAGCACCAGTTCTGCATCCAAAACTGGCTGTGCAGTTGCTGCAAATAAAATCTGAGCCTACAGGCACAATATTTGTCCAAAGAAGCCAGAGAAGTCCCAGTTTTTCTGTAAGAGTTTTACAAGCAAAAGCATACAGAAAGCCCTGATAAGTGACATGAGAAGGAGTGGGAGGTAAAAAAATGTATTAAAAATAAAAAGTAAAAGAAGTCTATAGCACTGGAGCTTTAAGAGTCGTCTCCGGACCAGAAACAGGATCACCTGGGAATATATTAGAAATGCAAAATTTTGGATATCTTCCCCTTCCACCCCAGAGCTACTGAAAATAAACTATACAGGAAGAGAATCAGCAATCTGTTTCCTCTGGGTGATTCTGATACAGGAGAACCACTGGGCTGTAGACTTGATGGAGGGTCATTTAGTGTGTGGATCAACAACCTCATCTCCCACTGAAGGCTCTGTTGTATTACATCATAAGCTGGTATGTATGATGATAAGAAAAGAGTATCCAAAGTTTGTTT
Source organism: Rhinopithecus bieti (assembly GCF_001698545.2). Taxonomy (NCBI): domain Eukaryota; kingdom Metazoa; phylum Chordata; class Mammalia; order Primates; family Cercopithecidae; genus Rhinopithecus; species Rhinopithecus bieti. Next base: position 2,564,810 of record NW_016806761.1, read on the forward strand.
ATGAAGGCAGATAAATCATATCTCAAATAGCTTCTCATCAGCTTTCTTGGGGGCATTTGAAGTGGTAACCTTCCGTTGTCAAGTCCACTTGTGTTCTAAAATACTCAGTTTCCCCACAATACTGGATAAATGTCATGTTACCATATTGTGACATGCCATTGATAAATGAAGACCACTCACATATTCTTGCTAGATTTGACAATTATCCTCCCAACTAACCTCTAAAAATAGTTTGACAGTTATTCTCCCAACCTTCTGTCGCTGGTGCTGTTGTTTCCTTTAAAAATATGAACTTAGGTTTTAACAAGAAAAAACACCTTTCTAAGATTTATATGAACAGTGCTTAAGATAGATGATTTTTATAGAAAGGCAAATGTGTTATGTTTTTTCTAAGTGTATTTTTCTATACTACACAAATTTATTAGTGAAAATATATGAACACAATCTGCTTTCTAAAAGAATATGATAAATTATTCCTAGACTGAAATTAGCATAGTTGTTAGAGGAAATAAATATGCTATCTGGAATATTAGAGAGGATATCTAAAATTACAGATAACTAGAAGTTCATTTCTAGGGCATTAGACATTTTCATTAAGTCTATTATTGCTTTATTGTTGTTGCTCTTAAGATATGAAATGAATGTTTAGAATGCCCCTTAATGCCTTTGATCAAATTGCAAAAAAGAGCACCCATTCTTCTGAGTTGATGCTCACTGCCAGTGTACACTGGCTTAGAGAACTGAGCTGAAGGCTGGATGTCAGCTCCACTTGTCCCTGGGCAGAGACCTCTGTGCAGTGCACAAGCTAACATAGCCTCCCCCTAGCTGTCCATTACTCGTTAACCACGGGTCAGAAACTGACAACCTAACATCCAAATGTGGCCTATAGGCTTTGTTTGTTTTGGCCTGTGCAGTAAGTAGAAACAGCTTCAATTCATGGCCAGTAGTTTTGAATTAGAAAATTTTGCAGAACCATCTGAATTCCTCTGGAAAACTAGAAGACGTGGCAACCTGGAGCTTCCATTCCTGCCTAATAATTGGCTGGGGCTAAGGGTCAACTTCCCTGCTAGAGGAACGTGTGCTCTTCGGGTCACAGTTCCCCCGCCTTCCTTTGTATTCATCTGGCATCTGTGAACATTGAGGTTTATAGTTTGGTATGACTCAATATAGTAATCACCTCTTCATTTTTCTCGGCTGCCTGAGGCATTTTCTTTCCATGTTGATAGCAGAAATTCAAGGGAGAAAGCCCCACAATGCAAACAGATTTCAGCTCTGCTTACATTCCATCTGCAAACATCCACCTTGGCCAAGCCCAAAGTCCAGGGGGTGGAAAGTACCTTTCACCCACCTTGAAAACTTAGCAGGAATGTTAATGCAGGCATATGAAGAATTGTGATTAATCATCTAATCCATGCCACAATTAGGGTTAAGCAGGTGAGGTGCAAAATTTAAGAGGTGCCAACAATCTCGTAATAAAGATACACATTTTAATACTTAATTTTTGAAAAGCAAAATTAATGCAAACATCCATAATAAACAAAATATACAAATATTAGATAATGACAGAATCTGACCACCCATCTGCATGGCTCACCTCATTCACTTCACCTGCCTCATTGCCCTGTTGGGTCTTATCCCAATATCAATCCTATCTAAAACACTCCTCTGAGTGGCAGTTAATGAACCGCTCTTGCTTGTATCTTGAGTCTCCGCATTGGTGTGAATATTTGTATCGAAACATTAAGAATTCAAGTTTCTGGTAGTTTTACTATATAATTAAGCTATCCGTAGAAAGGGTTTAAGGCAAGTAATTTTTAACACAAAACATATTTAATTTGTTAAAACTAAATTATGTAAAAATAACGTATTCCCCTAGAAGCCTTTTAGAAAAGCTTGCATTTTTTCTTAATGCAAACTGACTACATATTTATACGAGTCAACTCCTTATATTGTCCAAATCCTGAATTTCATCATCTGGACAAGACCACTTTGGCATCAGATTTAAACAAGATATCAATGACTACGAAATTCCCTATAGTTGGACTTGAGGGGTAGTAGCAGAGCTGATACAGGAAGAATTTTCCAGTGCACTTGAGGATGTTTCTATAAACTTTTTCAGCGTAACTGACCTAATTACACTCTGCGAAGGTATAACTACAAGTATCCCACTGCCTCTTGTGTCAGCCTGGCAAATGAGAAGCAGTCATATCACTCTTTGAATGTCTTATTACTTTCCAACTTGGACTTTGGGATGTGAGCTCCAGTCTGCCCCTAGGATACTTATGGACTGCCTCTCATGGAAGGGGCCATTGCATGCCATGCATGCTGCCAGAGAGTTGTGCTACTCCTGGCTGACTGGGTTCCATGAAGTCCATTCCCAGTTCAGGACAACCTCACGGCAATATATTGATGTTGCATGTTCAAGAATCTTAAAGGATTCTTGCTGAATTTCAAACCTAGAGGGGAGGACACTGTGGTGGTATCAGTAAGGATAGCTGGGACATATTTAAGAAGGACTGAGATGAAGTAAGACCTGAAAGACAAGCATCCACAATTTCTTCCTCTAAAAGGTAGAAAGGCATCTAACCATTTAAAAATACAAAACACAAAGATGTATATCTCTGTCGGTGTTCTAACTAAATAAAATAATATTAGCAGTATGAAAAATTTTTAAAGGGAGATAGTAACTGGAAGGGTCTAAAAGAACATTGTTATTGATTCAGGATATATATTTTCAGTATACTATTCCATGTGATATGACTATTTTATTTTTGTGTACAATACCTTCATAGAGACTCTGCAGAAGTTATTCCTGAGTCCTATATTTTACCAATATCATTATATTTAATGAAATCATAAGTTAGTTTCTTATCCATAATTCTATCACAATTTTAGGGGGAGGTGTGTGTGTGTACGTATCTGTGTGTGTGTCTTATTTCCCAAAATTGGAAAATGTAATGAAACAGGGGCTTCTATCATTATGAATGATATTAAACAATGATATTGAGTAATGATCAATATATTTCAAAGCTATCGTTTATTGAACATTAGCTATATACCAGATACTGTGCAATATATTTCATGTGAATTTATGCTTCTCTTCATTACAACCCAGTATACATTCGTATCCCTATTTTACAAATTTGGACATTTAAATTGAGAAAGGGTTAAATGACTTGCCTGCATCACTGATAGATGTCCAAATTAGGATTCCTGTTCACCTTCTTCTCCCTCAAAACTGAATCCCTATGGGTCACCTCTACTTTGGCATTCAGCCTTGAGACTGTGTTTCAGCTGCTGTGTAGTTTCCCTTCTTATCACACTAATAAACACTACATTCATGAAGGGCTGTCTTATAGCACACTTTATTCCTAACATTTACACATATCATTTCCTTTAATCCTCATGTTATATGTTATTGTTGTTCGCCATTCTACAGGTAAGAAAACTAAGGATCTGAGAACTTAAGTGTGTTGCCTTAGTCAGACAGCTAGGGAATGGCCAAATCAAGGTGCAAACCCAGATCAGTCCAACTCTAGATGCCATGCTCATAACCCTTATGCAAAGCTGTCTCCAGTCATGTCATGCTTCCTCTGTGATATGGTGGGAAACTCACTGAATTAATAGTCGCAGATATCAGGTTTTTATCCCAGATGTGGCTATTGCCAAGTCCTGTTTCTTTATCTGTAAAACTGTGATTAATAGTCCCTGCCCTGCACAAGTCATATCATTGCTGTGAGACTTCAGCCAGAAACAAGGACAGGAAAGCTTGAACTGCAAGCTCTTGTTAAAGTACTGTCAGCAACTTGAGAGGCTGAGACTGCTGTAACGATTTGCTTTGTATCTCACATAAGCCTAGAAGAGTTCTTGACTCTGAAGCTTATCAGGACCCAGCTGGAAAGCAAATACACATAAACTGTGCTGGTAAAAGAAAAGTGAAAGACATTTCTTGGAAATGGGAAAAGGCTCCTCCTCCTTCTCTTCCTGCCCCTACTTAGGGGCAGTCCCAGCCCAAAATGTAATTAAGAACAGTTTGAATACTCAAGATTTTATCCTTCCTCATTAGTATGTTTTCCATTATTTGTATTTCTATTATTTGTTCAGTTCTATTTTTCCCCTAATTTGTTGCTTCTTGGAGTCAACAGTGAGTAGGAAATGCCAATGGTTGATGATTCTTCCAATAGCCCTGAAGATTTAATCCGAAGTTCTGATGATCTAAATATGTGTGGTAATGAGATGACTGCTTTCCTCTTGCCTTCAGAATGGTTTTCAGCAGTCCTGGTCTCAGCTCTCTTGAACCTGCAGGGCAGGCAGTGGCAATGTTCTTGTCAAGGAGCCAGAGTCTCAGATTCTAACATCTTGGTGATAATAGATTTTGCCTTTCTTTTTCCAAAGCACTTCATTTAAAGGTTTGGGAACATGTAAATAAATTTCTGGCTTTCCTTTTCTAAGCTCCCTCCTCCTACCTCCTTAGTCCCAATCTGAGTTTATTTCCATCATAGAAAAAATAATGTAGAAAACTAAAGCCCCATCAGTAATACAGTAGTCAGGCACATCTCACCTATTTGACAATTATTTCTTGAGGACCTACGTACACAGGCACTCTGCTAGGTACCAGGGGTGTGGTTGGCACTGGAGATATGGTTGGCTGTTTTCTGCCATTGAGAAGCTTAAACTTTCCATTTCTATATTGTTTGGAGGCTATGATTATCTTCCTGATAATCTACATGCTATTTTTATATTTCTCTCCATCAATATTTTTGTATCTCTCTCCTGATTGATCAAGTTATCCCCAGAATAGAGGCTTTTAGGGAAATTCCACAGAAACCTGAATTTCCTGCTCTCTTTTAATTGAAAACAAACTCTAAATTCTGGATTTACTCTCTCTGTGTCTATACAAACCAGTCCATGGCCATTTTCCCATCCTGGCCTGTGTCATGCAGCCAGGCTGACTCACCTTTCCTTGCAATAAATGAACTCTTTAAAAACCATCTCCACAGTAGAACACATCTGAGTATCAGCTCTCTGACAATAGAATATAATTTGATAGCAGAAGGCTCTAAACAAATTCCTTTGGACAAGAGATATATAGATTATATAACTCACACCCAAAGATGTTTAAGTCAAATCAATGTGGCCATGCCATTTAACTCACCAAGAGAGAAGGGTTACAATTGGTTACTTAAAAGCCTCCCTATCTTTTACCTTATGGATATGGACATAGTCTTTAGCTATGACCACCTTGAAATGGATAACCAGCATTTTCCCCTAAAATTCCAGATTTTTATTCCAAAGCATCTCCAGGGTTGTTGCTCATTCCTGCATCGCCAGCAAGCTAGAAGCCACTGTTCGGTAATGTTTCAGTTGCTAATGCATGGGCCTTGAGGGTTAGTTTGCCCTCAATCACAGTGGGCAGGAGTGGCACTGAGATGAGAATCTCTATTTTCAGAGTTCTAGTCCAGAATTTCTCTTATACTAACCTGCCTCCATAGGGCATATGTACTTTACAAATCTTTATTTTTAACTTTAAAATCTGGAATACATGTGCAGAACGTGCAGGTTTGTTACATAGGCATACATGTGCCATGGTGGTTTGCTGCACCCATCAACCCATCATCTAGCTTTTAAGCCCTGCATGCATTAGGTATTCGTCCTAATGCTCTCCTTCCCCTTGCCTCCGACCCCACAACAGGCCCCAGTGTGTGATATTCCCCTCCCTGTATCCATGTGTTCTCATTGCTCAACTCTCACTTATGAGTGAGAACATGTGGGTTTGGTTTTCTGTTCCTGTGTTAGTTTCTTCAGAATGATGGCTTCCAACTTCATCCATGTCCCTGCAAAAGGTGTGAACTCATTCTATTTTATGGCTGGATGCAAGTCTTTTCAAAATAAATTTATATTTGGAAAGCAGTATGTAGACTCCTAGGGGAAAAGTATCATTTCAAACTGATAGTAGTTAAGTATTCTGAACATGTTAATTAATGTTTTATTCTCCAGATATGTAGTTAGATTTCCAATAGTGTTAGAGTCCATATTGTGTCGTTTTGCATAAATTGCAAACACATTACAATTTGTGTTGTTACTACTGATAGGCGGATAGACACCTATGCTTATTTCCATGATAAGGAGAATATAGGCAAGTGTAGAAATTTTCGGTGAATTGTTCAAGGATGCCTAACTAGTATGTATGATGTGGGGCAGTATTTTCAATGAAGATGTGCACATTTGCTGGGTCTATAGATGTAGATAAAATTATTTTGAGGACGTTTATCTGATCTTGTATTTGGCTAATCTAGCCTTGAAAAATATCAATCTATATATTATGATCACTTCTGCTTACTTCTGCTTGAACCTGACACACACTGTTCATAAAATGTCATCTTTCATATTCCAAATGAAATGCATTTTTTCTCTTTATGCCTTAAATTGTTTATATCCTTATTTTCCTTATTTTAATATTTTTTTCTGAATATTCTCTCAGGTATTTTCAACTTGAAAAGGAGTATATAAACACTAAAAATAGCTTCAAACATTTCAGCAATATCTAAAATGAAATGTAAATATCCCCTCTACTAATGTCTTCCTCTCATTTTCACATCTTTAAGTGTTTCTCACAAATTTAACAATCTACACTGGAACCTACTTGATCAAGAAAAAATGTGTGGAGGGAGAAGACCCCAATTAAAAATTTGATTTTCCTACCATAACGTTAAGACAGTAATTAGATATCTTAGGAATCTCCTTTTTCAGTTGTGACATTGTTAGTAGTTTCTTATCTACTTATATTACAGGACTGTTGTGATGATCACATAAAATAGGGTATATAAAAGTGGTGAGGAAGTTAGAAAGGCCATACCAATTTAAGTTACTGCATTTGTTATGTGAAAAGCATTCTACTCAGCTCAGGCACCCCTTTTGGTCTGTTTAGTATTGGCCTTTGTAGTGCTTAGTATCATTTCCATAAACTGAGCTAATTTATGTGTTTATATGTTAACGATCACTTTTAATTAACCAGAAATAATTTCTCACTTATGTAAATTCTATAATAGGCTGGGCATAGTGGTTCATGCCTATAATCCCAGTGCTTTGGGTGATCAAAGTGGGAAAGTCACTTGAGGCCAGGAGTTCAAGACTATCCTCGGCAACATAGTAAGATCCTGGCTATACAAAAAATTTAAAAATTAGCTGAGCACGGTGGTATGTGCCTGTAGTGCCAGCTACTCAGGAGGCTGAGGTGGGAGAAATGATTAAGCCCAGGAAGTCAAGGCTGCAGTTAGCTATGATTACACTACTGCATTCCAGCCTGGGCGCCAGAGTAAGACTCTCCTGTATCGGGGAAAGAAAAAAAAAAAAAACAAAAA
>NW_016806761.1:2572386-2581883 GCF_001698545.2 Rhinopithecus bieti
GGGAAAAAAAAAAAAAAAAACAAGAACCCATAATATTGCCTTTAATACCTCTCTAATGTTCCTTATATCACCTTATGATATTTTTATCTGTTGTGAAGTCAAATATGTCTCTGGCTCAATCCCTCAGCAGTAACCAACGTTCCTTTCCAAAGAAGACATGCTTATCAAATATTTACGTTTTAAATGAATTAATAAATAAACAAATGAGTGAGTTATAGAAATATTTCAAAGTCATTGTGAACTTTCATTCTCAGCGCTTAGATAACAAGTCTTACCAAGAGATACAGAAGTGTCCATACATCCTCACCCCTCCTCTGTGGTTGCCCCACTGCTGTTAGAGCAGTCCCAAACATGAAACATCAATGCACAGCATCGACTGACGGCTTCCCCAGGGCTTTCCGCCTCTGTGACCCGGCCCAAATTCTCACACAGGATATATTGAGTGATTCCTGTTGAGTTCAACCTGTATCTGCCTGATCCATTTGCTAGTGGAGTCCTTTGGACCTTCCAGAACAGTGGCCTGTCCCTACCCACTGAGTCATTCTAATGCAGCACTAAGGCAAGAACATGCAGCTTATCCATTTGTATCACTGACTTTCAAAGCTGCCAGAACAAATGGTTCTGGCTGGATTTATTTCAAAGCATTGACTACGGCAGGCAGAAAGCTTCCTGCCAGGCGGTTATATTTACCACACAAATTTGTCAGCTTAACCAAACATTTCAGTGTGTTAGGAGCAGGAATTTGAATTGATTGATCTAAAGGGCTCAAACACTATGAAAGAGATGAAGGTGCGTCAGCTGACATAACAGTGTCTGCACGAGTCCAAAATGATCACTAAATAAATGTTACTTTTCAGAAAGACTGCTGTTATCTTATCTCCCTCCCATACTGGGTTTGCAAAAGCAATTGGAGTTTCATAAGTGTTGGAATGTTTAGGCTAAAACACCATGGTGATGATAGCAATTTTGAGGTGCCCTGATATGTTTAAATTATATAGCAAAAATACTATTATAAACTGAGCAAAATTGTGGGACACAGGGGTCTCTGAATTCTTACTACAGCTTTCACATCACCTCCATTTATATGTACCTGTGCTCAACTTCCTTTTCAGTAAAATAGGAATTACTCATTTTCATCGTATTGCTGGCACATTCTCTTCATAATCCAACCTTAGGCTTGCAATAAAAATCTTCACAACCCAAATGCCATGAGAGTACCTGTGGTTAAGCCTAGAAAATATTAACTGATCACTCAAGAATATATATAACAGTTTTCAGTATACTGGAAGAATATCACCAGTTTTTTTCCAGTATTTTTTGGAGATGAAATAATACTGTTTGTAATTGTCTTAACTATTACCAGCTTTATGTAATTTGTCATTTTACTATATTATACATATGTATGCTAGTCTGACTTATTCTGTCATTAGTCACTTGGGGAAAAATTATAGTAGTAAGACAGAATTTTCTGAACATTTAAGATCACATTCAGGCAAGAAACAACATATTTTGCATATGGGTCTAAGTAATACCCTCAGAGAAGGGCAGGGAAATATTTGAGAAAGGTCTTATGGTTCTGCAAGGATCTTGGAATCTACAAGGCAGATTAATAGCCCAATTATTTCCAAAAAGCTATTGCCAAATTTCGTACAGCTGATTATTTAAGAAGCAATTTTTAAAAGCCACACTGTTTAAATTAATTGAATAACAATATAAATGGAGCAAATGGAGTTAATTTGTTCCTCAGTCTCGTACAAGGCTATTGTGGTAAATTCATTATAGAGAAGAGTTGTATAAATATTCTAATTTCAATTTCTCTAAGTCATAACTGAATGCCAGCTTAAGTTACATCTGTATGTTTTAAATATTTTTTTAAGGTAATAAACATTTTAAGAGTAGGTTTAGGTTCACAGCACAGTTGAGCAGAAACTACAGAGTTCCCATAACATTCCCTATTTTCATACATGCACATCCTTCCTCACTATGAACATCCCACGCCTCAGTGATGCATTTGTGATAATCAATAAACCTATATTGAGGCATGGTTAGAGAATGATGTCCATAATTTACACTAGGTTTCTTGGTGTTGTACATTTGTGTTACATGGGTTTTGGTAAAGATATAAGGACAAGTATCCATTAGTATAGCGTCGTGCATAGTAGTTTCATTGTCTAAAGAATCATTTGTGCTCTGCCTATTCATCCCTTCCTGCATGCTGTGCCCTGGCAACCACTCATCTTTTTACTCTCTCCATAATTTTACCTTTTTCAGAGTACCATATAGTTCAAATCATACAGTATGTAGCCTTTTAAGATTGACTTCTTTCACTTAGTAATATGCATTTAAGTTTCCATATGAGCTTAGTAGACTTTTTTTTGTTTGCACCAAATAATTTTCTACCGTCAAGCTTTACCGGTTGATTTACCTATCAAGGGGCATCTTGTTTCCAATTTTTGTTTCCAATTTTTGACAATTGTGAATACAGTTTCTATAAACAACTGTGTGTAGATTTGTGTGGACATACATTGTCAAGTTGAGTAAATATCAAACAGCATAATTCCTGGATCATACTTGAAGAGTATGTTTGGTTTTGTTTATTTTATTTTATTTTTTTGAGACGGAGTCTCGCTCAGTCGCCCGGGCTGGAGTGCAGTGGCCAGATCTCAGCTCACTGCAAGCTCCGCCTCCCGGGTTTACGCCATTCTCCTGCCTCAGCCTCCGGAGTAGCTGGGACTACAGGCGCCCGCCACTTCGCCCGGCTAGATTTTTTGTATTTTTTTTAGTAGAGACGGGGTTTCACCGTGTTAGCCAGGATGGTCTCGATCTCCTGACCTCGTGATCCACCCGTCTCGGCCTCCCAAAGTGCTGGGATTACAGGCTTGAGCCACAACATCTGCCAAACTGTACACCAAAGTGGTTGCACAATTTTGCATTCCCACCAACAATGAATGAGTTCCCGTTGCTCCACAACCTGGCAAGCATTTGATATTGTCAGTGTTTGGGAATGTGGCCGTTCCAATAGGTATGTAGTGGTACCACATTTTTTGTTTTTATTTTTAATTCTCTAATAACATATGATATTGAATACATGTTATTAATGTATACTTGCTTGCCATCTGTATATTTACCTTCTGTGATAAGGTGTCTGTCTATGTCTGTTGCCCATTTTAAAAATCAGGTTGCTTGTTTTCTTGTAGTTTTTAAAAGATTTTTGCATATTTGGGCTATTATTTTTTTTTAAATCAGTTATGTCTCTTACAAATGTTTTCTCCCAGTCTGTAACTTGTCTTATAATTCTCTAACCTTGTCTTTCACAGAACAGAGGTTTTTAATTTTAATGAAGTCCAACTTATCAATGATCTCTTTCATGGATTTTGCCTTTAGTGTTGTATCTAAAATATCACCACCACACCTAAAGTCACGTAGGCTTTCTCCTGTGTTGTCTTCCAGGAGTTTTATAATTTAGCATTTTAAATTTAGATCTATGATCTATTTTGAGTTAATTCTTGGGAAGAGTGTAAGGTCTGTGTCTAGACTTTTTTTTTTTTTTTTTTTTTTTTTTTTTTTTTTTTAACATGTAGATATCCAGTTGTTTCAGTATCATTTGTTGAAAAGACTGTCTTTGCTCCATTTTATTGCCTTTGCTAATTTGTCAATGATCAATTGACTACATTTATTAACTATATTTGGAAATACTTTCTATTGCTGAGCTTCCTATCCTGTTGCATTGATCTATTTATTTATTCTTTTACCAATATCATAATGTCTTGATTACTACAGCCCTATTTAGTTATAGATTTATTGTAGTAAATCTTGAAATTGAACAGTGTCAGTCCTCTAACTTTGTTCTTACCCTTCAATATTGGGTTTGCTATTCTGGGTCTTTCACTGTTCCATATAAACTTCAGAATAAGTTTGTTGATAGCGACAAAATAAGTTACTGGAATTTTGATTCTGATTCTCATGGACTCTATAGATCAAGTTGGGGAGAACTGACATCTTCACACAATCAGTCATATCCATGACCATGACATATTTCTCAATTTATTTAGTTTTTCTTTAATATCCTTCGTCAGATTTTAACTATATTTTCATGCTTAATGGATTAAAATTTGTAAACATGTTTTAATTAAGAAGAAATATTTTTCACTATAAGTCTTAAATTTGATTTTACAATGACCAAAGTTAGAATGGACTTCAGTGAAACAGGCAGGTAAACTTTTTCCTGTTGAGTTCAGTTTGTCAATAGCAAGGCAGAAAACAGCCATATTGCTTTGAATCTCTTGCAACTTCAATGCCTTAGGATTGATGTAAATACTTAATTATTTCTGAGTACAGCAGACAATTTTCTCAACACTACAGTAGACTATTTCCTGAAACTTTGACAGAAAGAACAATCAAATGGTGAAGATATGTAAAAGGATATGTTGTTCAAATCAGAAGGTTTACTATTTCAGTAAAATTGAAAAAAATGTAATATTTATGATCATTTATGATCTTTATGGAATCTTAATGACCTATCATTTGGTGGTTCCTAGCCATTAGTTCATACATTCATTCATTAGAAGTGTATTGAAAACTCACAAAATCCAATCAATATAGTAGATTATAACTTTGCTGGAAAAATAAACTTTTGTAAATAATTGTAATATGAGGAAACTGAAAGTAGAGCAATTGATATTTCAAAAACAAGTGACAGTTTTAGCTAGTCCTTAAAATATTAGTAGAATTTTTTTCAACAGATCAAAGGAACTAAAGAGATGCAAGAGAAGAGTGTTTTTGACAAATATTTGTAGAACATCTGCTAAATGCCATCCACATAATTAATATTAATGGGTCCATTATCTCCTGCATTTTATAGACATATTACCATTTGATCACATATCTCAGAATTAAATATTGTCAATGTGATTTTAAGAGAAGAGCGTAAAGTATGTGTGAACAGAGGAAGGCTATCTCACTCCACTGTGGGTTTTCAGGAAAGACCATGAGAAATTAGTGTCCAGGGCAAGATCTGTGGGAATAGCAAGAACAAAGGCCAGGAGGTATAGAGAGTACCTTGTGCTCCGCATGCGAAGAACTCAATAGAATGTGAAAGGGGTAAATGATAAAAAATGAGGTTGAAGAGGCAAGCAAGAACACACCCAGAGAGCCTTGTGAACTACCTTAAGAACAACAAGATGCCATGGGTAGTTATTATCAAGGAAGCAATATGTTCAGATGAGCGTTTTACATGAGTGTGCCTGCTTTTGCACAGATTGGGAGAGGAGGCAATATTAGAAGCTGGAATACCAATAAGGCTGTTTCATTGATTCAAGATACCATAATTTCCTGAATTATAACAATGGTATGGAAAATGGAGTGTAGCAGGAAAGCACATACAAAAAAATGTAATGGTACATGCTGTGGTGTGAGGAAGCTTGCTTTATTTATTTGTCAAATCAGCTTGTTCTTTTTTCATATTGTCCTTTTTAAATTATAGTTTCTATTTCTTCTTTCCTTTTATTATTTTGTATTTTTTATTTTGTAGCATCTTTTAGTTTTTTAATAATCTGCGTTTTGTGGTAGTAATCTATAAAATAGATAATCTATCAAAAAATAGATGGGGTAATCTATCCAAAAATGTATTCAATACTTGTAACCTGTAATTATTAATAATATTGATCTGTGAATAGTGTAAGTTGGAAATTTGTACTTGGATATGGAGAGAAGCATAAAGTGGGGAAATTATCCTCTTAAAGCAGAAAAAAAAATAGCTTTTAATAATTAAATCTATATTTTCAAAAGATAATTTTGAAGGGTAGTTAAGACACAGGTTGATATTAGGATACAAGAGACAGGATAAGAAGTGAGGAAATATTTCAAAACTCTAGGAATCAGCAGTTGATGACCTAAACTGGGGCAGGGACAATGAAAATGGAGACATGGAAACACATCAGAGACAGAAAGAACAGGACTTGGTGGCCATAGGCATTTAGGGTAAAGAAGGATGTAAATTTAGAGATAACTCACTTGAGTGAAAGATGAGGAGGTGATATACTCGGTTGGAGAACATTGAAGAACGAGAGACATGTTGTCAGAAGGGGGCGGAAATGAGTTCATTTGCGGATACTCTGCTTGAAGTGGCTCAAGGAAGCTCCGAAAGTGGTTGAAGCTAGAAGTAAGGATTTAGAGCAAGCTTGTGCAACCCACACCCCGTGGGCCATATGTGTTCCAGGATGGCTCTGAATGTGGCCCAACACAAATTCATAAACATTCTTAAAACACTGAAATTTGTTTTTTTGTTTTGTTTTGTTTTTAGCTCATCAGCTATCATTAGTGTTAGTGTATTTTATGTGTGGCCCAAAACAGTTCTTCCAATGTGGCCAAGGAAAGCCAAACGACTGGACACCCCTGATTTAGAGGTCATCAGTTTGGTTTAGTTTTTGTGAATAAATAACATTTCTGGGGCGGGGGGAGAGCGGGCAGAAACTATAATTGTTAATGAGTCAAGAATGGAATAGTGTGAATAAAAGACTAAAAACAGAGTTTTAAGTGAGTTCAGTTGGCTGGATTTGCGCTGATAAAACATGAGGAAGTAACTAGGTAGAAGCTGGTTTGCTTTTCAGAGTATTCGTGTTTAAGCCATTCCTAGAAAATTGTTCATGTTAACCCAAATTTGTAAGTGATGGAAGACTACTTAAACCAACTAATTTACTAGCTGTGTGCTCTTGGATGAGTTATTGAACCCTCTAAACTCAGGCATATACATTTCTGATTCAGGGGCTACATTTGTATGTCTGTTATGTGGATATATTGTGTGATGCTGAGGTTTGGGCTTCAGTGGAACCTGTCACCCAAATAATGAACATTGATTGCATTCAATAAGCAGTTTTTCAGCCTTTGCTCCCCTCCCTCCTTCCCCACTTTTTGAGTCCCCAGTGTCTATCGTTCCCAAACTTGAGTATATTTAACTTTTAAATATAGAAAATAAAATTTTGTCTATAATTTTATCAAGCACTAGATGCAATTTTTTAAATCTTCACACTCACATGGAAGGCACACAATAAATAATATTTATTCATAATGGTTCCAATGATAAAATGACTGCCAAGCAGACTAAGATATATCTATTGTTTTTGCTATGCATCTGGTTCACAAAATAAATCAATATGCTATTCGAAGATTTTCATGGGATACTAGTATGTTTTCAGAGACTGCTGGTTGAGCACTGAGTGACAGAAGGTTTAGCTGGGGGAATTAGGCAGTGATTCTGAATCATAATTGTAGCTCTGAACCTTCTTTGAAACTTTGATTTTTATGTGAATACATACTTGAGCCCTACTGACTTCATGCTAGATACTGAAATTACCAGAAAATAACAGCAAAATGAAAAGGTACAGTTTCTACTAACATGGACTTTAAGTAGGCTTGGAAATACACGCACACATACAATATAGCTACTCAAAATGTCCCTGGAGCTTGAAAGTTCCCTAGGTTCCAAATCTATAGATTTTAAAAATATTTCTAGCTTTTGTGTATACCACAAAACTTGTAGTGTTAGAGAATGACAGATTAAGGAGGGAAAACTTTTATCAAGTGAATATCCCTGAGGCTTTTTCCTGTAATTAAAATTTTTTAACATTTGTAATTACATAAATCAGTACACATTACATTGCCAGCAGAAATCAGTTTAGACTTTTACAGCTTTCAACTTCTGGGTCTGTCACTCATTTCTTTTAATGTCTACATTTTTAACGTTGCTTTAGGCCTGCTGTCTCTACTTTACTAATTGGCATACTTTCTTTTTCTTTTTATTCTACTTGTTTGAGAAACTCATTTATTTGTCTTCAATCATCTTTAAAAAATTGACCATGGTTCATCACAGTTTATTACCCAGTGACTCCAAAATCAAGATGACATATTCGATATGAATGTGATCATGTTCAGCCACCATTGCACAACATTCATAGAGGATCAAAGTGTACCCAACATTATGATAGTTCCTTGTACTCTTTACTGACTTCGTTAGCAAAGTGAGCCTTGTAATTTGGCTTCCTTGCCCTCTTTAATCCCTCCAACACGGTTACTCTCATAAAACATGTCAAATTCCCTTTCTGTGAACTCCAAGGGATTGTTCAAAATCAAGAACTTATTGATGGATTGATGTTTGAAGTAAGTAAATAACAGGCTTAAAATATTTTTGCCATATAGTGACATTATTTTATATTTATATTTTTGTAGTTAGACTAAAAGTAGGTCACGCTGAATTTTGATGGCTCTTTAGAGGGCCATGCAATTTCATTGCTTCCTATAATCAGGACCAGTAGTACCCATAAACACATCCTTATGTTAATTGAGGGAACTTAAAGATTTTTTAAAAGTCTATGATACAGCATTACTAAATATTTGAAATTCTATGTTGTGTGCTAACAAGTTATTTCTAAAGGAAGGCCTGGTGTGGAAAATGTTTTCTAGGAGAATGATATTAAATTGATACATAAATATATATTATGTATACATTACCAAGTGAGCACATATTTCTTTAATGATAAATGATACTTTTTTTTAATGACGTTTTTTCTTTTTTTTTTATTATTATACTTTAAGTTCAGGGTACATGTGCATAATGTGCAAGTTTGTTACATACGTATACTTGTGCCATGTTGGCGTGCTGCACCCATCAACTCATCAGCACCCATCAACTCGTCATTTACATCAGATATAACTCCCAGTGCAATCCCTCCCCTCTTCCCCCTCCCCATGATAGGTCCTGGTGTGTGATGTTCCCCTTCCTGAGTCCAAGTGATCTCATTGTTCAGTTCCCACCTATGAGTGAGAACATGCGGTGTTTGGTTTTCTGTTCTTGCCATAGTTTGCTGAGAATGATGGTTTCCAGCTGCATCCATGTCCCTACAAAGGACACAAACTCATCCTTTTTTATGGCTGCATAGTATTCCATGGTGTGTATGTGCCACATTTTCTTAATCCGGTCTGTCACAGATGGACATTTGGGTTGATTCCAAGTCTTTGCTATTGTGAATAGTGCTGCAATAAACGTACGTGTGCATGTGTCTTTATAGCAGCATGATACTTCTAAAGTAGAAAGCAAGACTGTGAAGCAAAGACCTGCAAATGGAGTGCAATTTAGTGAACAAAAGAGGGATGTGACTGCCTGAACATGCACAGCAGTCTGAAGTAGTCAGGTCTGGGGCACACTGAGCATACGTCCTGGGAAACAGTGAAGCACGATGAAGGTGGAGGGCATTTTTGAGTGGGAAGGTGTTGTGGAGGCCAGGTTAAAGGGAAAGTATGGAAATGCACAGGGAAAAATACTCTCAATTCTTAACCGTTTGGCCCAAGGTAAACACTTGTTGCAAAGAGAATTCTAACACTTCCAGGAATGTTTTAAACAATGATATTTTTGCTTTGGAGCAGTTACTTATATTATCTGGTATACACTGTTCAATATTCAAAGCTATTTCTGATTATCTTTCTTTTTTTTTTTTTTTTTTTTT
>NW_016806761.1:2582099-2594205 GCF_001698545.2 Rhinopithecus bieti
AATTCAGAAAAATGCTCCTTCCAAAAAGGGAAATTCTGAAATCGTTTACCAACGTTATAGTTCAGAAAAACACATTTAATGATGTTGAATCTAAAGACTAACTTTTTAAATTGTCCACTGGTATTTGTTAATAAAAAAAACATGAAATGATATAAATTCCAAAAGAAAAGATAAGGCATTTTTATGAATTCATCCATGAGGGAGCCTGAGAGAAACTTTGTGATTGTGACTTTTTTAATCTCAATTTTTCTTTTTTAAAGAATCATGGATTAGGGCTGTAGTTGGGTTTATTGCCATATAAGTCAGTAGATCATAATTGATTTAGTAGTGTTTGAGGGACTGTGGGTACTATTTTCTAGTTTAAAAAAGTCTCCTTAACTTTCTGTCATAGGATCTGAAATCACCAAAGATTTATTAAATCATTATAGGTTTATTTATTTGATTAAATTGAGATTTTTAGGTCTTTCCAGAAGGCCCTACTTAAAATATTCTTAGAATTTCTACTAGTTTCCTATTACTGCTGTTTAAAAAAAAAAAAAAAAAAAAAAACACAAACGTAGTGGCTGAAACAATGCAAATGTATTATTTCACAGTTCCCGGGGCCAGAAGTTGGAAATCAGTTTCAACTAGTGGAAATCAGCATGTTGGCAAGGCTGTACTCTTCTAGATGCTCTAAGGAAAAATCTATTTCTTGCTTTTTCCAGTTTCCGGAGGCTGCCTACATTCCTTGGCTAATGGCTTATTATGCTATCTTCCAGGCCAACAGCCTATAGCATCTTCTTTCCTTTCTGACTCTTGCTTCTGTTTCTACTTCTTCACTCTCTGATCTTACCCTCCTGCATCTCTCTTTTGTCTTTACATTGGGGCCACCCAGATAATCCAGGATAATCTACTCATGTCAAGATCCTTAACTTCACATCTACAAAGTTCCTTTCCCCAGGTAAGGTAATATATGTGCAGGTTCCAGGGACTAAGGTGAGGATATCTTTTGAGGGCCATTATTCAGGCTATCATGAAAGGTAATAGTTTAAATGTTGCTGTGATCCATGAATATTATCTTAGAGAAGACTGTAAGGACAAGGTTCTTGAAGAAACAGACTAAGTACTAGAAGTCAAGGCTAGATTGAGAAAATGGACTAGAAAGAACGTGCTTGATTTTTTTTTTTTTTTCTTAAAAGGAAAACTACCACAAAAGGGTAAAAGGAAGACTCCTCCTCCTCCAAACTATACTGTATAATTTTTTCAAGCACAAAGTTCTAAGCAACGAGAAGGTCAAAATTTTATCCACGTTTCTTTAGCTGATGCTGTTGCCATGCACCTTGTATATTTAATGACCTTGCAAATGTGAATTCCAAAAACAGATTTAAAACTGTGGCCAGAGAAAAGTAATAATATATTTTTTTCTTTCTGCATTGCTTATTCTTCGGAAAGGTATTTGGTTGTTTGAATAAATGACTTTAGAATTTAGAGCTTAATTTTTTAAAAGTTATTCTGTAAAGGACACTGGAAGTAAACTATCCCACATGCATACTCTTACTGAAAAGCACAGTGTGTCATAAGTAATTTATATATGGGGTCTAAGATGATACTTGGTGGCAAACCCAAACCTGGTACCCAGGTTTCCTGTCTTCCAAATGAGTTCTCTTTCCACTGGATCCATTAGCTCAATGATTTGCACTTGAGTTATTAGATCTCAGTGCAATATACAAACTACCCAGGAGCATCTTCCTTTCATAAACCCATTAATATGAGAGCCAGGAAACATTTTCTCAGTACATTCAGTAAACTCCACTGATGTACTTGGCTCTGTGGGGAGCCATAAAGGAATATTGTGCTTATCTTCCAGAAGTGCTTCTCTCCATTGCTAAGAACTTGAAAATACCTGAGATAGACTGCTAGGAATTCTTCCCAAAAAATCCATAGATCATTTCCCATCGTAAACAAGCAATCCTGTCTAACCTTTTTCCCTAGCTATTTTGAAGTCAAGATTTACCCTGAAGCAAAGAGTTGTTTGAGCAGGGGGTTATTGCATGGTCATGAATAAAGAGACATTGCTTATAAACTCTGCCAACTTGAATGATTTGCTTTCCTAAAATGAGCAGCATAAGGAGAGTACTTATTTATTTATGCTTTATAATACCCAAGAGAACAAAATAATTTTGTACTGTTTTGAATTGCTTAGGCATTCCATACACTTTTGAGAGCTGGCTAATATCCTGAACAAGCTCATTTTTTTTCTTTTTACCTCCCACCCCTAAATCCTACTTTGTCCATCTCTGCTGTGCAATGTCCCCCAGGAAACTGACACAGGCTCTTGGGACAGCTGGCTTCTGGTGGATTGCCCAATCGGAGGCACCAGCAGGAGAAAACAGACAGGACAGTGAAAGGCAAGGGTTCCTGGGGTTTTTCTCCATTCCCTATTGGCCTGTACCCTCCTTGAGTACAGCTATGTTAGGCGACACCTCTTCCATGGCTCCTACTGTTTGTGATCTCACGATGTTCCGGAATCACTATTTCTCCTTTTGCCCCTCCAGGCCTATCAGTGGTCATAACTTTCTCTGCTGCAAATCTCTGGGTGTGTCCCTTAATCCAGCCCACTGATCTGTAACCAGTCTGTTTATTAAGCTTTGCCTTAATAAATTCGAACCACTTGAATTGAATTTTGCTTTGTAATAGGCTTAAGTCATTGACATGCACCTTTCCTCCTATGTAAGAGGAAACTCAACAGCGATTTGAACATCTTTGGAGCCCCTGTGCTCTGTTATCTGCCTGTTGTACTGCTCCCTCTGGTTGGCTCACCCTACAGTAATGGTGAGGCAGGGAAAGGTGCTCAGAAGCAGCATGCTTATATCCCTCTGAAATGAGTTGACACACTTCCTTTTCCCAGTCCAGGATCCCACATTTCTGTGGGTCTTAATCTCTGGTAAGTGGAATAGCCCAGAAAATGTGGATAAGAAACCACACAATTTATTACTTTGGCTGTTTAGAGATGTGTCAGCAGTCCTGGCCTTGTTTTAACCATTTGTATATAAATCCTATTATTTTACTTTATGGCCTCATCCTTTTTTATGGAGCAAATCCAACCCAAACTTCTCTGTAGATCTTCTGCCAAGGTAGAGTTAACTGAGTATGGTTGGCCCTGCCTAGCAATACCATTTATTTGTTTTGCAGGTGGCTTTCTTAATGACAATGTAATTACTCAAATGTCAAAAGTTCTCTGCCAAGGCAACCAAGTGTGTACTATATAGTTTTGACAAGGATCTTGAATTCAAGTGGGTCATTTTATTTCTGTATTCTTGGTAATAATGCTCGTGCTAATAGCAATTTACACCATTCTAAGACTTTGCCTTTTGAAATTTTTCTTTACTGTTCCGTGGCTCTCTTTTTACAATGTCTGACTCTGTCTTCAAGTTCTGAATCTATCCTTTCTTCTAGATTTATCACCTTAATTTTCTGTTGCTTTCTCCTCTTTGGATATATTAGATATCTCTCTAGATGAGCTTTCACATTCATTATGTTTACCTCCTGATAACTTCAAAAATATATTCAGTGTATTTATGTAGGGAAAATAAAGATGTAACCCTTATATAACAACAGAAAATGAAATACAGGGACAGGATTTTTTTGGCAATATAATTGAGACACTTTTCTATACTTTATGCAAGTAAAAATTTGATAATGTTGTATGGATAATGGATGATGTAATATATGCCTATGTAGTTATTTAATGCAGCTAAACTTGAGGTTTTAGATGCGTTAAAATAGACACATTTCATTTTGTTCATTGGTCGTTACTTGAAATTTATCTGTTTGTAGTTGTTAGAGCCAACGGAATAAAGGGATCTTGAAAAGGTGGATATTATTCTTCTAGCATTTGTTAACCATCTACACTAGTCTAAGAATTAGACTAGATTTTGGTATTACAAAATTTAATAACACAAAGTTTCATCCTCCAGCTATCTCTGAGGAGTCAGAGATATGTAATGGATCACAAGACAGAGTTTACAGCATCTTGGTAGACGTTGCTAGGATAACAGAGGGAAAGAGTTAATAACTCTGAGGAGGGCGACCAGGAACATTTTCTACAAATAGTGAGGGTGTTGAAGGGTGAGTTGCAATGCATCAGGCAGGAACTAAAGAAAAGGATTATATAGAGGAGAGCTCCTTGTGTGACAAGACGTACAGACAGGAAGGAGGCTTGTCACAGGGCTTGGTGGTGGGTAGGTGCAGAGGGAGCAACTGTGTCCCTTTTTCAGCATCCCACCCTCTCTTGTTCTCTTGGCTCTATCCTTTCCCTCTGTTACTAGTTCAAGAAGCTCTGAGTCCCAACTCTAACTATTGCCCTAAATTTCCGTCTTCATATCGCAGCACAGACCTCAAGATAATGTTTGGAATTTACCTCTTAACCATCCGCTCATCAGCAATGGAAACTAGACTTAAACCAGTAAAATTATTCTGTAAATGTGGCTAATAAAGATTGCGTTTACAGAAGCAGTGGAATCTTTTTAGTTCTCATGTGATTTATCTAGAGATACCAGATAAATACAAAATAATTTTCATCTTAAATGGTAAATTTAAATTTAATTAGTAAAATCTAAATTTCTGATAAAATAGTGTAAGCAGTTTTTGTGATATACTAAATATTATTTGCTGTTTATCTGAAATTCTAATTTAGTTAGGAGTCCTGTATTTTTCTGCATTAAATCTGGCAACCCTAAATTTCCCCTGTCAGATGAGACTCTGTGAATCTCTCACATTCTCTCTCTCATTGTTCTCCTGGTCTCACTTTTCCTCTTCCTCTAGTAGCCCATCTGTAGTTATTCTTGTTCTCCAGGGCTCTGCTCTTTGTTCATTCCTTTATGCCAACATGCTTTTCCTAGACAATTTAATTCCCTTTCTTGGTTTTTACTACTACTCACATATGACTTCCAAATCTCTCCTACCATCCAAGATCTCGTCTTTGACTTCCAGACCTGTCCATCCAGTGCCTACTGGACATTTTCCTCTGGTTGTCCTATAGGCATCTGAAGCACCGCATAGCTGAAATGAACAAATAATCTTTGTCTCCAAATTGCCTCTCCCTGGAATTCCTCATTTCAACAAATAATACCACTATCAACCAAATTACCGAAGTAGAATCCTAGGTAACATCTCAGTGTCATTCTTTCCCCTCACTTCCATTGCCCATTGCCTCAATCAGCCAACAATGATTCTTTATAGTCCTCCTTTACAAAATGCTATAGATTCCCTAGAACCTACTTAGTTGACTTGCTTATCTCAACCAGATTAGCCTCTAATGCAATTTCCTTATGCCCCCGCCCCCTCCCTGATGTGGGTGTGTGTGTATATGTGTGTGTGTGTGTCTTTCTCATCAGTCATCTCCAACATTTCTAAAGCTTCAAATTTGAATATATTTCTTAATTGCTTAATGTTTTCATGAAGTATATATTTTCAGGATAGGCTGAAAAGTTTAAATTAGATGAATTATATTCTCCACAATCAGATCCCTGCTAGCCTTCCTAGCCTTATCTCTAAGGATTAAAGAAGACATGACTGGTTTCATTGTTTCTTGCCTTGTGTGTCATAGGTTTTCAATAAGTATCTGTTGTATGAATGAGAGAATGATAGGGATCATTTTTACAGAGTGAAAGCTGTTTGCAATGTTGTCAGAGAAGAGAACAAAGTACAATGATAAGAGTTCTTACATTTGGAAGACTTGAATTGACACATATTTTAAAAATTACATAATAAATAATTATGATTTTATGGGATTTCTGTATGCATGTCATACATAGAAATACTTAAATACATGTAAATCTTAAATTCTCCTAGGAAGATATATATTTACATAACTACTTAAATACTCTGAATCTGTTTTACTATTAGGAGTAGCCAATAAATATTGACATTCTGATTGTTTAAATGTTCTGAATAATCACCATTTTTCTAACATTTACAATACATTAAAATACAATCCACACTGTAATTACATGTGGTATAATTAAACCTTTGTCACGTGTAAAGGTAGGTCAGAAGACTGTAGCATTTAATTTATCTGTTAAAATCATTTTAATTTATGAGAAAATGGAGAAGCCTATTTTCAGATGATATGTATTTTTCAGTTTTCCAAAACTCAAAAAAATCACAAAATATATAAAATGATTTCTGTGTGTGTGTGTGTGTGTGTGTGTGTGTGTGTGTGTGTGTGTGTATCTCAACATTACTCTCTGGTAGTTTTAAGCAATGGAGATTTTTCTAAGTGTAAACCTAAAGACATATTGTTTAGAATATGGTATAAATAAATGTGTCTTTTAAAGTTTAAAGACTACTCAAAGCACTGTTATCTACTAAACAAGTGTAGCAAATTTAATTTAACCTACCAGATAATGTGTGTGAATGTAAGGAAATTATAAATGTAGCATGGGGTGGGGAGGTACTTGCCATTCATAAAATAATTCCCTTTGGTAAGCAATAGCCTAAGCATTGGGAGAATTCATGATTAATAACACAATTCCATTTGAAGTCTCTGTAGAATTATTTCTAGGTAGTTAGTAACAAGTGGAGCTTGGGGTATTATTAGCCAAAATTACAACGGCAGCACACCGCTGTGCAGGGAAAGATCAGGGCATTTCGTCTAAGCAGCATCTTTATAACTCTGGCTCCTAAAACTAATGTTGTGAAGCTTCAGTTCTTTTGAATTGAAACTCTGGGGAATAAGAGAGGGTCATAATTATTAGCTAGAATTGATGCTAAATGTGTTTATTCACGGATTTTTTCCACCACTTTCTATAGTATGTAAATGAGATTTTTACTTAGAACATTCTGACTCTGAGACAGATGACAGCTGTTCAACCCCAGGGGGAGAAAAAAAAACGCAGCTTTTCCTTGGCCTTTTCTTTTTCTTTAGTGCAGCTTCTGGAGCCTCACTGAATTTTCCCAGAATTCCCTGTGCAGGAGCTTTCAAATTCTGATTGATCAGTCATCATATCAGAGCTTACCACTTTGTAGCTCCCCTGCTACCAATTGAACGTTATGGACAGGGCCCAGAAAATTAGCTTGCTCATCACCATTGGGATTGTGGCCTGTTTAGCAATGGATGTGTAATTCCCTATGACTCTAGTTAGTAGAATTGGCATCAGAGTGGTATGAATAGAATGTCTTCAGAAAGGAGTCTGAACATCTTTTCCAAGTTTATAATATTGCCTTGAGATATAGGGAGAGACGCGTGTGACACACACACACACACACACACACACACACACACACACACACATATCTTCCCAGACCTCTTGGCAGAGGAGCTTATAGACTGAAGTAGGGAATGAGAGAAGCAAGAAAAAGAAGCTCATTCTGGTGGGAGATGGGGGAGAGGTGGTTTTCGATGATTAACTTTTCTATCTTTACCACCTTTGGACTGTTACAGTCTGCAATATCCCCTTGGAAATGACTCCGTGATCACATTCTTGGATCTCACTCTTGTGAAAACCTCCTTAGGCAGAGAGAGGTCAAGTTTTGCAGAAAGCTATCACCTGGCAGTGATGATTGATCTTAGGTGTAACATTTTGTTTCTCTTTTCTTATCCCTGGATCTCTTTCCTGCTTTGTAGTCTCCATACACAACAAACTTTAACATCACATTTAGGCATGAATTCCTCAAGTATCCTGTGCTCCCTGAGGGCATCAGAACACCACTGCCCCCTGTATCCTGATACTGAGCTCAGAAATTAACTCACAATAAGGTACTGATGGCTAATTTGAAGTTAATATGTAACCTCTCTCAAAATGATGTGGATTTAAAGCAGAGCTGTGAAGAGAAAGGCAATACATGAACAGGAAAGACACAAATCACCTCCATTGATCATATATCCTGGTAGATGTCTGGAGACAAACTGCAGGGCAGAGCACGTATTTACATTTCCTTCAAATTCTAAACATAGGCTGGTCCTAGTGAGAGTAAACAAAAACACATTTATCATACTTACCAATTGAGTTATTATTTTAAAATATGCCTTCCACAAATAAGTTGCCTTGGGTGGATTTGTGTAACATGCCACTAATTAAAAATACCATGAAATAAACATAAATAAGCTAAAATTGTATTAGCCTTAAATTGCTGCTCTACTTTAGAACAATATGGGAAGATAAGCTCCACAGCCTCCAAATCAGGAAGTAGATGTGTTAACAGCTGTTTTAAAATATTTTATGTTAAGGGAAATACACATGTATACATGAAAATTTCTTGCCTTCTTTTTTTTTTTAGTCTCGCTATACGTTTTACTACATGTACATATCAAGATGGATATGTTTACGTAATAAAATATGTCATATATTTACATATATGAATACATGTATACTAGGCCAAAAGCAATGTAAAACTCCAAAACTGAGGAAGTGAAGTCTGCCTTATCTATACTTTCCTCTTCTTTGCTATGTTAGCACAAAGGTACTTCTCATTTGAGGGCACATGGTAGAGCAGCTGCCATCCCATCTTAAAGGTACTTAATGATGCCATTGAAGAAAACACATACTATTTATTTGGTGCTCAGCATTTAGCTTTCTTGATATCCGTCACTGCTTTACATTACCCTCAGAGACATATCACTGAATACAGTTTTGAGTGGTTCCATGCTATGCATGATTTTTATGTGGGTGCACTGAGCTGTGCAGTCTGTAGCCACTGCATTCCAAATGAAAGAAGTAATCATCTAGACACAGAGAAATGGGTTCACTGCCAACATGGAACAGGAAAGATTCAACATTCATGTTTTGATTGGCTACTTAGCCAGTGTTTTCCCGATAACACGATGCTAGAACCTAGTAGATATTCAATCAATGTTTGTTGAATGGGTAAATGAGTGATTGAATAGATGCATTAGGTGTCTTCAATCGGGTCTTTCTTTATCTAGATCTTTAATATAATGCAGTCTACAGAAGATGGGGTTACAGCAATGTATTTTTAAATTGACAAGTAATCATGTTTAATAACTTGAGTTAAAGGAATGATAAAATTCTCAAATTTATACAAATGATAAAGTTTTTTTTAACTTATACCTCGTGTGAATTTTAAATCACTTAATAAAGTGTTAATGTTTATTAAGTTGTCCTAAATAATACAATGCTCATTTTATAGATTTTCAAATTGCGGCATGTAAAATACTGGTTACATAACTTGCCTACCCACTGGCCAAGTAGGTTTTTGCTCTCCCTTTCTCTTATTTCTGCTCCCTAAGTAAAATGTTACATCCTTGCATCTTTCATTTCCAGAGCCCCAACTCTCTGCCTCCTTATTTCTGATAAGACTAGCATGAGATTTCCTTTTTTCCCACATTTTGTGTTCCACGCATTCATTCACAGAGAGACAGGTCTTAGCACCTGAAGAGACCTTAGTGATCTGCAGACTGGCTTGCTTCTTGTGGTGAGAAAGGTACCGTCTTTACTATGTTACAGAAGAAATTCCCAGGAGACCTAGAGTGTGTAGGATTCACAAGCTGGTGTGAATGGAGGAGAAGAGGATGCAAGACTTTCAGGACATCTTTTTCTTCTTTTCTTAACCAACACATTTTCATTTGAGGCTTATTTATCTTTCATTTCTATAGGAGTGATAAAACTGAATGTTTTACAATTTCATTCAGTAGATCAAAGAAGATTCATTGAATGTTTTCTCCTAGGCTTAGTTTGGGCACACTCATGTCCTGTTGTATGTGTGGCGGAGGTGTGTGTGTTTAAATAACAGATGACCCTTTATAATGGGTACATAAGATAGATAAAATGGTTAGTGTATTATTACTTTTATGTCAATGCTTATTTTAATTGAAAATACCCTATATAGTGAAGAATATATTATACATCTATGTAATACTGATTTTATTTTGATTTTATGATAAAGCAAGAAATTTAGGTACTAAGCTGTGTTCAGTTAAGGACAGGCCAGATACAAATTTTCCTGCAGCTTGAAAATCTGGTCTACATATCCTAAGAAAGTATCTTCTAATGTTGTTCACGTAGGTAGTATAATGTTCTGAAAGTCAAGATGTCTGGGTCTTTTATCGATGCTAGTATTGTTGGGTGGGAGATAGAGGCATGAAATAGGTCGTCATTAAGGTTCATTCCAGCTTTAACAAGCTTTTAATGAAATGTTGATTGTCAAACAGAAAATGTGCATTTTGTTGGTTGAGGGAGCCACATTTGCATAAGGCTGCCCCAAACCACTCTGAATGTTAATAAATGACAGAGGACTTGCAGCAAATCAAAACACAAGTGCTGCTAAAATGAATTTATAAAAAAAAAATGATTATTTTGCTTGAAAAGCCACAGGGTGGCCTGTAGAATCTAATGCAGGGAGGCTCTGAGAATATATGAGAATAAACAGTAACAGTGTTATCTGAGCCCACGTTGTAAGGAGAATCTAAATGATCCAGTATATTTCCCTGTCATTTTCCACTTGCAATGTAGACAACTAATTTTATTTTCGGTTTTCATTTTAAAACAAAACCAAGAAATGATGACTGCAGTGTAAGACTGACTTTCCTGTTGGGAGGAAATTGCACTGTGGGCATGATGTCTTTAACTTTAGTCTTTAAAAGGTATAATTGACTTGTAGTAATTTTAGGTTAAATTATATTGCGCTATGAGTTAGGTCACATACAAAACACTCCAGATATTTATTATGGAAATGTGAAAAGTTTGTTAGATTTTATTTCCAGAGGATTTCATTTAACAGATTTCTACTCTATATTACACTCGATCTCCTGAACGATATTAGAAACAGAGGATGGACCTTGTTTCTCTTTTGAATTTCCTGCTTCCTTCAAGCCATCATTGTTGACCCTAAAGAAAAAAGTCCACTTTATATTAGGCTTCTTGGGCTACCACAACAGACATCACAAACTCAGTGGCTTTCGATCACAGATAATTTTTTTTTTTTACAGTTCTGTAGGATAGAGATCCAAGATCAAGGTGCCAGCAAGGTTGCTCTTGGTGAAGGTTTTCTTCTTGGCTTGCAGATGGCTGCCTTTTCATTGTGTCTTCACAGGGAGGAGAGAGATCTCTGGTGTTCTCTCTTTTCTTATAAAGACACCAATCCTGTTGAATTAGGACCCCACTTTTTTTTTTAACTTTTATTTTAAGTTCAGGGATACTCATTCAGGTTTGTTCCATAGGTAAACTTGTGTCATGAGGGTTTGTTGTACTGATTATTTCATCACAGCTATTAAGCCTGGTACCCATTAGTTGTTTTTCCTGATCCTCTCCCTCCTCCCACCTTCCACCCTCTGTTAGGCCCTAGTGTGTGTTTTCCCTTTGATGTGTCCATGTGTTCTCATCATTTACCTCCCATTTATAGGTGAGAACATGTGGTATTTGGTTTTCTGTTCCTGTGTCAGTTTGCTAAGGATAATGGCTTCCAATTCCATCCACGTTCCTGCAAAGGATATGATCTCATTATTTTTATGGCTGCATAGCATTCTGTGTTATATATGTACCACCTTTTTTTTATTATTATACTTTAAGTTCTAGGGTACATGTGCACAAGATTGAGGTTTATCTATATCTATATCTATATCTATGTATCTATATATCAGCCATGTTGGTGTGCTGTACCTGTTAACTCGACATTTACATTAGGTATATCTCCTAATGCTATTCCTCCCCCCTCCCCCCACCCCACAACAGGCCCCGGTGTGTGATATTCCCTACCCTGTGTCCAGGTGTTCTCTTTGTTCAATTCCCACCTATGAGTGAGAACGTGCTGTGTTTGTTTTTCTGTCCTTCAGATAGTTTGCTCAGAAAGGTGGTTTCCAGCTTCATCCATGTCCCTACAAAGGATATGAACTCATCTTTTTTTATGGCTGCATAGTATTCCATGGTGTATATGTAACACATTTTCTTAATCCAGTCTATCATTGATGGACATTTGGGTTGATTCCATTGTGAATAGTGCCGCAATAAACATACGTGTGCATGTGTCTTTATAGCAGCATGATTTATAATCCTTTGGGTATATACCCAGTAATGGGATGGCTGGGTCAAATGGTATTTCTAGTTCTAGATCCTTGAGGAATCGCCACACTGTCTTCCACAATGGTTGAACTAGTTTACAGTTCCACCAA
>NW_016806761.1:2595380-2608008 GCF_001698545.2 Rhinopithecus bieti
GCTTCCAACACTATGTTGAATAGGAGTGGTGAGAGAGGGCATCCCTGTCTTGTGCCAGTTTTCAAAGGGAATGCTTCCAGTTTTTGCCCATTCAGTATGATATTGGCTGTGGGTTTGTCATAAATAGCTCTTATTATTTTGAGATACGTCCCATCAGTACCTAGTTTATTGAGAGTTTTTAGCATGAAGGGCTGTTGAATTTTGTCAAAGGCCTTTTCTGCATCTATTGAGATAATCATGTGATTTTTGCCTTTGATTCTGTTTATGTGATGGATTACATTTATTGATTTGTGTATATCGAACCGGTGTTGCATCCCAGGGGTGAAGCCAACTTGATCGTGTTGAATAAGCTTTTTGATGTGCTGCTGAATTCGATCTGCCACTATTTTACCACATTTTCTTTATCCAGTCTATCATTGATGGACATTTAGGTTGATTCCATGTCTTTGCTATTATGAATAGTGCTTCAGTGAACACATTTGTGCATGTGTCTTTATAATAGAATGATTTTTATTTCTTTGGTTATATACGCAGTAATAGGATTGCTGGGTCAAATGGTATTTCTGCTCTTGGGTCTTTAAGGAATCACCACACTGTCCTTCACAATGATTGAACAAATTTACATGCCCACCAACAGTGTATAAACATTCCTTTTTCTCTACAACCTTGCCAGCACCTTTTATTTTTTGACTTTTTAATAGTAACCATTCTGATTGGTATTAAATGGTATATCATGGTTGTTTTGATTTCCATTTCTCTAATGATCAGTGATGAGCCTTTTTTCATATGACTGTTGGCTGCATGTATGTTTTCTTTTGAAAAGTGTTCATGTCCTTTGCCCACATTTTTATAGGGTCATTTTTTTTTTTTTGTAATTTTTTTTTCTTTATAGATGCTGGGTATTAGACCTCTGTCAGATGCTTTCTTTGCACAAGTTTTCTCCCATTCTGTAGGTTGTCTGTTTGCTCTGTTGATAGTTTCTTTTGCTGTGTAGAAGCTCTTTAGTTTAATTTGATCCCACTTGTCAATTTTTGCTTTTGTTGCAATTGTTTTTGGTTTCTTTGTCATTAAATATTTTCCTGTATCTGTGTCTGGAATGCTATTGCCTAGGTTGTAGGACCCCACTCATTATCTTTCATTTAACCTTAACTAGCTCCTGAAAGGCTCTATCCACAAATGCAGTCATATATGGGGTTAAGACTTCAATATATGAACTTTGCAATTCCATCCATAACAACATTTAAAACTAATTTACAAATATAATCTCTCCCTTTCACAAATACCTTAATTCAAAAGCTGAAGATAACTTCACGTTTTATTTTCCAATCTGACTCCAGTTGTAAAATAAAACATTAGCCCAACGTTTTTTTTTCCCCCCCGAGGATATTCTATTCTGATATCTAACTTTTAAATGTATGTTCACTTCTTAAAGTAGAGAGATAATAGCCACCATCTGTTTTCACTGTCTTACATATGCAAACACAGAGAGCTTAACTCTGCATCTATTTGTGAAGGGTACACAGTTCTTCAAATGAAACCTATAAAATGAGATACAATGTTTTACATTATTCTGGAATGTCCTGTTAAGGTTGTGAACTTTAACTCATTACTTCATGCTGACAAATTGTTAATAAACACCTACTATGTGTCAATCTCTATTCTAGGCATTGGTGTGACAATAGAGAACAAAGTTTCTCCCTGCAAGGTACTCAAAATTTCCTAGTCTAGGTAATAAAATATATGGTCACCCTTCTCGTGCAGAAAAAAAATCCTTTTCTGCGTTTGCCTTTTGGTTTTTGTTTTTTTCTTTTTTTTTTTTTTTTTTTCCTTAGCCCTCATTACTAAGCTCAGTCCATTTTGCTGGGAAAAAATATTGAGAGGAAAATGAAATGAAGTGTCTTATGATGTGCTCATCTGTACACTGTGTTAACTGATGGATAGACTGTAATAGTGGTCTTCAGTACTAGCTATCTATTAGAATTATCTGAGGAGCTCTAAAAATATACCCTACCTGGGCCCCGGGGATTCTGATTTATTTGATCTGTGACATGTCCTGCCCATGAGGATGTTTAAAAAGATCCCAGGATGATGCCAATGCACAGCCTGAATTGAGACACAGAACGAGGTGATCACCAAGATTCCTTATTGATCTCAGTGTGTGAATTCTTTGGTTTTCTGCCCAGATATAAAATTATGTTCTAGAATAAGTTAGAAAAGTTATTCTTGTTCCTCTGTATGTGTGTATCCTAGGGGCTTTCAGTGATGCTTTCAAGAAAAGCATATCTGGGCCGGACTCGGTGGCCCATGCCTGTAATCCCAGCACTTTGGGAGGCCGAGGTGGATGGATCGCGAGGTCAGGAGATTGAGACCATCCTGGTTAACACGGTGAAACCCTGTCTCTACTAAAAGTACAAAAAATTAACCAGGTGTGATGGTGGGTGCCTGTAGTTCCAGCTACTCAAGAGGCTGAGGCAGGAGAATGGGCGTGTACCCGGGAGCAAGAGGTTCAGTGAGCTGAGATCATGGCACTGCACTCAGCCTGGGCGGGACAAGAGCAAGACTCAGTCAAAAAAAAAAAAAAAGAAAGATCATATCTGTTTGGCTCTAATTTAGGACAACTCTTTTGTCTTTTGATTTAAATAAAAATCACAAAGATCAAATTAACTTTGTATAAAAGTCAAGTAGTTTACAGGTAGCATGAAGTGAAGGGAGTGCAGAGAAGGGTGGGGTGGCATGATACTGAACTGGACAGCTAAGGAGGCACTTGTATATCACTCTAAGTGCTTCCAAGTTTATCTTAATGATGATGGTTTTGCCATTGAAAAAGTAATAAGAAGTGGAAAATATAAAGAGATCTGTGTTTTAGAAATATTGGATGAGAAAGAGAGTGGAAAATTGCTGGAAGAGGGGCAAAACCAAAGACAATTAGAGTTCAGGAGAGAGGCATGGCTAGAGCCTTAGTTTAAGGAAAGTAAAGAAAAAAAAATAAAAAAGCAAACAGAATTGAGCAACACCTTGAACAAACTGACACTCTGCAGGTCAATGGAGAAGAGAATTTCAACAAGAAAGAGGTGGTCGGCAGTGTCAAACTGCAAAGAAGCCGCGTAAAAATTGCTACATATGTTGAGTACTGAACAATTTTGTAATTGCTTTGTGTGTTTCAAGTCACTTAATTTTTATAAGAACTCTGGAAGGTAGCTATTATTATCAACTCATTTCACACAGGAGGAAACCAAAGTACGGGTAGTATTGTGCCGAAGACCACGCAGTTTGTAAATAGCACAGTGAGAGTGTGTATCTGCAGGACTCGATTCCAGAAGCCATGCCCTTAATGACCTGTGAAATGCCCGTTAGGACAAAGAACAAGGATTATATCCACCCTTCCCGCTTCACAGTCTCCATTATCCATTGTGTCACTCTGTATGCCTTTGCATACCCATGGCTTATTTCTCAAAATGAGAACATACAGTATTTGGTTTTCCATTTTTGAGTTATTTCACTTAGAGTAATGACTTCCAGCTCTATGCAAGTTGCTGCAAAAGACATTTCTTTCTTTTTTATGGCTGAATAGTTTTCTATGGTGTCTATGTACCACATTTTTTAAATCCACTCCATGGGTTGATAGACATTTAGGTTGGTTCTATATCTTTGCAATTGTGCTGTGATAACATGCAGGTGCCTTTTGGTTATGACTTCTAGAAATGTGCTTTTTAAAATATCTCATGCGTGAAGGAAGGGTACACGATAAGGTGGTACTTGAGAGTGACTTAGCATAAAAGTATAATTATATTTGAAGTTGTAAGAGGTGGAACACCCTTATAGTCTGTTAAAAATAGCCAAGAGGAATGCAAAAGATGGAGATACAGGAGATAAGTCATTAAGGTAGTTTCCTATGAAGATGAAGGAGAGAAGAAGGAATCAGTTTGACTATCTCTTCCTGGGAGATAGGAGGAAAGGAGGGGAGGTGGGAAGTGACAGCATTTAGGAGTCAGAAAGTTGTGAAGGAGCGTTTACCCAAAGACCACTTTCATTGCTCCCTATGAAGTGAGAGGTGCAGGGCCAGACCAGAGGATGTGTTAACTTTTCAATCATACACATGACACTGATCTACCTTTCTCAACAGGCATGGATGTTGCTAACTCACTCAGGTTGCAGCTGTCTTTCTCAGTCAGAATATTCTTCAAGTTGTATTTGTCGAATTCAGTTAATATTCCTTCTCCCACGGAAGGAGAAAGTAGATTCCAAGCAAAAACAGCCCTCAATCAAAGAATAGCAAATGGCAGGCTTTTGCATAGCTTGTGTTCAGAGTTACCCATGAGGAGTCTGAGATTGATTTGCCATTCACTGCTACCTCTCAGCGTACTGAATTAGAAGACTACCAAATGGGTAACATATCCAGTCAGATTGGCAGTGCTCAGCCCATCTGTGGAAAAGATGTGAACTGAATTAATAATACTTCGAACTGAAGCAGAAACAACTCTCGAGGGAAGATGTCTTCAAATGAAATCCCAAGTGTACACTTTCTCCACCTCTCACTTAACAGGCGGAGTGGTTGCAAAGGGCAACTTCAACACCTTTCCACAGCAGCCCAGTCACTGTCAGTGTGACTTGAAAAGGAAAGGGAATGTGAGTTCTACAGACAGCACTCATCCCCTGAGACATAGGCACGGCTTTCGTGTTCAATCACTGTGTTTAATTCAATTATCTGCCCCCACCACCCCCAACTGTCTGCCTTACAGGGGAGGTTGGAAGGAGAGTGATGCTTGATGCTTCTGCAAGTCCCAAAAGATATGCATTCTTTATTAGGGAATTCAATGAAGGATGAGCTCTTACTCACCCACCTGCTTCCTCTGGGAAGTCATCATGCAGCTCCAGCTGCCTACAGCAGGAGGATGACATGGTCTATGCAATGCATTGAATATATATATATTTTTTAGATTGAATTCAGTTAGTTGTTTGTTTGTTTTAAAGAGAGTTCATTTTAATTCATCTTTTAAAATCATATTTTTGAAGGTGAAAACCATCACAAAGTCCTATTTACCTCTAGAAATTGCAGGGTCCAGTAATCTAGATAGTTATAGTCAGGTCTAATGATTTTCCCTCTTTCCTTTCTGTGTTTTATCTGTTCACTTGTTGATTCATTTCAAGGAATGATTAAGACTACTTCTGTACAACAATTGAGGTAGAGGAGAAACAGATTACAGTTCAACCAACTGTTTTAATTTTATTTTAGCGATAATTATAAAATGCAATTTTAAAATTGTGCCATTTTCATAACAAAAAAATTTTATAACATAAAATAAGTACTAAAGATTATGAAAACTTATATTTTCTTAGACTAATAAATGCTCACCCTGTCAATAAATGAATCATTCAGTGGTTAAAGTTCTCTTAACTAAATTAATCAAAACTGATTGGTTGGTGAAGAAAATTATCTAATTTATTTCAAGAAATAGTTAAGTCATAAAGTGAAAGAAAAGAAGAAATAGGCCACATGAGGGAAACTGAAGAAATCTAGACTCATCTGAGTTTTCATCAATAAGTCACAAGCCTTCTAATTGTTTCAGAAACATACTGCTATTATTATTTTTTTTTTACTAAATAGAATAATAATGCCAGGAAGATATATTATAAGCTGGTATTTTTCTAAATTTGAGCCTATACATTTTTCTTTAAGAAATTCCCAGACCCAGTAATATGCACTCTCTGGATTTTGAGAAACACTGGCTAAGACTTTTAAACATTCCTTGAAAATATCTTTTAGCTTCAGATAATCAAAACAAAATATAAAATTTATCTTTATATGGTCAAAATGGTTTTATATTCCAAATATATTCTTGGTAAAAGCTAAGAAGTAAAACAACCAAAATCTGTAGGACTTGTGGACCTATGAGTTTATACCCGTAGACTCAGATTGAAAAACACTACTTGATGGCTATTTAACCAACACTAGAAACTTTTGACAGTTCTTTTCTTTTCATACATGTGTTAAATTGCCTCTCTCTGAGCCTTATATTTAATTCAGTTCCTGAATCCTGCTCTCAAGTTTTCTTCACCATTGTAGAATCTGAACAATAATGAAAGGATTGATGACAGTGAGTATCTTCTGAAACTTTTTACCTAAGGGATTGACAGGCCTGTTTTCTTTTCTTTTCCATTCTGATTGGAAAAAAAAAAATGTCCTTTAAAAACTGGTCTCATTAGGAGCTTATTTAAGCACAGGTATGTCTCTATAGGTGTTGCCAACAATATATATTTATTGAACATCAGTTAAATGTGAGACTGGTACAATTAATGTTCTACCCAATTAATAATATTTTTTGATTAGAAATAGTATACATCTTTATGTATAACTCACCATAAGTTTACTGAAGAGGACATTTAGAAAATGTAAATTTACATTTTTCTTGGCATGAGTACGTTGATGGACAAATTAGGATGATTCACATCCAAAGATAATGATCAATACAAGTAAATGAGTAATGAAAAATAAACAGTTATAGATGAATAATGGAGAGAAGAGTTTAGAGAAATGAAATTTAAGCAGGATCTTGAAAGAAAAATAGAATTGGGATAGAAGAAATGGAGGCAAGAAGGTATTCCAGGCAGGAAACACAAAGAGTTAGAGATGGGAAATTTTATTTGGAGGACAGAGGTTAGAACAAAAGGCTGAAGCCAGATGATTACATAAAGAGCTTTCTAAGATAGCTCCAAAGACACTGATGGCTAAGGACTTTGGACTCAATTGATGGAGGTGTTGAGCAGGGGACCAAAATGAAGAAAGCAGTGCTTCTAGATGATTAAATTTACAGGCGAGTAGAGGGGTGGGATTTTAAAAAGGAAGGAACTTGAAAACTTAATTCAGGATATTGCTTATTTTTGTTGTCGACAGTGGTATACTCAGAAGAGGGTATAGACACAGTTGTTTTTCATTTCTAGCCATTTCCCCAGTGACAAGTAATGAGGGCAATGCAGGAGATGACAAATTGAGGATGGTTATGACACTAAGAGTTTCTCTTCTAAGACCTGCTTCTCCCACAGGACTGCATAGTTGAGACAGGGAAGCTGAACACTTCATATCTTCTCTGCCTTTGTTCAATGCCCTTCTTGCCTGCTCCTCATATCTCCTGCTTAGGGCAGCATTTCTCAGACTCAGCAATAGTAACATTTGGGCCTGGATAATTCTTTGTTCTGGGAGGTTGTAGTGTGCATGGGAGTATTTTTAGAAGCATCCCTGCCTCTACCCACTAGATGCCACTAGCATCCTCCTTACCTTCCCAAGTTGTAACAGCCAGACATGTTTTCAGATATTGCCAGATGTCCCCAAGAGCACCAAATCACCCTCTGTAGAGAACCACTAGGTTCAAGAAACATAGTGGTTCTCTACAGAAACATATCCTGTTGAATGTTAAGTATTTGTGATAGAAGACGGATTATTTCCCTTCTTGATGGTAGGATTCTGGTTTGCCTGGGAGAATGCTGGTTTACATCTGTTTTCCCCATTTCTATCTCGTTAGTAGCACCTTTTACTCTGTAAAGTGGCTGGGATTGGATGGTAAATTATATGATGATTCTAATATGGGAAGTTACTAGAATCATGAGAGGGCAACCAGTGAATACTAGGAAAGCAAGAGGTAAAGGGACAATGTGCCCTCTAGCTTCCCCGGGTAATTTTTCCTAGATGAGATACCAGAGTTAAGACTTGAAAGAACATTAGGAGTTAACCAGGAAAAGGGGCAAAGACATTTACAAGACAAAGGGAGCATTGGATGCTTTGCAGGGTGAGACATAGAAATGGACAAATTGAAGAGGCAGACCAACATGCTAATATAAAAATCTAAAAGTTGCTTTTGCAAACTTGACTTCAGTTTTAATCTACCTATCAAATTTTATCCTATCTGGGAAAATGGGCAGTGGCATTTTTAGGCTATAAATTCTAAATGTGAATAACATTTATCTTTTGTAAAAGAAATAGGATTGATTACTATAAATTGTCCAAAAGGAGAGGAGAGTCAGTTCCCTAGCTTTGGGTTTGTGTATATGGTGATATTGAAATGCACCCATCACCTTCTTTTCCTTTTATCTGAATGTTTGTAATCAAGATGTAACTAGAGAAGATCCAGCATACCATTACACATATAGATTTCAAAGACATGGGAAGAAATCTTATTTCAGCATCTGTAGTTGGTTTTATTAAAAGCAGTTTAAATTCCCCTGCCTAGAGCAGTCTGGAATTATAGAGATGGGCTGCAGAAATTTACATTTTAATTGAGGCAGAAGACAAAATAGGGCATGGTGCAGCATTCACACATTACAAGGAAGACTAAATAAGATATGTATCAGCTGGGAGAAAAAAATGACTAGTCGTTTTTCATTGCCTCCTGCACTTAATTTTTTCATATGGCACCGAGCTGAGTTGGGCCTCCTAAGCAAAAACCATTTTTCCAGTCAAAATATTTACTATTTCAGAAAGTTCTTGCATTAAAATATTTTCACACTATGGAGCAAATACACAAATACTCAAATAGGCCTGCATTTCGGTGTGCAAGTATGTATGGCAGTGTTTATAATGTCTCAAATGTCTATAAATATACATAACATATCCCAATGAGCTATACAGAAAATGATTTAAAATAT
Source organism: Rhinopithecus bieti (assembly GCF_001698545.2). NCBI lineage: Eukaryota > Metazoa > Chordata > Mammalia > Primates > Cercopithecidae > Rhinopithecus > Rhinopithecus bieti. The sequence continues at coordinate 2,604,018 of NW_016806761.1, forward strand.
GAGGTGTAACTGAGAATGATTGATAGACATAATCTGTTAAACACTGTAATTTGAGCTATTTTATAGTTTCATAGAAATAGAATACAACTTTATAGAAATAGAATTTTTCTCCATGGATAAATTTCATCCTTCGATTAGTGTGGAAGTCCCTCCAAAGAGTGGGAAGGACTTAGGTTTTCAAACTTGAGGATTTACCTGTGTTTGGCAATCACCTTGAGAAAATACCCACTGGATTTTTTGTTTCTATTTTTTGTTATATGTTTGGTCATTCATAGAAAACCAAGTTGAGAATTCATTTCCTCATAAGGGAAAAATAATATACATAGAAGGTGTATCATGATAATGGCTTTTGAAAGTAAGTCTTTGTATTAGTGTAAAAATGTTTTGTAGAAATCCACTGTAATTAAGTATGTTTATCTATTTGCTTAAGCCTTCAACTTTTATTATATCTTCTCTCAGCTGTACATGTATTTTTACATTCATACATGCTCTTTGCCAACCATAATTATTTTGTTAGATTAATTATAGAATTTAAAACCAACAAACAACACATTACTATAGTATGATTATCTCATTATGATTCCCTGCAGAGCTAAGTACTGTAATTGGACCCATAGTAAGAAAATGTAATTCTTTTTCCCTAAGTATGTGCCTCTCAAGCATGATGGTCAAATAGATTATCTACTTTTAGTCACCAAAACTTATCTTTATTTTCTTTATTATTTGACTATAACTTTTCATTTTGCTTTTCCTAGAATTTTAAAATGACATTTTATTGTCTTTAAAAATAATAACATGCCTTTACCTTATCACTAAAATTACATATTTCTTAATCATTTATGTCCTATTATTAAAATGAAAATACATTTTTCTTAAATGTCACTTTTTCCTTGGAGTTCTCTGGATCACTGTTCGAATTGGTGTTGATGATTGTTCGACTCTACCATGTAACTGTCATTTCAGGATATTTTTCCTTTTATTTCTAGTCCATTCTTGTTAAGTTATGCTTATTGTTTTATCTCTGCTTCCTCCATGCTCGGGCTTCCTTTTGTTTTTTGTCTTTCATCTTTGATATTCATAAGCAATGCTGCAGAAAAGTAATTGGAAAAATATTTGAGTCCTTGTAAATATCAAGTGTCATTATTTTCATCATACTTACTTAATAGTACAGCTGAAAGTTCAAAATAATTTTCCCTCAGAACTCTGAAGACATTGCTTTATCGTCATACAGCATTCAATATTGCTGATGAGAAAGATAATGGCAATTTAATTCTCCTTCCCTTGTAGATAGGCAGTGTTTCACTTTGGAAGCTTTTACAATATTCTAGGAATATTTGGAGACCTGATATTATCAGTAGGTATGGGTCTTACTGGCCACTTAACCACATAACAACCACTGTATTCTAATGAGCGCTGTCGATTTTCCAGTCACAGGTATTTTTTAATCTATTTTTTCTTTTATTTTTTTCAGCCATCTTATTTACTGTGTCTTTTTTTCCCTTAAAACCATTATTAGATAGACGTTAGCATCCTGGATTAATTCTCTATGTCTGTTAATCTTTTTCTTATTGTTTCTATTTATTCATCTTTTGGTTCAAAGCAAAATAAGGTTCTTCAACTTTTTAAGCTTTTCTACTAGTTTCTTACTGATTTTTAAGCTTCAAGAACCCTTTCTTCTTGAACTTCTCCCTAAAACTCTACTCTGGTTTATAGTTATAGCAATTTCTTAAATCATCAATGGGACTATTTTAAGCTTCTTTCCTGTTTCTTGCATTATCTTAATGCCTTTTAGGGTTGGCTGTTCTCTTGGCTTACTTTAGTTCCTTTGGACTGTGTTATTTTCTCAAGGCTTTTGGTAATCATTGATAGTTCATTCATATGTATGAAATAAATGGGATGTTGAGTAATGTCTCCGTCACCATGGAAAATTTTATCCCCAAATGTCTCTCTGCTCCAAAGTGGGGCTCACCAACTAGGTTGGTGACCTGGCTGGTTTCACTATAGAGTGCTAGAATGATTAGCAGTATGTTGGAAGCTTACAGAATGAGAATGACTGACTTAAGTCTCATTCCTACCTGTGAAAATCATTAAATTTATTTAGAGAGTAGTTTCATAATTTTAGGAATTAGGAGAAATCTTATTGGTAATGATGCTTCAATGGGGACCAGAGATTAGTGGGCGGCAAATGACCCAGATGTTTCTTAGACAGACTTTCCTCATTTTCCTGCCTCACTTTCTATATTTCCTCTACATCTCTGAGTCTTTGTCATAAAGAGCAGCTCCCACGTCCTTAAAGGCTTTGTCCTCTGAATGTTTTAAGTTTTTGTTTCGCCTGCTTTGTTTGAAACAGAAATAAGTTCTTCTTCTTCTCTCTTCCATATATCTATCCAAAAAGTTGCTCCATTGAGGCTGTGTTATCTTAACCCAGTCTTTTTTTCAGAACTGTTACAAGTTATTGATTTTTATTTTTCTCTTGTAATTTCAATAGAATTTTTAGAATAAGGCAAAAAAAGAATCCTATCTGATATTTTGTACCAGAAGCTATATATATACACACACACACGTATGTATACACATGTATGTATATACATGTATCTATATGTGTATATACGTATGTATATACGTATGTATATATACATCTACGCACATATACACACATACGTGTAGTATACACACACATACACACACACACACTCTTATATATATATGCAGTGGTGTGATCTCGGCTCACTGCAACCTCTGCTCCCAGGCACAAGTGATTCTCCTGCCTCAGCCTCCCAGGTAGCTGGGATTACAGGCGCACACCACTACCACCTGGCTATTTTTTGTATTTTTAGTAGAGACAGGGTTTCACCATATTGGCCAGGCTGGTGTTGAACTCCTGAACTCAAATGATCCACCTGCCTCGGCCTCCCAAAATGCTGGGATTACACACGTGAGACACCGTGCCCAGCCCGGAAACAATATTTTTAAGACTAAAATCAAAATCCAAATATGGTTTGCTCCCCCTTTCTATCTACACTCACACTCTGGGTAAGAAACAGTAAAAGCAATCAGGTTTTCACCAGACAAGGAGCTCTATGATTCTCAGTTCTGTCTCATGCACAATGGCTACCAAAAATAAAACAAAAAAGCAATAACAACAAAAAATGCCAAAATGAAAAGCACTGTAGATTTCCAAGAAACTCTTTGGTTTGCAGGCCTAGTACAAGCAAACTGTTTTACAACCTAAGACCATCCCCTTGTGACTTCATTATTTGTTGTCCACACAACTGCTGCCAAACCCTAACTCAAATATTCTCCAAGGTAAAACTTAGAAAAATACTTGGGTTTTGGTCCATGATTAATTTCATCCATTCTTCATCCATTTCTGTATAGGTTATCTCATTATATCACCATTAATATTAAGCAAGTGGGTTACATATCTGAGGAAATGGGCAGAGGACCCAAATGGTTTAGTTCCAATAGAGCCCTCCACTGTAGTTGATTCACTTCATCTGTGTATGTAGCTTACCACATTCCTGGGACCACAAGCATGGAAACTCTGAGCAATCGTCATCGACTTTTTTCTCCCCTATTATTCTCAGTGTTGCTCCTGAGTTCTCTGGCTTACCACACTGTGTTTCAATTCACATAACATGAAAATTATTTCCAAACTGTCTGAATAAATGTATTTCATAATACTTATTCCTTAACCTAATGCATTTCATTCTACTGAAATAATAGTTTTCCCTTCTTATCAATATTGCCCAGCAAGAAACTCAAGCTATTTAAACAGCAAAGCTGCCAATATTTACAACCTTTTAAGTCAGTAGAGGAATTTAGGTAATTTGTTTTTTAGTGTTTACTGGTTGGTTAATGAATATTGTGCTTGGGATTTTATTTATACAGCACCTCATTCCAAAATAAATAATCTGAAGTGTCTTGGACATTACAGAATATAGTATGAAAGGAATTAGAATCTGAGTATTGTATAATAGCACATTTTTAG
>NW_016806761.1:2608081-2618064 GCF_001698545.2 Rhinopithecus bieti
AAAAAAAAAAAAAAAAAAAAAAAAAAAACTTTCCTCTTACTTTATACAATTATGAAAGAGAGAGAAAACAAAGTTCGTGTACTGCAGACCTATCTATTTTATACTGAAACATCCAAATGATTGACAGATTTAAAAATTCTATTTGTGAAAGGATTGCTCCTCTGTAGACATAAGAAAAATCATTTCAAAGAGAGAGGCTGTGTAAGAGAAATTCTTACATATTTAAAAAGTGAAAGACTCCTCTATTATGTACCTTAATCTGGTTCTTATTCAGTTTTCTATTGTTATACATTCTGTTATAAAATCTTTAATAAATTAAGACTCCATTGTTTCAAAAAAACATGGTAATATAAGCATTGTAGATGATAAGGCATTTTGTTCTCAAATGTTTGTTTCTATTAGCTTGTTTTACTTCTGTTTATGTATTGTGCATATAAAACTTTAATCTTTCTATTAGGAAGGAGAAAGATGTGAATTATGTATGATGAAATTTGCAGTAACATTTATATATGTTCTTGAAACAACCTTGGTTGAAAAAAATCACACACGTAATTTTTTGTGGGCCATGCACCATCCTTATACATACTAAATATTGCATTGCACTATTTACTATTAGCTATTAGTTGACTTGTAAATGGCAAACACTCCAGGTTTTTTACATGGTATTATCTTGAAAAATCCAAACGATATCCCGTTATCATTACTACGGTGTTCTAACTTTGACAACCAAGAAAATATTTTTTTTTCAAAAGATACATGACAGAGAACATCTCTTCTATTTGAAATCTATTTAAATGTTGTGATTTTAAATTCTTATATTTTCATTAATTACAGTGAGTGGAGGGATAGAGAGAATAGTTTAATTCATACAATATCCCCTCTCAAAATAATAATACATGAGATTATAGTTTTTTAATCTTCAGAATTTTGAGAACAATTTTATTTATTAAAAAATATATCTTATAAGATTGTTTCCTTGGCTGGGCATGGCGGCTCACACCTGTAATACCAGCACTTTGGGAGGCCGAGGCGGGTGGTTCACCTGAGGTCAGGAGTTCAAGACCAACCTGGTCAACATAGTGAAACCCTGTCTCTACTAAAAATACAAAAATTAGCCAGGCATGGTAGCAGGTGCCTTTAATCCTAGCTACCCAGGAGATGGAAGCAGGAGAATCATCACTTGAACCTGGGAGGTGGTGGCTGCAGTAAGCCAAGATCACACCATTGCACTACAGCCTGGGAGACAAGAGGAAGATTCCGTCTCAAAGAAAAAAAAATGTTTTCTCACTGTGATTTTGGTGAAGTTAGTCACTGAACATTGGAAATAAATTGCCCCTTGCCTCTTTTTCTTTTACTGAAAATAGAATATAGATAAGACATGAATCTAGGGAACACACACATGTACTCACACAACAACACAACATTTCTCCCTTCCCTGGCAAGTCAGGTTTCTTTTGCAGGACTGGTAAAAGTTATAATGACATCATGGTAATTCTCCATCAGTTAATGCATTAGATGATGAAACTAATTCTACTACGACTGAATGAAACTAATTCTAACTACTACTATGACTGGAGTAGCAGAAAACGATTTCAATCTATCAAAGCCATGTAGGGACCAGAGATGGAGACTATGGCTACAGCCCCAGTACCCACGTGTCCACTCCCCGTACAGGCAGAGACAGACGTCTGCAGCCACTTGTCTACATGAGGCAGCATCTGAGGTGTAAAAATATACTGCCTAGATTTTGGTTAATACCACTTTGGAATATGAAATAATCACTAGATCTCCAGCACATGTCTTTTGGGTAAGAAGGAAAGACACTATATTCTCTCATTTTACAGTGAGAAAATTAAAGCTGATATGTTACCTTATTCTTTCAAGGAACCACAGTAAGTTAATGGTAGATGCCAGAATAGAACCCAGAGATGTTAATTCCTAAGCAGTGATCTTTTCTCAATACTAGATTATTCTCTTGTATCCTACATAAGATAATTAACATTTGAAAAATATATAAAGTGGCCGGGCGCAGTGGCTCACGCCTTTAATCCCAGCACTTTGGGAGGCCGAGGCAGGAAGATCACCTGAGGTCAGGAGTTCGAGAGCAGCCTGACCAACATGGAGAATCCCTGTCTCTACTAAAAATACAAAATTAACTGAGTGTGGTGGTGCGTGCCTGTAATCCCAGTTATTCAGGAGGCTGAGGCAGGAGAATCGCTCTAACCCAGGAGGCGAAGGTTGTGGTGAGCCGACAGCACACCTTTGCACTACAGCCTGGGCAACAAGAGCGAAACTCCATCTCACACACACACACACACACACACACACACACACACTATAAAATACAAACAAAGCTCCTCTTTTGCCACAATTACAAAAATGATCAGAGATTGTATAAATAAATAAAATTATCAGTTTTTTTCTTGCACACATTTCTCTTACATGCAATACCCAGTTTCTATGCAATCCACCTAAGCATGTATTGATATTTTGAAGATCATAATTGGAAGAAGAGCTTATTTGTGTTAAATTGTGTAAAAGAAACAATTTTCACAAAAGTACACATAGAATAAACATGAAACAGACCACAACGTGCCTGATTCATACCAAAATATTATTTTAAGCCAATAGAAGAAATCATAGTAAGTTTAACATCTTTACATATTTCAATGTGCTACGCATGAGCTGATCAATTTAATCCTTATGACAATTCTGATAGGTATTATTAACTTTCCTAGTTTACTGATGAGGGCATTGAGCCAAGACAGGTTACATAAATCACCTATGTTCGTATAGCTAGTAAGCACAGGAGACACACTTCAAGCCCAAGGATTTACATTGGTGAAGATAAAATTTGTCACATCTTAACCTATATATGGCTCAATTGTGGACCCATCTCATTCATAACACTTTATCAGTATATCAGATCCACACTATTCTGTTGTTTCTATTGCAATCGTAGAACCTGTGACATATAGCAGCACAGTTTAAACTAACAATCATGCAATTTGGCTACCATAGTCTAATTTTTTTAATTTATCTTTTTTTGTTTTAAGTAAGTGTTGTCTATTTAGGAGTCTTCAAACTTTTCAGAAGTATAGATCTTAATTTTTCTTTAATATATCATAAAATCCAAATTATGTTGGACAGAGAATAGACATTACCACATACTTACTGGCAGATCGAAGGGCATATTAGGAGAGTAAATAAAGTGTGAGTAATAGCAGATTTAGTTGAATAAGGCTGTCCGTTCTGGCTTTCTCTCTAAGTGGTTTATTCCGCCAGCCCCAACGCCTAGTATTGTCTCAGCTCTTAGGTTGAACTTCTGCTCTTTCCTCTGTGAATTCCTCTTCAGTTTCTCTCCGTACATGATTCCCTCTTTGTGAAAACTTCTAAAACTTCTCATCCCATCTTATTCCCTCATTGACCCTCTGGATTAGTACACAGGATGCTTCCTGCTTAAACTGATCATATCTAAAGTGAACTAGTTATTTTATCTTTATGGTTAACAGTCCTACTTCTAATCTACAATGCTATTCAGTCTAATATCACCATTTGTGAGAATCCTGGATGTGTGGTCATTTGGATTCAGCAGATCTTTATGAACATTTATGGTATGCCAGGAACTGTAGTAAGTCTTCAGTACAAAAGGGACAATATGTTACCATTTATTCTGTAGCTAGCAGCTAAACAAATCACTTATTTTAACACAAGGTGGGATATTTTGCCATAGAAGTCTGCAAGAGATGCTGTGAAAATTAGTATTTGCAGTTGTGCAGCTCTCACAATTTAAGCAGTTTTGAATGCAAGTTTAATCTTCAATACAACATCATGAGGTATTATTATTATAGTCTACAGGTTCTGGAAACCAACTGACTTGCCTAAGTGCTCCCTGCCTTGTGCGCCCCTTATATGAATGGTGGAAGCAGAACGCTTAGTCATTCTCTGTTTCCTTCCCCATGGGAGAAGAAGAAAGCATGTTTTCAGATGTCCTTGAATCCCACCACCCTACTCAGTGTAGGGCTGAATGCACAGGAGCTCCCTCAAGTTTTTGCTATTTGATAAGTAGAATTAAATGCAATGTGTTGTGAAGAGAGATTGCAGCTCACTGTAAGCGAGAATTTTCAGCTAGCCTATTTACAATAGAGTGGATTTGCCTCATCCTCTAGAAGTGCTCAAGCAGTTTCTGTATGAACCGTTTTGGGGAGATGAACAGGTTTTATACATATGATAGGATATTTGAATAAGTGACCTCTGAGTCTCCTTCCAACTCCATGTTTCTCTGATGAATTTCTTTATCCAGGTCTACTGCTATAGACTGAGAGTTTATCTTTCCTTAAAAGATGCCAGATACCACCTCCTTAGGCCACTGATTCTTAATAGATAAAGAGTTGCTATTTATGACAATTGTGTAAACTCATAATCAGTACAATACAAGGTACATGATTTTCTTGAACCCTCCCTCTGATGACTTAAGACATCTATGGCTCACACCTCTAATCCCAGCACTTAGGGAAGCCAAGGTGAGTGGATTGCTTGAGGCCAGGAGTTTGAGACCACCCTGGCCAACATAGCGAAATCTCATCTCTACCAAAATTACAAATGTAGCTGTGTAATCACAGCTACATCAGGAGACCAAGGCAGGAGAATTGCTTGAACCTGGGAATCAGAGGTTGCAGTGAGCCAAGATCGCACCACTGCACTCCTGTCTGGGTGATACAGTGAGACTCTGTCTCAAATTAAAAAAAAAAAAAAGAAGATATCTTGTGTGAAATGAGTTGATTACAATCTTCAGCATGGTGCAATATCTAGTTAGAGGACTGAATCCAGTAATCAGTCTTTTCTTTCTAAATGATTGTTCTAGTTGCCATAAAGCTAAGTTAAATAAAGTTCAAGTTAAAAAACATCTCTGACAAGAAAAATACAATTATTTTGTAACATCTATTGAGACCCATAAAACTTGTTGAAAAGTGGCTGTAAGGCATGATGAGTTAGTCACATGCAGAAGGATAAGAAAAGTTCTTAACTGGTTATAGCTGGTTTCATTTTGGGTAGAGACTTTTAAGTAGGATCTAACTCCAACGTACAAGAACTTTTGGCAAAGGTACAATAATGTGCTTGGCAGTGGAAGAAAGTATAAGAGGAGCACATTATAACGCTAGAATATTCTAACTCCTGTACAAAACACAATGAAAATATTCCCTCTCACAACACCACACTGGTCACCTCTAATATTAATGGAATATCTCTTACCATGAACATTTAAATGAAAGACTCAGGTTCTATTATTGCCTCATGTGGTCGTGAGTATTGGCTAAAGAGACTGTATTGTCAAAGGAAATTTGGGATAGAAAAGGGTGTAGAGTTATGATCTTGCATGGTTCAAGTTCAGAGTTGGACAGAGACAAAAAGATGAATTAGGTGAAGTTTCTGAATTCCCAGGAAGTAATATGGATTGGGGGCACATAGTTCTATTTTCCTGGGTGCATATTTCTGCTGTTTCAGTGGTAGAATTAAAACTTCTACCTTGCAGGAATAAGTAACTAATAGTTCTCATTTTTATAAGTTCTGAGAATTTTCTGATTTTTTTTTTCACTTTACATATCTGAAGGACATCCTCTCCACTCTCTCTCTCTAATGTGAATTAGGATAAGTAAGGAGTTTTCTTAGAATTAGGGCAAGTTTTTAAACACCATAGCTTATTTTGCCTTGATTGATCAGGCATTGTACCGTGAGACCTTATCATAGATATAGCTAAGTTGAGAGTTGCCCACACTGACAAAACTATTCAGCTCAGTTATGTTAACAAAAAAAGGAATCTCAACTTAGGTAAGGGTAGCCACTAAGTCTCAGGAATAGTCATATTGCTTAACTCACTTACAAAATGCTAAAATTAACATTGCCCATAAGATTTTCTATAAAAAGCAGCCATTTAGATCCTTTGAGTTTCATTGCTTTTTCTCCTTACCAGTTGAATTTATTGACAGAATATTATTTTAAAGACCATCCTTGAGAGTGAAGTAAATAACAGATTCTCAGCAAATCTTTCTCAAAATTTCCACCAATTTAGGAATGTGAGGGAAGTGGGAGGGGGGAGGGGAGTAAAGAGGCATTTTTTTATTCCAATTACTTGCTTTTCCTGAGAATAGAAAGCTGCCTTAAATAAGGAAGAGAATTTCCTTATTTAAGTTCCTTAAAATAAGGAAGATAAAAACCCATGCATTAAATAAATTGACGAATTCACTTCATACCAGGCTTATATTTTATGCTTAGTTTCTGGTAGGATACGAACTTACAATTCTCAAACTTCAGTGGGTCAGTGTATTATGTAAACATGACCTTAGTGGCAATTACTATTATAAAATTGGTGATAGATATAGCTTTTGCTTTACAGACTGCAAATTAAATTTAGTTGGAAAGATAATTCTAGTTAAATGTTTTAATTAACAACCTTTTTTGACTATTTAATAACCAAGATACTTCTGGTAGCCCAGTATACCAAATTTATTTTATGAACTCTTATCATGGATCAAATTTCACTTTGCAAATAAATCTGACAAACCTGATTGTCCCATGATGTTTTAATTTTTTTGGACATTCATAGGAAAGTAAGTCTCTTCTTGGAGAGTGGTCATATGTATGGTTAAAGACATCTTGAGACTGATTTTTTTCACTCAATTTGTCATTTATTCAGTAATAGTCATGCCAATAGCAAATAATAATAAATATTCTCATAACAAATGCTAACTTCTCTAACAAACATAATTCTCAATTGTGTTTTAAAGAAACTAAGAGCATTTTAAGATATTAAAGTCCTCTATGCAAAGAGATGTTAAAGTGGTGCCTAAATTAACATGAATTTAATAGGTTATCTTTCATAATATTTAAGAAAACAAATGCCTCTGTTTTCAGCTATTTATTGCTTGGTCAACATCTAATATGGACCTAAAACTATATAAATGCCTCTAAAGCCGAAAATTCCTCGGTATTTTGTGGCACATGTCAGGCTCCTTCTTATGCAAAGGTTAAGCCAGCAGATTTAAAGTCAGCAGCAAGAAGTAAACTCGGACCTGACTTTTATGCCAAATCAGCTACTTACTAGCAGTCCCATAATCTAGAGAAGTAACTTCACTTTGAGGCAGTTTGGTTTTCTCTTTTCTAAAGTTTTGAAAGTAGTATTTACTACGCATGATTGCAGAGAAGAAAGGTGTTTTTTTGTTTTTTTGTTTGTTTTTTTTTTCCTGGGCCCCTAACACAGTGATTATATTTGGTTAATATTTCTTCCACTTTCTGGCTCTTCCCCTTCCATTCCCTTTCCTTACTACCTTGTGAAGATCAGAAGAAGACCTGGGTGAACAGAGCATACTTTCTGACAGCTCAAGCCTGCGGCCCTAGAATGATTTTTCCAGCTTCCTTAAGTTCTCACTTGGAAAAGCTTAAAGCTGCCAGAGGTATTTACTATTCTGAATTCCAGCTAACATCTGAACATAAGGCACCTTTCTCTCAGTCTCTGTGGGAGGGGAGGAGCCTGACTTCAGTAAGTATCAGTTAGCAAAACCAAATGGCCTAGTCACCTGGACTGAACTCCCTTTTTGCCCTTGAGTGTCTTTTCCCTAGCACTCCTCAACTTTTTGTTTCTGTCTCCTGCTTTCCTTTTTTTTCAGTGAAGTTGCATTCGGTTCAAGCGTACTCTTTCCTCTATTTTTCAATAGTTATTGCTGAGTGAAGACTTCATACCACTTTAGTGTCCAGTTTTGTTTATCTTTGACACCATTCAGAGGTATTTCCATATTTGTCCTCACGTTAAATGGGAGCTGGCTGCGGCAGGGAGATGGACAAGAAAACTACATCATTAGGAGAGCATGTTTACTACTGTATAGCGATGTGTAATAGTGTAAAATTATGAAGTGCGTATACCATACAATGCCACTCACCCTTAGTATTTTAAATCTTCACTTTAAGAAGTTCTATTTTATACAATTAGATATTTTCCTCTAATTATATTATTGTTTAAAAGAATGATTCTAACAATTCTCACCGTAATTGCATGTCTGAGGAAAAGCTACATTAATCTTTTGGGGCTTTCTATTTTGGTTTAGGGGAATTATGATTGCTTTCCAAGTAGGATAACAATCTTTTAGGGGACTGGTTTTTGGGTATATTTATCAACACAGCCTAACTTCACATTCATTAAATATTTTTTGAGAGATTGTATGCAAGCAGTATTCTTCACTGATAATTTATTTCAAATTCCAGAAAATTTTCACCCTAAATCTACCATTATTTTTCTCAATACTTTTATGTTGTTTTGTATTGCAGTCACTAATGATTGCTATCAGAACCATGTATAAATTGATTAAATATTGTAAGAGTAAAATATTTAAAAAGTAAAACAAAATGTTTCTAATAATCATGCTTTGAAAAAATAAGTCCACTCCACCCTGCCACACTCTCTACTTGGTTTATTTCTCTTCTCAAACACATCACTTTTTTCTCTCTCTGAAGTTAGAAACACACACACACCTCCCTGTCTCCCTCTTTCTCTATCTCTTTCCCTACCTTGCTGAAATCTAATTTGACTAATGACGTCCTAAGCTGTGTGAACATTGTATTAGATAGCTATTTTGATAAAGACACACAGCAATCAAGTATTAAGTGTTCAGTCAATTTATAATTATAATAATTCATAATTATAATTATAATTTATAATCAATAATCTTGATACAAGTCTCAGACTCAAGAAAAGGAGCTAATGCTCATCCTTATATGTTTGTATCCCTTCTGCCTAATTAGAAAACAAAAGCAGAAGAAGGCAGTGACAAGTGGGTGAGCCGGGGCCGGGGCCGAGGAGCCTTTCCTCCGGGTCGGGGCCGGTTCATGTTCCGGAAATCAAGTACCAGCCCCAAGTGGGCCCATGACAAGTTCAGTGGAGAGGAAGGGGAGATTGAAGACGACCAGAGTGGGACAGAGAACCGAGAAGAGAAGGACAATATACAGCCCACAACCGAGTAGGGGCCACCCTTGACGGGATTCCTGCCCAGGGGAGAGAGGCACTGGGAAGATGGCTGGCTTAACAGAGAAACCTCAAGAAGATTGCGTAAATCCTACCCCCACCCCCCACCAGCCGTGCAGATTGTACTACCACAAAAGACATCCCTGGCACTGTCTCCCACTGGACAGAGGAGGCTGGCCGTGGAGCCCGGGGTCAGGCCCAGCTCTTGAGCAGAACACAATGCATTGGGCTTTAGCTGTTTTTCTCATTTGTTGTTGGTGCGTGGGGGTGGGGGCAGGGGTAGGGCGGGAGAGCGATGCTTGGATTTTTGTTTCCTATTAGAAACCAACAGTTCTGTTCTAATTTCTTTTCATTTGGAGCTAAGAGGACTAATTCGATGATTTTCAATCTCTTCTCCCCTGTCCTGATTTTAAAAAGCCCCCCTTTTTTTCTTTTTTCTTTTTTTTAGGCATATGTAGTAATATTAGAAACATTTAATTTGGGAAACTTTGATTCTTGAAAGAGAAAACAAAGCATGTGAATAAACTTTGAAGTGTTCACCTCAGTTTGGGACCAAACTGCTTGGATCTTTGTAAAAACCGATTTTGTATGTCAAGGAGGAGTTTAAGGCCTTTCCGACCACCTTGTGTTCCCCTTTTCTGCGCAGCCATGTATCACGTGGAGTTGCTCCTAACCACACCTCACGTGCCCCTGAGCCCTATTTCCTGATTTCTTCTGGGCTGGACTTCCCTATTCTCCACCAGCAGCTCCAGTATCCCAAACTTTCTAGTCCTGCTGATCCTCCCAGCAACGGGGTGGAAACTGGAGGGCAGTGTCTGGTCTGTTTTCTAAGAAACTTATGAATTCTATTATCTTTACAAATATAAGATGAGAAAATTTTTTCAATATTTTTTATTAATCTTTTTATAAAATGAAAAGAAACTCCTGTGATCGATTAAGGAAGGTGGTTATGGCTGAGTGGTTCATGGGG
>NW_016806761.1:2618486-2626839 GCF_001698545.2 Rhinopithecus bieti
AACCCCACCAAAAAAAAAAAAAAAAAAGGAGAAGAAAAAAAAAAAAAAAAAAAAAAAAAAAAAAAAAAAAAAAAAAGCAAAAGCCAAACCATTAAGATAATATTTGTTTTGCTGAATGAAACAAATGTACAATGTGTCCACTGAGTAAATAGTGAAGGTACAGACTACATGTGCAGCTGGATAAGGAAACTGAGGAATCTCAGTCCTGGTGACCCACCTTGATCTTCACCTGGAAGCTGTCCCTGACAGATACCTACAAGCCTCCATCCCTTCCTATTCTACTTAGAATTTTGTCCTTTAACACAGAAGTATACAGATTTTTGGACTTCTAAATATGTGCATAGCATAAATCTGGGTAAAAGAATTTGTCCAAGGAAGACTTATTCAACATTTTCAAATATCTTAGAAGGCTAAAATATGATTTGAAATTTTCTAGATGAAGTGTAATAGACACATAAAAACCTACATCTCCGTTCAGGATTCACACTTGCCAAAATAAGACAGACTTGACTTATTAGCAGTTAGTGTGAGAAACTGAAGAATTCTTTTAATTAAATGTAAATTTTAGATGAGCCATTTTCTGCCATGATTGTGGATTTGAATCTAAGATGTACATTACGCAGTACAGTACTCCAGGTAAGAAATAGTCTCATATTGTTTTTTCTACAGGTAAAAACAAAATGTGAACATAGATGTTCCTTGAAAACTAATTTTACGAAGGTCAGAACAATGGCATTTATACTCAATGCCTCACAGCTAGATTTTGTGTCCAAATGAGTATTTGCAGTTTTTTGTTTTCAATAGGTTCATTTGCTCCTGTATGTCTTTATGATATTCTTTCTAGAACCCTTTCTCCCCTTTGTCACCTGGCAAATTTCAACATCAAGACACCCAGCTCAGACATCACCTCCTCAGAGCAACTCTCTGTAACCTCAGAGCCACTCAGCCATAACCTAATCTCTCAGGTTCAACCCTTCTGTGCTGGAAACTCCATATTTATTATTCTATTTATCACCATACAGGTCTGTCCATTCCATCAGACCCATGCTATCCAATGCAGTAGCCGTTATCTGCATATGGCAATTTAAATTAAAATTAAATGTTGAATTTTTCACTTAGCTTGCCACATTTCATATGCTCAGTAGCCGCATGTGGCTAGTGGCTATCATAATGGGCAGTGCAGGAATAGAATATTTCCATCACTGTAGAAAGTTCTATTAGCCAGGATTGTGCTATACTGAGATCCATACAAAAGACTTTCTCTCCCTGATCTCTCCATCTTCATCATCTAGGGTAGTTGCTAGCATATGGAAGACAGCAAGTAACTAACTACTGAACACAACAGAACTAAGAAATAGTGGGCATGCTTATATGGAAACAGCATCAGACTCAGTATGCATCGCCCTAGACGTGAGCATAAAATTTCTGATTCATTAAGTTAGATTTCTCTTACTAGACTTACTGGGAAATAAAACAGGCTTCTTTATTAGATACTGAGCTCAAGCCCCAAAATCTTTCCTTTAAAGCCAAGTGATCGCCTGTCAGGACTCCAGTATAGCAGATCCCTGCATGGAGTTGAAAATTGCAACTAGAATAGAATAATTGAGATTCAGTCATTCTCCTGAGCAATGTTTGAGCAACTTTTATGAAGCTCTTGAGAAAATTTTGACTACTTGTCACATGTCAACCCCTGACTGTCAACAATGATCCTTGCTTTGCTGAGAATATCTCGAATGTATACATTTTTTTTTTTTTTTCCCTAGGATCACTTTTACTGAAACGAATGTAGCTCTAAAATTTTATATTCGTTTTTAGGGTTTTGGTTTGTCTGTTTGTTTTACAATAAAACTTGTCTGGAGTACAAAACTGAATTAGCAATTAAATGGTTGTCAGGAAGCAAGTACTAGCCTTAATAAGCAAAGTATAATTGAGAAAACAATGTCATATCAGATTTTGGCATCATTGACTAAAAGGGAGTGTGGGCAAATCATACTAATTTTTCAGACGTCTGCCTTTCCAATAATTGAACTCAATTGTATTTGGGGCTTTGGACACAGTGAGTATTCAACAGCTATCAAATGCAAAGGGACTGAATGTAAATAGGTCTGCTTTTTAAACCCCTTGTGCTTTGTGCAGTGAAAGCCCTAAAGAGCTATTGGGCCAATTAAAGAATTTGTTTTTTCTTTTGGGGGCAACAATGTATTTTTTTTTAATTTTATCTCTATGTCCAAAGACAGCATGCTTCTAACTGTAAAACAGCACAAGCTCTACAGACATTAAAAGTAGCTCAGAAATGGGTGTTTTGTAGATGCAGAGCTGTTTTGTAACTGAAGACATCAGGCAAAATGCTCTTTTAATACATGAAGTTAAATAACCCTTGGGGTAGAGTGTTTTACTTCATTTGTGGAGGGATTTGTGCACCCTCTCCTGTTTAGAAGGGGACTTCTGTGCGGATGGATCATGCCCAGAGGAGGCTCATAGCAAAGCCTGAGAAAGGGCTTCAGTGAGTAAGAAAAATGAAAACCCTTGCCTTATATCTGACAAAATCTGTTGCTACACTAGATGATTTGGTCAATTTTTTTTTTTCTATAAGCGAGAGAGCTTCTAGCTGTGTTAAATAGGAAAATAAGTATTTTCCCTTTCAAAACCATAAGATAAATAATGATATTGACCAAACAATTCTATTTTGGAGATAGACTTCATACACTGTACCAAATATTATCATCCATAATTTATGAAATTATTGGCTTAACACCTGTTATTTTTTGAACTATGTTATCTGAAAAGATATGTTGAAGTCCTGACACCTAGTGGTTCTGTGACCTTAGTTGGACATAGGGTTCTTACAGATTTAGTTAGTTAAGGTAATACTGGAGTAGGATAGGCCTTTAATACCGGTGTCTTTATAAAGGCATACACAGACACACAGGGAGAAGGCCATGCGATGAAAGAAGCAGAGACTGAAGTGATACAACTACAGGCCAAGGAACGCCAAACATCAACAACCACCAATTAAAAGCTAGGAAGAGGCAAGAGAGGATTCTACCCAGGGTCTCAGAGCAAGTGTAGCCCTCCTGACATCTTGTTTTCAGACTTCTGGTCTCTAGAACGGAGACAACAAGTCTACTATTTTAAGCCGCCCAGTTTGTGGTACTTTGCAATGGCAGGCCTAAAATAATACCTGAGAAGGTTAACCACTTCAGGTTCTTATTTCTAGGTAAGATATTTGATAAATCAAATGAACGGAAATTGATTTTGTAGGATCATATAGTGAGTGGTGCCCCTTGATGATGATGCTTTAGCCCCCTTCACATTATCCTTTATTGACTACATCAACCTTCCCTCATTACTTGCCTTGTAAGGAGGGGTTGGGAAACAACTCCCTGCAATTATATATAAAACTTGATGTCTGCATATGTACAATTTTCTGAGGCCAAAGTTCTCTAGGTTTTTTCAGTCTCTCCAAAGAAAGTCTAAGACCTAGGAATGGTCCTCTTTTTAATACTGAGGGGTCACCATGTTTAGGATAATCAGCTTACATTCTTTTTTTTTTTTTTTTCCATATCCAGAATCCACCAGGCCAACAAGTCAGGGACAGGAACTCAGTCAGAGCCAGTAATGTGTCACAGCCAGATGATAACAGCTCATAAAAACCCATTGGTAAATGAATACGATTTTTCAAGCTGATAGTTAAGCACAGCGAGTATTAAAATTAAATTATATAAACTTACACTTGAATGCATTATATTAAAAACAAGGTAAGAAATGCTTATTACTCATCACTTCCTAATAACTTTTAGTACATTTCTCTTACCTATATTCTGAAGGGTTTTGTCCATTGATTGCATCTGCGTCATAGGCGTACAGATGTGTTACTGTGCATCTCTTCCCAACATAAATTTATGTTCAGTGACATCAAGTTGGTAGCTTGAAATCAATTGTGGGAAATCAAGTCACAAAGGCAATTTGCAAAATGACTCCCGCCAACCCCTAACCAAGATAGTTCATAGTTACTTTCAGGCTACCACTGATTCAGACTTGACTGATTGTTCACTCTTATATCTCTGGGATTTCTATAATTTTGGATATTACATAAGAATGTTGGACTAGACTTAAAAGACGGCCATTGAATAATGTTAAATAGGGTCTTCTCTTATAGTAGAGTTCACAAATTTGTCCTAACAGTGCTTTATGTCTAGATCTGACCTTTAAGAATATAAAGAAGTTGTCAGTCCCCAGTTACAAAATGTTCAGGGAATAAGGTACCATCATCTTTCTCATAACTTAGCATGACCAATTATTACTTTAAAATGAATCTAAATAAAAATGTCCATAACCGCATCAAGACCTTTTCGGTATCCCAGATTTTGCATGATTGAGTAGAAATTTATGAGAACAGTAAATCACTTTTGCATTTGAAAATAAAACCTTTTCTCTTGGGTAACTTTCTGAAAAGTTTCAGTATTATCTATAAACTGCAAGACAGTGTTTCCTGTTTGATTACCTTAAATTGATAAATGTCTCTGTTATTTGAAATAAATCATTCACATGGTTTTGGTTATGTTTTCTTTATTCCCTTTCTTTTTTCTCTTAGAAGCAATAATGAATTTTATCTAGATGAGATATGAGAAAAGTCCCCCTTTAATCTTAATTTTTCTTTGGTTATATTTTCTAGGATTGGCCATGTGAGTGTGACCACATGATGAGAAACTTATCCTGGTCACCTAATGCAAATGTTTCTGAAATTTTTCTGTAGTTTCATCAACCTCCATTGTATAAAAACTGTGTTTACAACCTGAGCAAATTACTGGAGTAGTAAAAGAACATTGCTAGCCTTTACCCCATGAGAAGCACAGTAAAAAAAAAAAAAAAAAAAAAAAAAAAAAAAAAAAAAAAAAAAAGCTTATTTTCATGGTTCTGTAACGAGGAAGGGGTCTGAGATGAGAAAATTTTCCAAAATGCAATTACTTTATTGTTAACACTTACTGTCTAGAGTTGGAAGAAGTAAGTAATGACACTAATATTGTTCATCTAGCCACATGTAAATGTGCTTTAGTTTCCCAGCTTATGCACATCTTAGCATTATGTTTGTGCTTAAGCCTTTTGCATTATGAAATACAGCAAAAAGTTTTCCGGGCAGTGTGAATGAGAGCTCCACATGATAGACTGGATCAAATGATATTGTCTTCTCTGGGAGGGAAAAAGCAATCCTCATCATCACGAAATGTCAAATTTCAAAATAAAATACTTTTGATACATAGTCACCTGATAATACAGAAATTATCGATTCCTCCTTTAGAAAATTCAGCTTGCCACCTCTTGTGGTTAAGGTGACATTGCTGTACCACCTTTGTTTATCATAGGGAAAGTGACACAGAATATGAAGGATGGTCAGATAATTCACAATAGACTGATAACTACTATTTGACATTTTGTAGATTCAAAATCAACTCATTTCTGATTAAACAACACAACTCTGCATGATTCCTTTTATTTTTCTCTCAGAATTTCGATAATAAGCACAAGACGTATTTAAAGGAAACATTTATTTTTGAAGGAGGGTTAGCCTTGAAAAGACAAATGGGAGAAGTTGGAATGATGGAAAGATGGATTTGCACCTGATATATTCATAGGCAAGGCTAAATCACTCTCCAGTGAGGAGCTGTATCAGCACAGGGTCTTTATAGAAGCTGGGACCAAAGTGGCAAGTTCCTTTTTGTTTCTTTTTATGATCCCAACGTATTCGGAGGCTTCCTGTCAATATTTCTTGAGAAAGAAAGGAACCTCTACCCTTAGGACATATACTGTGTTTTGTGGGAGTCAAGGATAGCTTTAGGGGGAAAAAGTTGGTAATGTGCTAAAAACAAACTTCTATAACCAGAGTCTAACTAAGCGGAAGGAATGCTGTCAGGGGTGTGGATGCGGAAAGTGACGTGACCTCTTCTCCACTGTCTCCTCTTCCGTTTCCTCAGCAACTTGGCTTCTCAATGGTCAGACCTTGGGTGACTAATTAAAATGCTGGAAGAAATCACTATTCTTTAATTAATGGATTACTGAAGGCAAACCATTCAATACATAATTGAAAATGCTGTTGAACTAAGAAGTCCCTTCCTTTTGGATCTGTAATACACATTAACCTAGTAATACGGCCCTGGGGTCAGTGGCAGAGCCTGTGTGGATCTAAGGGGAGAGATTTTGGTTGGGACCACACAGATGTGGTAAAATAGGTCAAATGCTCCCTCTCTCTCATTCTCTGTGTGCCCTCTTTGTAATTTCTCAGTAGTGGTCATGGGTTTTAGATGTTATTAATCACGAAAGTTGTAAAGTGCTTGGAGATGGCACCTACCCCCTCCCCTTTGTTATTTTAGAAAAAGAGAGAGTGGCTGTCCAAAGACTTTCTATCCCTATCTCAGCACCTATTGCAGAGATAGGAGCCTCAGACTCCAATTTATGGTGGAGGTTTTAGGGAGGAAAAGGAGGTTTCTCCTCCCTTTTTTCATGCATGGCTTAGGAAAGCTGGAAGAGATGAATCACAAAAATAATTTTTTCATAATATCACAGACATACCATATACAGAGATGCACCTCTTTAATATTCACCTCGTGCTGAGGCATTCATGAGTGATTAGTGTTCGTATTTAACCCATTCCATGTCTGGCTTCATTCCAATGTTTGTGACAGTCAAAGGTCTACAAGGTGTATTGGGCTTTTAAATTTTTTGTATATACATGCTACATATGTATGTTTTATGTACAACTCTCATCAATATTTCACTCAGTTATTCACCACTACTTGGAAATGTCGCTTAACCTCATTGAATGCCAGTTTTCTCATTAATAAAATGGGACAAATCATTTATTATGTTGTATAAAAATGAAATTATTTGACATGAAGTGTTCAGAAATGTGTTTGGTTCCTTTTCAGTGCTGGTTTTAAGGGATCTTTCTCATGGTTTAGGGAGTCTGTGAAGTCCCTGAAAATGTATGAATGATTTTCTATGTATGTCCGAAACTACTTTTTATATGGAGCTTTTATCAGACTTTGAAAGGACCTTGACCCTCTATAATTTCACATATCAGTTACCATTTGAAAGTAATCCATTTTCAGATGTGAAACATCTGCATGTTAATCTTTCTATATAAATTAATCTCTCTTTGCATATGTACGTGTATATTTTTTCCTCAAAGCAGCTTTTGAATTGGTAAGGAATTATTTATTCAGTTTATCACAGTTATCCTGTGTAAAACACTTCTTTGGGTGGCAGAATAATTTCTTAAGCATCATCTTTTGTGTGTGATTATGAAATATTTCAAAAATGCAAGAATATACAGAATCAGAGATCTCAGTGTACTCTCCACATAACAATAATACCCCCTGATTAAGAAATGGGGTGAGGTAAGATGGTTTGTGTTGCAGATGAACTTTTATAGCTTGGCTTCTCAAAGTTGTTCCTCAAGATCTCCTTTTTTTTTTCTTCCTTGCCTTCCTTCCATTAAGTGTGATTCCCTGTGCTAGTGCCCAGAGATGCCTGTGTGTTCAGGATCTGGTTATTCCTCCTTGGATCAAATGAGAAGAAACACACTTCAGAGAAGTTTCTATTTTATCATTGCTGTGGTTTCAATGCACTCCCCAAAGTTCATCTGTTGGAAACTTAATCTCCAATGCACCAGTGTTGACAGGTGGGGTCTATATAAGAGTGATTAGGTCATTAGCGTTCTGCCCTGACGAATGGATAAGTGTTGTCCTCATGAGACTAGGTTTGTCATAACAGTGAATTTAGCCTCTCCTTGCTCTCTTGCTTTTGTGCTCTCTTGCCCTTCCACTTTTCACCATAGGATGACATAGCATGAAGGCCCTAGCCAAATGGGGGCCCTTCACTCTTGGACTTCCCAGTCTCTAGAACTGTAAGAAATAAGCCTTTGTTTTTCATAAGTTATCTAGTCTCAGGTATTCTGTTACAGTAGCACAAAACAAACTATCACAATAGTAAAAAATCATTGAAGCAGTTATCTATTTCACTGAATAATTCAATTCTGTTGACACTGGAATACTTTAGGAATGACTCATCTCCACTTCCATCATTTTCACTTTAAATTATAGGTAAGTAGGCCAACTGTCTCCAAATTTTCCTATCTGGATGTTACATCAGGTAGGCTTATAATAAACACCCTGATAAACACACAAAGACTGTGAAATGCCTACTTATAAAGAATCTTATCACTTAGCATGGTGCCTTACACCCGTAATCCCAACACTTTGGGAGGCCAAGTTGGGCAGATTCTTGAGGTTAGGAGTTTGAGACCAGCCTGGCCAACATGGTGAAACCTCATCTCTACTACTAAAAAAAAAAAAAA
>NW_016806761.1:2627171-2662707 GCF_001698545.2 Rhinopithecus bieti
TTCTTCTTTCAAAAAAAAAAAAAAAAAAAAAAAAAAAAAAAAAAAAAAAATTAGCCTGGCATGGTAGCATGTGCCTATAGTTCCAGCTACTCAGGAGGCTGAGTCAGGAGAATCGATTGAACCCCAGAAGTGGAGGTTTCAGTGAGCTGAGATCATGCCACTGCACTCCAGCCTGAGTGACAGAGTGAGACTCTGTCTCAAAAAGAAAAAAAAAGATTCTTTACTCAATATGTATTATAGTTGTTTGTTGGTTATTTTTCACCCCTATCATCATTTGGGTGTGATGAATATAAATATAGATGTAATATACCTTTGCTTCACTTATTTTTTCTCTCTGATCTTCCCTCATGAACAAAGCCCTGTGTACCTACAATGTTGGAACTTGAGTTGGAACTATGGGATCAATGGGATTCCTGTAGTATCTTCTTCTATGCTGGCAGTTCATTAAAGAAGAGTCAGGGATTGCTGGATGAGACAATGACAAAATAAGGCAAGAGCACTCAGATAGGATTATCTCTGCGGTTGCTATTTTAGCATTTTTGCAGTCCACATATATGTGTGTCTTCAGTCATTATGCTTTCATGTTCATTTCTTTTTGTTAATACATGAACATACAAATACTTTTGCTGACATAAAGATCACAGAAAATTCAAACTGGCTTTGTGTCTCATGACAAACAAATTGAATTTATCTTCTGAACCTGCTAAAGTGAGATTTGTAAATGATATGAGCCATAACTAAAGCATCCAGTCAGGTGTCTCCTACATAAATTGATTAGAGCAATTATTCTTAAGCATGACAATGCTCATCTCAAATCCATTCCCCTACTCTGAGTCAATGATAAGTATAAGACAAGGGTATACATTCTTAACTAGTGAAAATGCAACCTAATAAAATAAAAAATGATGGCAAAAATGGAAGAACTAGCAAAAGAGAAACTAGAGATGGGTTTTGTGATAGGAATATTTCCTGGGAAAATGTAAACTTGAGGTAAATATACATATTCAGCCCTAACACAGAGATGTGGAACTGAAGAATCCCATATGAATGCTAAACTGTAAATAAGGTTGATAACAGTCTGATAAAATGAAACTATTGCATGTTATACTATTAGTTTTGACTTATATAATGAGGTTGATCATTCATATAAGCTAGTCAGGAAACAAAGGCAGATGTCAAACCATCATGTAAGCACAACTGTTTAAATTAGTTCCATCATTACCTGTGAACTGCTCTGACCCTGTCAGTTCTGGTGAGTGGAGTACTTAAGTTCTGAGTCCTGTCAATAAATACTTGGCTGCTGATCCACTTCTAACAGGGCATGACAAGGTCATAATGTTTTGCAGGCTCCCTTTTCTACAAATGGTAATGACCATGGATTCCAAAGAGATTGCTTTATAGCATGTGTTGTACCATCAGAAATGGTATTTTCAACAGAAGCTTAGTAATCACTATAGGCTGATTTGAAGTAGATGATGAACCAAGTCTGTAAGAATGCCATAAAGATTTAAAAAACAAATGAGCAAACAAAAAGCAGAAAACAAAACTGTAAACCCCCTGTCTGAAGTTGTTAGTATGTACTCCAAGCTTCATACATAAAACAAAATTATTTGCAACTGGCCTTATTGGACTTAAATATCTAGTCTTTGTTGGAAAAATATTGAGGTTGAATTACAATGGCTATGATAATTTAGGATTATGTGGTCGGTTACTTGCAGCAAAACCCAAGATGACAATGATAAATTTTATAGTAAATTTATGGTAAGTTTAGACGTGGATGTCAGCCAATTAAATGAGCAATCAAACTACAAATAGAATTAGTTTCCTTTGAAATGCCAGCTCCATGGAGAGCCCCATTACTTGGCAAAAACAGACAGCTTATAGAAGAAATCCATCAAAATATATTGTCTGGAACTAAATAAGAGCTGACGTAGCAACTGTGTTTATTAAGAAGAGAAACCTAATTTGGAACCACAATGAACAATTAAATTTTAAATAAAATATACTGAGAGTCAATGACAAGTTACAGACTTGAGAATAAAAACTAAACTTCCCATGTTTTTCTCTGTGTGTATATATACATGCACATACATATAAAATAATATATAATCACACACACACACACACACACACACACACATATTTATTTGTTCCAAAATGGGAACCAACATTTGGGAAATTTATGTTCCCAAAATTTCCATTCA
This sequence comes from Rhinopithecus bieti, assembly GCF_001698545.2. Classification (NCBI taxonomy): domain Eukaryota; kingdom Metazoa; phylum Chordata; class Mammalia; order Primates; family Cercopithecidae; genus Rhinopithecus; species Rhinopithecus bieti. Next base: position 2,629,376 of record NW_016806761.1, read on the forward strand.
GTAGCTACAAGTTCAGAGGCTTCAGGACCAGAAAATTAACATGAACATTAACATGAAGTGTTTAGTGTTATAAAATATAGTAGCAAATGATGTGTGCCAACTGGGAGCTCAAGACATTTAAAGTCATTCCCATTCAACTTTGTCACCTAAAAACCTCCTTTTGGCTCATTCAAATGCTGGTGATTTGACCAGCCGACTTTCAGATTTGTGAACTCAGAGAAAGACAATTAAATAATTCCTTGAGCCAAATTCACCTGCAAATATACTCTGTAAGGATGAGAGAAGATTTTACTATTCCAAGATTGAAAATATGAACACCAGAATTTGTGCATAATATTACTAAATAATGCATCTGAATCACATATATAGAAATATTTTTAGGAATCTCTCCCAAGAAATCTGACTATAATAAGAAAATACTTTTCTGTGATTTGTTTTGAATATCTGTTGAAATTGCTCTGCTAATGAATTTCATTCAATAGACTTAGATCACACTTTCGTGTTTATTGATAGCACTTTGCTTAGCTATTTCGCTGACTTGTGGACCATTTTTACCATTGATCATTAGTATCTATTCTACTTAATTATACTTCTGTTGGTATCTCAGTAATTTCCATTTAATTTGCTTCCATGGAAGTGATTGGAAACTGAAACCTTTAACCATTTCCATTACTCCAGGATATGTTTCTGTCTGGTAGAATTTACCTATTTTCAAAAAAGAATTTATTCTCTGGAGAAAATAATTAGAAACCTTTTTTGTTCTACCTAACAGGTACTTGCAATGTAAAACTTTAGTTGTAAGTGAATTATCAGGATTTCAAATATATCCATATTAAATATTACCGAAGTGTAAAATGTCTTAAACTGTGTAACTTTTTTTGAAATTAGCCATTTTAGTACCATTGGCCACATTTCTAAAGTATGTCATTATTACTCAAAATCTATTTGTAAATAAATGAATGGATGAATACACTATACATACAGCCATTAATAGAAATTGTAAAATATACATTTAGAAAAAATTCTCAATACATACTCCATCAGTACTGAAAAAATGGTACTAATTTTGATTTATGCAGAAAGCAAAAGCAATAGTAAGTAACACTGGTGTTTAAACAGATTACAGATGAATTTCTTCTTGTATCAATAATGTCAGAAGCACTAATTAAAATAGTGTATATTAAAACTCACAATCCATATTCCTAACCTGAGAAGTTTAGCTTATATTAAAGAAGGAAACATACCTTTCAACCTAACTGTAAAAGGTAGACCTGAACACTTAGATTAAGATGATGAGAGCAGAATACTCTAATCATTATCATTAATCACCCACCTGCCGCTCTGTGGATACCTCACCTCACAATACCACAATATCCTGATTTCACAATATTTGTGAGTGCTGAGAGGAATTTTATATATCTGAATTGACCATATGTTGAGCCTATATATTGAAGCATATCTTTCTTATTTATTTAAAACTCTGCTGAAAAATATAAGATGATATCCTATAAATGTATTTATAAGCTTTTTATTATCTTCTGATGCTTGAAACCCATTGTTTCAATAAAAGATGGATATAACATAATAAAAATCAGGAATGTTCCTCAAAGTCCAGAATCTTCAGTCACTATATTAAATTTTCCCTGGCATTACCATTGGAAGCCTGGGATTTACTATACATATGATGGTATCAATAAGACACCACAACCGTGTATCTAATAAGTTGATTATGCTGAAACGGTGTTGGTGGTTCCAGATTTAGGGTAAAAGCACAAAAGAGAGAAAGTGAAGGCAAGAAATTATTAAAACTCTGAATTCAGGTTTGGAAATTAGGTGACTTATTTTTAGGGCATATGTTGGAGTTTTGTACCAATGCGTGTTTCTCTATCTGTATAGGTTATGGGTGGTGACATAAGTTTGTCTGTTCTTCATATATGTTAGTAACAAGACAACATTTTTGGCATTTAGTGGTTGTGTTAAAATTTCACAATTAGATATGTTGTAAATTTTAAAACAGCAATCACATTTTCAGATACTCTGAACCAGTTGCTCAACATTAGAAGTCTTAACTTCCCCATATGCTTCACCTGCAGGCTAACTCACTGGAAAACATCTGCCCTATTCATTCTCCAAGACAGTGGCATTGTCACTGGTCTAATCATGTCTTGAACTATATTGTTGAATACCCAGAGTGATTTCTCTAGGTAGATGCGATGAAGCAGCAGGAGTAACTCTGGGAAATGCATGTGACAGATGTTTTTAAAATCAAATCCATCAAATATTACTACTTTAAATTCACTCAAAATTGATTAGACCCACTCCTGTGATCTTGCCTCATACTGGTTTTGTTTAGTTTAGTTAATGTTGCAATTAATCTTTGCAAAAATCTATTTCATCCCCAAGCTTATTTCGTGCCATGATCTGTTTGTGCAAATCTTCTGAAGCAAAATACCCTGTCTAATTTGATCTGTTGTCATGATTGAAAATACTAAGTTGATATTTCTTTGTTTCTACACTGATATAATTAAGATGCCCACGCTTTTCTAATTAATCTAAAATTGCTTTGGCTATTAGATATCCTAATAGAATATAATGTATTGTTTTTTCTTATCTCTGTCATTAGTCAAGATAATTAATTTTGCCAAGTTTGAAACACACCCAATATTTATTTGCATATTTATATTTCAATCTAAGCCAGACTTCTTTGTCAAATATTATCCATTAGTTACTAAATAGAATTACTCTAAAGAGCCATGTTAACATTCAAAGTAGAATATATAATAAGTAATGTGTTATTTGCACACAGTTTATTTATATTTAAATATATGTACATAGGTATACATATTCAAATTAATATATTTAGAGTTAGGCATAATATAATGACTATAATATATTTGATACAAGATATTAAGACAGACATGTTATATATAATACTATATTTAGATATATACCTAATATTTTTATATACCCAAATAATTATTTATAGTGTTTATGATATAGTTTCTGTTATATTTCAGTTAACAAATTAAATACTCTTTACATTACCTACTGTAAGTAAAAAACATTAAACAAGTAAATAAGCACTTAAAAAAGAGAAATTCAGTAAATGTCCAGTCCATTTTGGATATATTAATTGTCATTATGGTTAATGTTTAGTTTTTAGAAATAAGAAATGTGAATATTTTATAATTATTTCAGGGTATAAGAATATAAACAAAGTGGTGGATACTCTTCATTTTAATTGCTTATTTTCAAAAATGATATTAAATAGTGGCACTTACAAATGTAAATTTAAATGGCATATTAAATTCATGCAAGGTATTAAATATGCTGATGAAGCTACTCTTTAAAAACATCCCTAAACTCATTTACAAATACTCCGACTGAAAGCATAAACAAGAGTATGTAAATAATAATAAACTTGATAATGTCAGTTGGTTGTAAGATATTTTGATAAATTGTGTTTAAGTGTAATTGAAAGCAGCTAATAGTGTACTCAAAGATATCTGCATCTCACAAAAATCTTTTAAAAATATTCTATTTGGAAAAATAATTCCATTTTTAATTACTTCATTGAAGATTTTATAATGCATTTTATTATTTAAAACGTTCTTTTTGAAATATATAATCTCCATATTTTTTAGCTTTGACTATATTTGCCTCCTTATATTTAAATTCAATACTTTAATTTTATTTTCAAAGGGATATTTTACTGATTTGGCAAAGAAGCTTACAACTTTAGTTCAGAAATATGCCTTGTGTAGCTTAAGGACTTAAAAGTCAATTTATTCCAAAACCATTTTTAATGAAATTTTTATTGATAATAAAATAAATGAATGGAAAGATTTAAAACATTGAGATAAAATTGCTATATAAAAAACATTTTTGATGGAGAAATTCATTTCATATTTGCATATGTTTAGAGAAACATGCAATTTAATTTGAATTCATGGGGGTTCTGCCAGTAAACAACAATTAGGTTTCTACTTATTAAGTTCATGGGCCCTACCTCAATTTCTTTTTCTACCAAGGCATTCCATCTCCTTCCCATATTTTTCATATTAACCTGTATGGCACAGGTTTATCCAGTCCTTCATCCTGTCACATATTCATATTATAATGATTATATAAGCTATAACTTTATAAATAAGTTACAAAGTGTGGATTGTTTTGATGTAGTGATTAAGAAGACACATTATATGGAAAACCACTCAGTATCGCCAAGCATCATGGAAATGCAAATTAAACAATGCTGAAATACCCTTAGGCACCCACCAGATTACTTAAATTAAAAAGACTAACAACGCAAAGTGTTGTCTAGGATATGGAACAGCTAGTGTACACATATGTTATTGGTGGAATGTAAAGATGAAGTTATCACTTTGGAAAACTATTTGATAATTTCCAATATATAAATGTCTTCCTTATAACCCAGCAATTCTAGTTATAGATATATATCTGAGAGCTACAAGTGCGTAGGTGTATAAAATTACCAAAAGAAGATACTCATAGGAGCTTTATTCGTAGTAGCAAAAAACTGGAAACAACCCAACTGTACATCAACAATAAAATAAACAATTTTGATAGAGTCAACAATAGAATGCTAAACAGTAATTAATACACAAAATGATGTGCACTACAATATGACTAAATCTTAAAAACTTTCTGAGGGAACAAAATTAAAATAATTCCTACTCTAAAAATATATTTAAGTGATGCTCAAGAAAAGGCAAACCTATCCATTATGATAGAACTCAGAATTGAGGTTTCTTCCAGTGGGAAGATTTTAACCATAATGGGGCACAAAAGTTTAGCAGAGATGGAAATGTTTTATCTCTTGATTTTCTTGGTGTAGACATATACATAAATATACACCTACATACACACATGAATATTAGTTATGTGATACAGTTAAGATTTATAGATTTAGCCAAATGTAAATTATATCAATAAATAAAAGAAATAAAGTGAGTTGTTTTGCTAATTAAAACTAGAGTGTTTTTATCAGCATTGATGAGACTAAAACATAAAATACATAAAGACCTTAAAATCACGGGCAACCTACTGAATGGGAGAAAATTATTGCAATCTCTCCGTCTGACATAGGTCTAATATCCAGAATCTACAAGGAACTTAAACAAATTTACAAGAAAAAAATGCCCCATCAAAAAGCGGGTGAAACACATGAACGGAAGGTTCTCAGAAGAAGACTTTTGCAGCCAATAAATATGTGAAAAATACCTCATTATCACTGGTCATTAGAGAAATGCAAATCAAAACCACAATAAGATACCATTTCATACACATTAGAATGGCGATCATTAAAAAGTCTGTAAATAAGAGATGCTGGCAAGGACACAGAAATAGGAACACATTAACAGTGTTGGTGGGAGTGTAAATTAGTTCAACCATTGTGAAAGACAGTGTGGGGATTCCTCAAGGATCTAGAACCAGAAATAACATTTGACCCAGCCATCCCATTACTGGAGATATAACCAAAGGATTATAAATCATTCTACTATAAAGACACATGCACACATATGTTTACTGCAGCACTGTTTACAATAGCAAAGACTTGGAACCAACCTAAATGCCCATCAATGATAAACTAGATAAAGAAAATGTGGCACAGATACACCATGGAATACTACACAGTCACAAAAAATAATGAGTTCATGTCCTTTGCAGAGACATGGGTGAAGCTAGAAACCATCATCCTCAGAAAACTAACACAGAAACAGAAAACCAAACACCACATGTTCTCCCTCATAACTGGGAGCTGAACAATGAGAACACATGGACAAAGGGAAACATCACACACCAGGGCATATCGGAGGGTCGGGAGTGAGGGGAGGGAGGGAGAGCCTTAGGACAACTACCTAATGCATGTGGGGCTTAAAACCTAGATGATGGATTGATGGGTGCAGCAAACTACCATGGCACATTTATACCTGTGTAACAAACTTGTACATTCTGCACATGCATCCCAGAATTTAAAAACATCCGAGTCCAATTCCTCTTCAGCCTGACTACCCTTGCTTTTCTCAAGAAATATATCATATAGCACACTTCCAATCAACACTCAAAAACTCTTATTTCCTTGGGAATAAAGAAGCATATTTCAAATTATAAATTATTGTGCACAGTGTCTACCTCTAAAACTGAGTTACTGTATTTGAAGACTGGTGAAAGTTTCAATGAACACAACAATAACCATAGATAGATACTTACACATGGTGAAGACTGTATCATTACATGGACTATTTCACTGCTCCTCATGACAATATTAATGAAATGGATACTATTTTGTAACCATAGTGAGGCATCCAGCTGTACCTCAAACCCAATCACACTGCCTTTAGAAGACCTGTCCTTAAAAATATATTATTTTTGTGCTAGATATTCTGATTGTAATGATCATATGACCAAAACAGTTGGCCCATTTTGAATCAATCTACATTTAGATCATTGTAAGTAAATAGATGAATCACTTGTTTATTGGCAGATCAGCTATTGCAATTTCTTAAGCATATGTTTGAAGTTAAACTGTTCTTTGGAACATATGGGTAATTATTTATGTTATTCCAATGTAGGTACTTAAAGTAGAATGTTTCTCTACTTTAAAATGAAATGTATTAGCTTTATGAAATTTAAAGTAGATGCAGGAAGGCACCTATGAGAAGGCTCATGTGTTCAAGTCTGAAGTAAAGATCATTGATTTTAAGTGTAGAATCCCTAAGTTATCTTTAGAGAGAATGGCTGAATTGCTGCATAAACATCTGAAGCTGGCAAGAGGAAACTTGCAAGAACAAAATGAGGCCATCCCTGAAACCTACTTTATGATGATACCTGTGTGATAGAGTAATGTAGAAGAATTGACATCTCCATTTGATTAAATTCCCAAGGAAGTTCAAGAAAATCCTTTATGTATCTTATTTAATATGTGTTCTTCACAATTAAAATTAGAATGCAACTAAGACTCTACTAGGGGAAGGAAAATACAAATATAAAATGACCATTCTTTCAATTCCCTTAGAGGTTTGATAAGTGAGAGAAGGAATGTCAACAATTATGCTCAGATTCTAGACTACCACTAGATTTTGCCTCTCGAAAATTTTGCTTCCTGGGAAAACAATTGCTAATAAGCCATTTAACAAAGACAATCCCTATCTGACTTTAATTCATTCAAAAATTATATATAGCAAGTTTAAAATATGAAAAGAACTGAAACCTTTCTGATCTGATCAGCTGGCTAAAATCCTAGAACAGAGAGTTTTGGAATGGACATAAGGTTTATGCATTAGCCGAATTAAACATTATTTAACTTGCACGACTCTGATTAATCATAGTCACTCTTAAATACAAATCCAATTTTAGATTTCCTCTAGCTCAAGTTTATTGAACATTTTATTTCTGATATATACTAACGTTCATTTGGTTGTGTTTAGTTGCTAGTGGCTTTAGATGTCCCTTATGTGACAGTAATATTTAGAGGGTACATGTATGTGAAGGGAAAACCTTAAAATATTTATATTCTACCATAAGGAAATCTATTTTTTTCTGCAACTTAGAAGAGGTTATATCCTTATATACAAAAATTATGTTTACAATGTTTTTTAAATAAAATGGTGTTTTTTTTTTTTTACTGCAATTCTTCATCTACAATAGAGTTCCACAGACTGACTTTACCATATGATGAACAAAACCTTAAAAATATTACTTGTGAATTTATCACAAGTTTAAACAAACAAACGCACTGAACTGAATTTTGAGCAAACTTATGCATAGCCGAGGATTAAGAAAATTCCATTACAGTCCATAGATGAAGCTAGTACTACCATTAATGTATTTTTCAAAAACTTATGCATTACCAAGTTCATGTCTCTTTAACCAAAATATATAAAAAGTATGGTGAATATTTTGTCAAAACATGTGGAATTAATTAAGTATAAGAATCCATAGACTCAAGTTTAATACTATTTAATTTTAATCCACAGCTGAATAATGAAAGTAAATGAACAGGGCCAAAACATGTCACTTTTGAGAATACATATGTCCTACATTTATTTGTATTATTCTTTGTCTCTCCATCTTCTCAAGCTCCATTAAAAAGATATATATATGGAAGTGGGTGAGAGCTTGAGGATCAAATGTGTAGCTGCAAGTACATTCTTAATTCAGAACTTACAAATTTCTAGGTAGTGTTTAAACCTATTCAACTAGAAAGGGAAACATATTTCGCTAAAATCATTGATAAAAAAAAATTGCATGACGGTTATGTTCAAAGGCATGTCCTATTTTGCTCTCAAACAGAGCAAAATAGCAAAATAGGACATGCCTTTGAAAATAAGCACCATGCATTTAGCTGAAATAAACAATGCATTTGCAAATTTTTGCCTTGGCCTTCACTATAACTTTAAATGATATATGACCCTGAGAATTATGGTCAAATTTTAAATATAAAAACTGAAAATATCTGTTATGTGAGTTTCCATTTCATTATTCACTAGAAATAATGAGACTAAAATGTTACCTAACATATTTGAAACTCATGACATGCCAAATTAAAGCTAAATATATAGTAAAATTTTAATTATTTTGTTTATTTAATTTTATAATGGAAGTGAGAGTATTTGAGACTAGAGAAATATAGAAGAGGAAATGCTACAGAATCAAACATTTTTGCATATGTGTCAAGTTATAGAAGAAATTAGCAAAGAATATCTAACTAAATTTGTTTTCAAAAGATTTTTTACATCTGCCCTTTAATGTTTAGAGCTTATCAGCAACTAGAAAACTGAGTCAAGCGTTTATGGTAAATTGTTTTTACTGAAGTATGCTTGCTGGTTGATAAAGATGTCCTCCGTGAGAAGACAGAAGTAGCTAGTTATCTTCAGCCAGAGGAACATTTTATGTTAATGTGTAGCAGATTACTTTGAAAAGTGGTTTATTGAAGTTCTTACTCAGTTTAATTTTGTAAAAGGCAATGTGACATTAGTCATGATATGTTCCATTTTTTTTTAAAGTTAGGTGAAGGGTTGACAAATGTTAATTTTCTTATGCTTCATAACATGCAAATACACTTTTACTTATGTATGATTTTTTGCATAACAACTTTTAGTGAAAATTAAAATTAATATGCCACTAGTCGTTCTAAAGGAACATATAATTTGAGCAAGAAATGTCTTTCTTTTCAGTCTTTATTAAAGCGGGTTATTTTTAGTGGTTTCTATCTCTAGGTATCTAATTGTCATTTTAGTTATCGATAGTTTATGAACAGGTATGTCCAGTCTTAGAAGTTTGTCAATTTCTTCAGTAACCATACCAAATCTTAAGTCTGTAGTTACTGGTTACAGTATGCAATCTTAAACTGGGATTTATATTCATGATATTCAAGGGTTATTCTTAGGAACAATGGTCCATAAACTTATGGGGAAATGATAAAACTAGGAATTATCACTCCTCCTACAAAAATGTATACATGCTCATAGATGTAATTTTTTAAGATAAAATCTAATAGTCTCAGATCTCCAAAAATTCATCCATTGCTAGCAGCAGTAACTTCATTTACTTTTAGTATGCCAAAATTGGTAGTATTTTCTTTTATACATACTACTGCAGGTTCCCTACAGTTGTTTCTAAGGTAGATTTAGCCTGAGTTGCCCCATGTCAGTTTCTGCATGGTGGCAATGTTTCAGTTTTCATTGCCTGTTCTTAATTCCTGAGAGAACATTTGGGTTGCAATAGCATTTATCAATGCAGCAACACAATCTTCATTCCACTGACATGTACATAATCATGTCTTGATCTTTGATGTTAAATGTGACTTTGACATGTTAATACAATTGCTTAAGAAATTCCTTGATGGGTACAGCAAACCACCATGGCACGTGTGTACCTATGTAACAAGCATGCACGTTCTGCACAGGTACCCCAGAATTTAAAGTATAGTAATAATAAAGAAATTCCAAAAGATTGGAAGCTAGCATCATATTATTTCTACTTGGGCAACATGACACCAACTCTTTTATAAACAACAAATTTGTAGAAATGAATATTGACACTATAGAGTGGTGTATGCTACAGCATCAAGCTTTCAACTGCATTGGTTTTACCTAAATTCTGAATATAAGAATTTCCCCAGTTGTTCCCAAACTGGCTTTAAGGAAGACACATTCTTCACTAACCTCGTTGCCTACGTCTCCTCTCTTTTTGTGCAAAAGTGTTTACATATTCCATTCTCTTTATCAGAAACACGTATGCCTTACTAACTATACTTTTGATTGTATTGCTTCAATTTATTTTTGATACTTCAATTTAAATATCTCTTTCTCAGGGATGCTTTCTCTATACATGTCCTTTCTCTATCAAAGCATGTAATTCATTTTGTTTTCTGAAATTAAAAAGACCAGGGTTTATTATGATACATAGAATATTGTATGTGGTCAAGGAGCATTTCTTGTTGAAAATTAAATGTACAAATGAATGGATAAAATAACAAATTAATGCTATAACATAGTGCATACTGAAGATACACCTGTTTGATGAATAAAACATGCTCTTTGCCTTCAATTTTAAAGATGCTCATGGCAAAAACTGAAATAATTGAATTTGAACTTTCCTACATATACTCTCTTTATGTAAAATCTTATTTTATACCAAAATCATGATTCTCTATTTTTCATACAATGTTTTTTCAATATATTTTCTTCATGCAGTCTCCTACATTCCTTAAGAGCATTAAAAGACTAGATTTTAGAACCAAGGAGAGTTCCACGTTGATGTCAACCAACAAAAAACTTGGTGCCTGAATTTTGTAGGGGAAAACTAGTAATGTACTTTAATCAGTGGTTAAAATTGGCCACTGACTGGGGCCAATGCTGTCTAGCACAATTACTTTAACAATTATCATTTTTACAAACGAGCTAGCTGAGAGCTTTCACATAATTCAATAGCTGACTTTAAAAATTCAGGATCATTTTTCACAACTCGCTGTTACTTCATCACTTGAACCTATGGGTCTGATAATTGATATCAAGGCTAAATTTCTCTTTTTTTGCCTATATGGTTGATAGACATTTAAAAGTCAACACCTTTTATTTTACAGAAGACATTGGAACTACCCGTGTCACTTGTGAAAAGTTTTGAGATAGGAAATTACACTTTCAAAATGAAGAACAGCTAAAGCATCGGCTGTCATGAGCTACTTTTCCTAGGGTTGGTACCTTAAGAAAACTCACTGGTACTCATATCCCTAATCCAGGCAAACTTTTTATTTCCAAGATATACATACTCTTAATAGTTCATCCCACCAGCCTCATCCTAGATTCTGCCACCTCACTTATCCTGAAGTCTTCTCCCTTCCTTTTCATAAAATATTAAACCTATAAATGAAAATTCCAGGATAATATATCACATTATCTTTTGCTGTGATATATCCCAGTTTATCTGATTTTTTTTAGACTGGGAATTGGCAAATTAAGGACTATGAATCAAATTCAGCTGACCACTCATTTTTTTTTTAAATAAAGTTTTATTGAATTACAGCTAGAGCCATTTGTTTACTTATTATGTATGGTTGCTTTTGTGCTGCAGTATCAAAGCAGACAGCACGTAACCTACAAAATCTAATATATTTATAGTCTGTCCCTTTACAAAAGGACCTTCTTTGACTCCTGGATGTAGACATTAGGAATTATAAATGTGGTTGTAAGTAACATATTAGAGAAAATGACATTTCCTGGAGTCATAAACTAAAGTGATTGTAGCCACATGCAGATAAACTAAAAGTGATCAGGCTTGGTACAAGAAATGGGAAATGATGGATACTGGGAACTTCGAAGGAGCATGCTTAGTTTCAAAACTGCATCTACAACCCAGCCCCAGGTAAATTTCCCTTACTAGATTGTAGACCATGTATTGCTAACCCTTCCACCTTTTAAAGAAAAACCAGATATTTATATTCTAATATGAAACTTTCAAATTAAAAAAAAAAGACCCAAATGTTTTAGTGTGATTTATACCCAAAACATACTTTTGGCTTGATTTGGCCATAGATCATCTTGTTATAATCCCAGCTTTTATTAAAATAGTTCTTTTCATAAGAATTTAAAATTGTAACATATTGCAGAGCCAAGGAGAGATCAACAAATTATAATACTTTTTTAGATTTCTATGAAAATATTCATAATAGAATTCCTAACACCTATATCAACATGTTCACAAAAATGTCACTGTTCAAGTCAGTGAGAGTTTTGTTCAAAATTGAACCTGCACCAAAAGTTATTTGGAACCAGCAATAATCAAAAAGAAAAAGGTCTCATACTATATTTTCTAACAATGTGGCATGTTTCACACTGGTTAGTTCCTAGCCCTTGTGTACATGTTAAAGTCATCTAATTAGCCTTGCATGAACAATATCTATTGAGGCAAAGAGTAAACTGTAACTAATATTATAATTGCATCTTCTTGTATATTTGTTTTAAAATACCTCTCAGGTCAACATATTACCCATTTAGAAGGGTGTGAGATCTGTAGGGGATGGTGGATAAATCAGAGTCCCTGTCCCCCTTAGCTAGGGAATTGGGTAGAATTTAATAAAGCAGCTTGTTTTTAAAGAAGGGGGAAAATTTAGGGAACAAGAGAGAGTGCAGAGCCTGTGGATTAATGATAGTTCCAAAGCAGCTCATTACCATCTCTAGACCAATAGAAGAAAAGCAGTTTCCCCATTATGAAACCTGGAGTGAGAGAAGCTAGTGGCTACCTGATAAGACCTTTTACTGGACTGATGCAACCAACCAGCTGTGGCTTAGAGGCCAGGAAGCAGAGAGGAAAATATCCTGACCATCCTCCCACCGTCTACTGGTTTCTCCCACTGTTGAACCCACTGACACCCTGAGGGAAAGGGCACTTGCTGAGACAGTCCACAAAGGTCGCCTTCCTTGCACACACAGCAGGGTATGGCGAAGACAGAAGTTGGCTCTGAAGGGGCAAAGACAGAATACCTGGTCCTATGTTCATTCTTTCTTGTGGCTTGAAGTGTTCTAACCTCTGAAATCTGTATGATTTTTTGAAGCTGAAAACATAGTAATGTAGAGCATGAATTGGAAGATTTTTCTATAAAGCAATTGAAGTGAATGAGCTGTGAGTGAATACTTGAGCAGAGAGTATCAGATGTGTCTGTTAATGACTATTATTATATCATGTTCTATTATGTGTCTGGCAAGCTGAGAAGTCAAGTGAGGGTGACAGGAACAGTGGAAACTGAAATACCATACATCTTTTAGCATCCTCTGAGAGGAAGTGTTGAACAGAGAATTGCTATTCTACATAAACTTACGTGTGTGTATGTGTATGTGTGTGTGTATCTAGAAGGAAGAAGAAAAGGATAAGTTGTACAGTTATATATTGGAGTATTACCCAGTACTGAACTCAACTATTTAATTTTGAAGTTCAATTGATTGATTTAATCAGACCATGCTCTTGCGGACGTCCTGTAACAGAGAGAAAGAAAGCACATCACTGTTAATTCCAGCTGTAGGCTGGCCTGATAAGGAAAATGTCTTGGATGACTTGATGGATGTTGCACAGTTCTGGAAAACCTTAATTAATGTTTTGGGAAAAGCAAGCAGTTGGATAATGGCTACATTTGGTTTTATCTGGACTTTATTCAAAAGTGCTCATTTCACCAACAAATAACTACATCAAATGTTGCTTTCTGGGTTAAAATTTGCAAAATTGATTTTGAAAATTTAGTTGCAATTAAAATATTGGGAAATCTATATTTTGTCAGCTGTTTCCAGGTTATGTTAATATTCTGTTTCTTCATGTTTACGTAATTTATGTCAGCATATTAATTGATGTAAATGCTTTTTAGTGCAAAATCTCTATTAAGTGCATATGTTTGAAAATATCTTTTCAGGAAAATAAATGCAACTAAATATTCAGAATTTAGCATAAATATAAATTTGTAATAACCTATTTTAAAAACAGTTAACCTCAAATTAGATATTCTTATTGTAAGATGCATTGAGAACATATGCTTTAGGGTCATAATATGTGGGCTTGATCCCACATCTACCATGTATTATACCATGTATTATCTCTGTGGATTTGGGCAGATTGTGTGACCTTTCTGTGTCACTTTTCATACCAGTAAAATGTGGATAATACTACTATCTTATGAGACAGTTGGAAGCACTAAGGGTTAATTGCAAAGTAGATAAAACAATGGCAGGAACATAGCACTTATTAAATCTTAATTATTATGCGTTCACTAAAAAAGGATATATACATATGTTCAGTGATTTATATTTATGTATGTATATATATGTTCAGTGTTTTATATATATATGTGTGTGTGTGTGTGTGTGTGTGTGTATATCTAAGAGAAAACCATGGGAAAACTAGGAACTCTAAATTTATTTAAAATTATTACCATATTGAGATGGGTGAAAAGATTATAATGTGTCACTAGTGTGCAGATTATTTTTCTCCTTCCTGTTGGTAGAACTACTAACTATATGATTTAGAGAACTGTCAAAAGCATCAGTACACTGGATACTTCTTGATAAGCGTTTCTTTTCTGGACAACTTAGTTTCTGAAATTTAAATGTGATGACTGTAAAAAAATCCTGAAAATGAGAAAAAGTCAAACAATAAGTTTTGTATTATTGGCTTTTTCCAGTTCATGAGAGTTCATCGTTCAGGTCTTTTCCTAAGTCTGTGTCAATGACATCCCCTTGAAAGTTTGAAGTAGGCAATGAAGGGAGTATTTGTAACATACGAATATGTTAACGCTATAAATCTTGACTTTTTGGAGAGCTGGTTGTTAAAAACTTATCAACATGCTACTATGTAATCCCTACATTTGAAGAGTCCAATTGAATTCTCCTGTGCTTTGATGCACTTTTTCTAGTTTTGTAATAATAAATGTACCATATTAATTAGTACTACTTAACAGTATAGAAGTATTCACTATTCTGTAATAAAACTGTTTATATAACCACAACAATTGTTTAAGAAATGATTTCAAGATTATTCTAAGAATATACAGTTTTGTGACAAGGCTATTGTTTCTACAGAAATGTTTTCTTATAAGATTCTGCTTATGCAGCCCAGATTTTGGTAGTATGTCTTCAATGTTAAAAATCTGGACACTGTGATGAAATAATTTATGCACCAAACCCCAGCACCACACAATTTATCCATTTTACAAACCTGCACATGGACCTCCTGAACCGAAAATAAAAGCTGAAGGAAAAAAAAGTCTGGACCCTGGCACCAGGCAAAACTATATTTGAGAGATGCTTCATCATATACTAGCTAAGTGATTTTCAGCAACTTATTTGTCCTTTATGATACTGTAATCTTTAAAATGGATGTTTATAATAATAATATAGAGTTTTTAGAGGCTATAAACAATGAATGTGGAATTGAACACAGTGCCTCATTTCAAAGCCTCACTTATGTGTGGATTGATTTGACAACTGCTATATGATCTGCTTTCCAGGATTGTACATGGAAAGCATGCTATCCTGCCTGCAGATGCCCCAAATTCCACTTGATCATCTTGTTAGTGGAATTATTTTATTTCTATTAACTGGAAAATTTAGTCTAAAATGTGTATCTATATGTTATGGTTCAGATGAATAAATTTCAAGGGATGCTTTGCCTATTAGGTGGGTAGAATCAACAACTCTATAACTTGAGTGTGGAGAAGATAGACAATGGGTAAAAATGTGTTTAGAATGGAGAAAATTGACTTGAAGAAAATATCCTAGGAGCAAAATATATCATATTTGCCTTGAGCTCAGGGTATTTAATAACTTTTAACGAGAAACAGGCTAAATTTTCTCTTAAAATAGTTCACTCTGAAGTGTTTGATAAAAGATATGATATAAAACACATATAAAAGACAAGAATCAACATAGGGAAACAACTTTTGGGAACAGGGACAAATGGACCTGATGTTCTTTTGAGTATAATCTTAGGCAGGCCAATTCTCCACTCAGGACTTTTGTTTGCCTCCCTTGCAACCTCTAAAATTTTACAGGATCCTCCTCTGAGCTTAATTTGTGAGGTCACTGTTAATACGTTACATTTGCATAGCTCTGAACAGTATTCAAATGCTTTTTACACTCATTAACCAAGGGAAACTTCCCATGAGCCAAAGAGCCCATCAAAGTAATGAAGGAAGAACAGAGAGGTTTCATCCACTGAATCACAGCAAATGGGAAACAGAAATGTAGCTCCACAAAGGAGTCCCAGTAGTTCCTAGCAAGGAAGCTGGGGACTATTCTCTGATGACTGGTTTCTTATGGAGTTCTAGTCCTTTGATCTACTTTTAAGTAATAGCAACATTCTAATTACCAATTCAATTTAAAATTCCTAAGCCTTGCAAAATAGGTAAGCATTAGCAAATGTTAAATTTTTATGAGCAATGGGCAAAGGGATTGCAGTTGTTTCTTAATAGATATAAATTATATCTTTTACAGTTAATAACCCTAACAATTTACTGTAGCTGAGTATAAAAATAAAACACTCTACCTGTGTATACCTCTTTGACCTACCATCTTCATAGAAACAGGAGAAAAATTGTCATTGTAAATTTTCCTCTGTCACAATGCATTTTTATTTACATAAATAATATATGAACACATGCAACTTGTATTAACAATTAAAATATAACGGAGAAGGCTGATTCTTGAAAATGCTTGAATTTCACAAAATATGAAAAGCTTTAATCTATGACCCATGAGCTTGCCTTTAAATGTGGTTAAAAATTTTGGAAAGTTATAAGCAATCAAATGATGTATGAAGATTTACTGATAAGTCACCAGAAGCAGATGAGGATTCGTGAAAAACAGCTATTTAAAACCAGTATCCTGCCATTTAAAAAATGATATTACTAAGCTGGAAGATAAAAGAGATTCAGTAAGAATAAAAAAATAAATTTTTGCTATCCTTAAGGAAAATGTTATGGACTGTAGGTTAATGGGGCAGATTTTTAGTGATGCAGGAGGATACCTAAAATGGAAGAGAGATAAATGGGTATCAGTTAATAGGATTGTTTGCTTTAGGGTTCGTACCTTGGCCCTTCCCTGTTCATTATATTTGTTAAAGGCTGACGTGATGTGACTCGAGTTGCAGCCCACTAGTAAACATAAGATTGAACTGTGATATGGAAGTGTAGCTCCCCACAGCAGTTTAATGCCAATCTTCATTATAGCATGACTATTCCAGAATAAGACTCTAATATCTGACTCTGATGCCACATTTTATGATGTTTTATCCAAAACTTATATTTATCATGCTTTGCCTAGCATGTTGGATGGAAATGAAAACCACACTACTTTAGGGACAGTTAAAGTAACTGAAGTTGTTTAGACTGGAGAATATAAGATTAAATGGACAGAGAATGGCAGATTTAATGGGCAAAAACTATGAGATACACACACACACACACACACACACACACACACACACACACACACAGAACTTCCATATCTGAGGGTATTAAACTATAAAATATATCTTGGTGGAATAAATTAAGATGTGGTGTAAAATAAATATGATTTATTTTTTATTTAAGAAAAAATCTTTGTACTGTTTATAGATTTTCATAATCAGAATAATTCCCGGTGAAGGAATAGCTTTCTCAATACAGAAAATGTTCCAGTTCAGCTTGGAGGATGACTTCAGGGTAATTGATCATGGGATTCATGTGAGTTAATAAAATAATGTCCAAGAACATTTAAAAACTGAAGTCCTCCCCTACTCCATAAGTCTATGGAGAATTTTATTAGTATAATTTTGGAAGACATTGATATTTAATTATCTTTATTTTAATGTGTACTTATTAAACTTAATTTAGAAAATTGGATGAAAAAAGAAAATGCTCTATTATATCAGTACAACGTTGTTTCTTTTATGATATATAATGACCTCTCTTCATTCGTCTTTTATATCTTATTTATGTTCCCTCTGAGTCTTTTTAGCCATCACTTAAAAGTTATGTTATAGAGAAGCATTGTCAACTTTTCAACTTTTTACTAGGAAGCAATGATTTTTTGATTCAACATTCTAATGGCAGGCTTTCCCTCATTGAATTTTCTGCTTTCATTTTAGAAAATGTAGTCTGAATTAATAACTCACACCTAGGAAATCCTCGTTACTTGCTGCCACAACCTGTCTTTAAATTTTATTATTTTATTTTATAGACAGGGTATCTCTCTGTTACCTAGGTTGAAGTACAGTGGTGCAATCATAGCTCATTACATCCTTGAACTTCTGAGCTCAAGTGAGCCTCCTTTCTCTGCCTCCCAAGTAGCTGGAACTACAGGTGCATGCCAGCTTACCTGAGTAAAATTTTATTTTATTTTAATTCATAGAAACAGTCTTACTACATTGTCCAGGCTGGCCGTGAACTCCTGGCCTCAAGAGATCCTCCTGCCTTGACCTCTCAAAGTGCTAGGATTACAAGCATAGCCACCATGCCTGGCCTGATCCCTCTTTCTTTAAAAACAAAATGTGGAGAAGTCTATGAAGATCTGGAAGGGTATTTCCAATTTCTGTCTAAGGACATTCCACCTTTGAAAGAATTTGTCTCATCTTTCTCAGTCATCATAGATCATCCAAAAGATTATTTGTAATTATTGAGTCCCTTTTGTTACTCAAAAAATACAACATAAATGCTCATTTCCTGGGCATTGTTAAGCTGACAGGTGCTGTATTTCTTTCTCATATCTCTTATTCCTCACCATAACAGCCTGGAAAAGCATACCCTCCTTAGGACAATTGAGTTCTCGCCTTCTTCTACACTGTTTACAAGAGTAAGTGGAGCGGTGCTGCTACTTGCCTTGGAGCAATAGAGATATCTGGTTCCTGTTTTATAGGGACACTGGAGTAAAATCCACTGTTTATGATGAATGTAAAGGCTTGATACAGCTCAGCAATGAATAGGGCTCAGAGCATCCATCTTTATGAGAGATACGTAAAGGCCAATCTAGTCAAATAACATTCATATTAGTATCAACAAACATTAATATAGTTCATCAGAGTTTATAAAGAGCTCTAAATGCATTGAGTAATGTCATTTTGAGAACCAACCTGAAATTGTATATAACTATGAATAATTTTCAGGCAGAGAAGCTGATGTTCAGGAAAAGTCAGTGCTCTGACTAAAGTGGAGCTTCAGGTCCTCTCTAGGAGAAAACCCAGGTAAATCAATGTTTGCAAAACATTTAGGTATGTCTACACTTGGACACATCTGAGATGTCACTCATAGCACCAATCATTTTCATTTTCCTCTTTTCTCTCTTCTCTGTCAACTTTTCTCCTCTCTGCTCCTGTCCTTTCTTTTCCTTTCCCTCACTTCTGGCCTCCAACTTCTTTTACAGCTTTACTCTCCTTTCCTACTGATGTTAGCAATAACTCACATATAGTTTTGACGCACGTCAAGAGCAGTTACTTTTTTTTTCCTGTTCTAATCTCCTCTGAGAATCTGACCAAGCAGGGACAGTGGCATTATAAAGGGAGAGGAAGTACTGGATTCACATGAACAAGTAAGGTGGTCTTAGAGCAAAGAAGTGAAGGCATGTTAGCATGAATAAAGATAACCATGGAGACCTGAACAGTGATATATGTAAGAATACTGACAAAGAAATATTAAGGAACATTTAGCAGTAGTCACATAATGACAGTGATGCATATGGACATTTTTATTAAAGCCTGGGTAGTCAGTCTGAAATATACTGTGTCCAAGCTAATAGCGTTGCAGAAAACATACTGCTCATGTTGCCTACATGTGCACCTTCAGCTCAGACAAATAATGCTATCAATGGTAATTGGAAGTGCTATTATCCATATCTGAATGTGCCTCAGGTACCATTAACAGCAGCACTCTTTTTTGTTTTGTTTTGATTTTTGCTTTCTCAACTGTAAAATTCACATTATTTTTATTAAAATTAGTCTTGCATTAAAATTGTATTTAATAATCACATATTTCTCTTAGTCAATTAATGCAGCTCCTGTCCCCCCAGCTAAACAGACTTGCCTCTTTTCCCCACATAATTTCTAAAAGTGAAGAAAAATTACATAAATAGCTTTCTAACTGTATAAAATTTTGTATGCATAATATTCAAAGTCTTTTACCAGAAATGATATAGTTATACCATTATCAGTCATATTAGGTAGTTGTTAAAATCCTTAAATTACTATTCTAATTCAGGCTAGTTTAAATCTTTTATAACTTCTTAATCTAATAATTCTTTTATTAATTATTTGCAAAATTGACTTTTTAACCATTTCTCATTGCAGTTTAATATGAAAACTCTGAACAAGGATAATAGTCTCAATGTTAAACAATAGCCTCTACAATAATTCCACTGGACTTTTTATACATGCAAATATGCCAAATGTCCCACCCAACCAGTGTTACTACAGCTATGATTGCAATGTATGACCATGAAGGAAAGTTAGTATACCGCAAGTAAATTCAAAAATGATTCTCATTATATTCAGTTTATATTCAGCTATATGGCAGAGAATTCTTGGAATGAAGAAAATTACTTTCTTAGAAAGTTTCACATTTTTTTCTTTTTCCATTGGAGCTATAGTTTTAAGAAGGAGAAATGCATATGAGCCATACTTTGTCTTTACAATTAATTCACAAAGAAGTGAACTAACAATACCCAAAATGTGGATTCCATATGAGTCATATTTTGTCTTTATAATTAATTTCACAAAAGAAGTCACAAATTATCCCAAATGTGATTTCATATGTGCTGATTTTGTCTTTACAATTAATCACAAAGAAGTGAACTAAAATACCCAAATGGGATTTTAGCCAGTTGTAATTCATTAGAAAATATTAGTACTTGGTTGTGCAAGAAAACACAGATATATGGGGGATTAATAATTTTGCTACGTGGGTTAAGAATAGCCTGAAATAAACTTCTATTGTTGCTTCATTAGAACAGAGTCACCTGTTCATAACATCCTGAAATGTACTTGAATGTAATGCAATGGCATACAATAAATGTTTATTATTTGCCTATCATATGTAAGTTATTCTACTGGGACTTTTCCAAGGTACATTTAGGGTAGAAATAATCACTAGGCAGGGTCCACTATACCTCCTCCATGATCCCACAGCAAATTGGAAATGCCTGGTTTGTAGCCTTTACCATACTTCATGGAAATTATCTGCTTCTATATTAATTGCTGTCACTAGATTTTTGAATAACTTGAAGGCATATTCTATGTGTCTTTTTCATCTTTGTATAGCTGAACAAACTCGGAGGTGCATCACATATCATATTGTTTTATTTGTTTTTTAGATCAAAGTAACCACAAAACCCTATCCTATCATTTTGAGGCGCGATTCAGCCTATGCCCCTCCTCCACTTACTTAACAGTCCCATGAGGGTTGGTAAGGCTGAGTGTTCAGAGAGAGCCCATTTGTCTTAGATCAGTCCTCATCGCCATCGATCCTCATCGCCATCGGTCCTCATCTAAGCTTGCCTGGTCTCTTAAAGATAGAAGACGAGTTAATGGGACATGTATACATATATAACAAACCCACACCAACATGGCACATGTATACATATGTAACAAACCTGCACGTTGTGCACATGTTCCCTAGAACCTAAAGTATAATTAAAAAAAAAAAAAAGAAAAAAGATAGATGACTGCATTGTTTTTTTGCTGAGCTTGAGTACTGGGGTATTTATTGAGGTTGGGAGCCCTGAACTCTAGAATCTAGCCTACCTAGATATTTTATGCAGCCATTCACTTCTCAGATTCTACCATCTTCTCAGAGCACAAAAGGTATTCTTTCTGGTATAGATGTTAAGTCCTTCCCCTAGTTTAACCTTTTAAGAACTTCCTTTTCTTCCT
Source organism: Rhinopithecus bieti (assembly GCF_001698545.2). Lineage (NCBI taxonomy): Eukaryota > Metazoa > Chordata > Mammalia > Primates > Cercopithecidae > Rhinopithecus > Rhinopithecus bieti. The sequence continues at coordinate 2,651,276 of NW_016806761.1, forward strand.
CAACCCTCCTGGAATGCCTAGCACAATCCACTTTGTTTTAGGTTGTAAAACAAAAGACAAGAATGGAGATGGTCCCCAGGAAACTTAGACTTTCAGCCAATTATTATCCCCCTATTCCACCCCAGAAAAGTAGTACCACTAACTTCTGTCTACCTTGCTAGAATAAGAGAGATACAAATACAGGAGGTATATGCACATATTGACATCTCAGTACATTTTCTAACTATATTTATATATCTAGTACAGAGAAGATTCTGCCACATAATAGATACTCGATAAAGTGTGTGGAATGACTGAATAAATGAATGGGACTCTTCAACATAAAGAACAGGGTCTATTCTGTTTTCATTTCCATTTCAGTATTCTATCCAGTATTCAGGATTAGCAATATACATGACAGGAAGCACTCTTCTTTAAGCTGGAAATATGTTCCCTACTAATATATGAAAACTTAACTGTTTTTGGACCTATTGCTATAGATCTCTGCGCTATCTTGAGTAATAACCAGAGGCTATGCTGTAACAAGTGCCCTCAAATTAGTATGTGCCTTTGCTTTTTAGATGAGGATTAGTGGACACCACATTCTAACTCAAAGGAGAGAGCTTTCTGATTGAAATTTTGGGCATCATCCTGGTAGGAGAATTTTAGAACAGAGCACAGTGTTAGTTGTATTCCCTCCTCACTTCACTGGGGCCTACACCTACCAACAATAACTCTGTTGAAATGCATTCTTAGGAGAAACAAGCGAAATGAAATTTATATACTGCATACTAGAAGGCAGGTGACCTGGATTTTTATCTATCACCCTCTTGAGCAGTGATGTCCACATCCACAAATGGGGCCACATTACCTGTGTATTAGACTATGAATCTCTCCTGAAATATTTTTCTGGCTGGGTGTGGTGGCTCACGCCTGTAATCCCAGCACTTTGAGAGGCCAAGGCAGGTGGATCATGTGAGATCAAGAGTTCGCGACCAGCTGGTTGACATGGTGAAACCCCTTCTCTACTAAAAATACAAAAATTAGCCAGGTGTTGTGGTAGGCACCTGTAATCCCAGCTACTTGGGAGGCTGAGGCAGGAGAATCGCATGAAGCTGGGAGGCAGAGGTTACAATGAGCCGAGATTGCATCACTGCATTCCAGCCTAGGCAACAGAGCAAGACTGTCTCTCAATAAAATAAAATAAAATAATAAAATAAATTATTTTCTGTCTTGTGATCACTTAGAATCTTGATAAAATTACTTCGTAGACTAGATATATTGCAATCTTGTTACACTGTAAATTAGAGTTCCTCATCTTTTCTGATTAAAATAAACTTTTTTTCACTCTAGAATATTATGTGGGCAGTTGGAAGTTGCTAAAAGTACAGATCTTTAGAGTACTTGAGATGAGGGTCCAATTCTTTTCTGTTGTAAGAGTGATAACTGATTTGGATTAGACAGGAATGACTTTGCTCCATATCTGAAGGACTTAGTTATTTGGCTTATGCAGATTTTGAATACAAAATAAAATTTGAGTTGAGAAAAAAAGGAAAGGAAGATTAGCAGAATAAGTAAATTAAAAAAAAATGATTTTCAAGGAAACAGACAAAAATAACTATAATATCAGGGTTCGTCAAAATTATATACTTTGGATATCAATCTAAAATTATGTTTAAATAACTTCTTCAGTTGGTTAAAGTATTTCAATGATTCTTTCTTGGGAAGGACTCCTAAGGTTTTGTACCATACTCTTTGTAGCATATGTTTTCCTTATATTGAAAATTAAAATCAATATATAGATGTGGGAATGTGTATATGTGTGTGTGTGTGTGCATTGTATGTATGCAAGTTGAACTAATTTTAATTTTCTGTTAATGTATTTTTCAAAAAGAGGCATTTTGATGTTCTTGATTGAACTGGTTCAGCAATATAAGAATGTGATATTTTAGTAAATATGCAAGCTGACTGGCAGATGGTGTGATTTTGTGAAATATGTATATTATGCTCAGGAGGTCAACCACAGATTTTCCTGTTGTTTGGGTACAGAAGACAATGTCATCACCTAGAAATAATACAAAACATACTTTCATCTTTTTGAATCAATTTATTTTCATGCCATGAAGATTTAGAATCTCCCCGAATCAAAAGTACAAAGCTTGTCTAGTAGAACATGAAAAGACAGAGGATTGATTCTAATTTTCTCTATATAAATTCTTGGGAGGAAAAGAAGAAAAAACATATTAAAAGCCCTTTTCCTTGAAAGAAAGATAATTTTCTGGAAAATAGGTAGACCAAGTGTATATATTTTTCATTTAATTTCTTTGTTGTCAGCTCTTTGCATGGAATACAGAAGCTTATTGAGATAACCTTTTTCTTGTTGATATATGAGGTTGCCTGTGTTTTGACAAACATATTTTGCATGCATGGCATGAATTTTGAATAAAAGTCTAACTTTAGGTGCATTGTCTTTCATGTAAAAATTATTTTAGGAGTTAGGAATCTTTCGTCCTATGCATTATATCTGTGAATTCACTACCTATTGTCATAGTTTCTAAAATAAGAAAATCTCAAGTTTCCACACTTAATATGTTTGCATTTATATGGAAAATGAATAAGAAAATGCACACATGGTCACCCCTTGGAGATAAAGAGCTGGTGTACTATGGGCTACTGTGAGAGCTTTAGGGTGCAGAGTGTATGAGCATATAGGGATTATTTTCTGAGAAGAGTTTGGAGCACTGTAGCTGACTGCTGGAGAAATTAGTTTCTAATAAAAAGAAAAACCTGCAGTTCAAGTCAGACTAGCACTTGAGGTGGAAATGGTGACTCTCCCAGAAAACTCCCTTTGGATTTAAGTCTGAGTTTTCTCAGGAACCCACATAAAATCTTTAAAAATATAATGATATACCTAGTTGTTCACATAAAGACTCTTAATGAGTTGAGAATTCTCTGTTTTAGTATGCTTTACATTCAAGTTAAATAGAGTTAGAGTCTCCATGAAAGTTAGCACTCATTCTGTGGCAAGTGACTGAAGACACCTAAACAGGCTAAAGTCAAAAGAGAATACAATGACTTATAGAAATAAGAATGTTGTGGGTGAGGCAGACTTCAGTTGGAGTGTAATGAAGGAACTCAACCATGCCATGGTTAGCTCTGATTTTTACTAACTCTGCGCCTAGACTCCTGAAGCCAAACATGGGTGGAAGACAACCCAGGACCTTGCTGGCTGGTCTCTCTAAATTATGTTGATTCCCAGTTTCAAGTGAGACTTAATGGTTTTTGGCGATCCAACACCACTCAATTTTCCAACACTGTGAGATGGGTGACTCTTTCGCAATGTTGCCTTTTTCCTCATTCCTTCACTGCATCTTGCATATGTTGCTCTCAATTGATGACTTTGCTTTCCATTTTGCTGAGGAAGTAGAAGTCATCAGAAGAGAACGTCCATGTATTCTAAATATATCCAATCAGTGTTTGCATGCTGCATGCTTCCTAAGCCTTTCCATCAATGCACTGGTTCTCATTCCTCCTTGAGAAGCTAACAGCATTGTTGCAGCATCTGTCTTCTCTCTCTCCTGCATCATCTGTTTTTCCCTCTGTGCTAGATCATTCTCAACCACATACGAATATGCCATAATATCCTCCTATCTTAAATGAATGCACTTTTTGAACCCCCTTTCCCTTTAGATATCACCTTATTCTTTTTTTTCTCTCTTTTCATTTTTTAATTATTTTTATTTTTTTTTTTTATTATACTTTAAGTTCTAGGGTACATGTACACAACATGCAGGTTTGTTACATATGTATACATGTGCCATGTTGGTGTGCTGCACCCATTACCTTTTCCTTTACATTAGGTATATCTCCTAATGCTATCTCTTCCCCCTACCCCCTCCCCACAATAGGACCCGGTGTGTGATGTTCCCCTTCCTGTGTCCAAGTGATCTCATTGTTCAATTCCCACCTATGAGTGAGAACATGCGGTATTTGGTTTTCTGTTCTTGCGATAGTTTGCTGAGAATACTATGCAGCCATAAAAAAGGATGAGTTCATGTCCTTTGCAGGGACATGGATGCAGCTGGAAATCACCTTATTCTTTTAGTTGCTTTTACTACAAAACTTCTCTATAATGTCGTCTTATACTGTCTGTCTTCACTTTCTTTTCCAACAATCCAACAACTTTGCTTGTTAAGGTCTCCAATGACCTGTATGGTTATTTCTCAGGCCCTAACTGACTTATTAGCAATATTTGGCATAGTTGCCATACCCTCCTTCATGAAACCCAACTTCATTTTTCTTTTGGGACACCTCTGTCCACTCCTTTCAGTCTCATGTGCTAGTTTTATCTCATTCTCCTGATGCCAAATGTTGGATTTTTCTCACCTCTTAGTTCTCACTTCTCTTCTCTCTTTTTGAGAGAAGATGATATACTTCAGTCTCTTAGCTTTAAATACTGTCTCTGTGTTGATAGCTTTCAAATTGTTTATTTATATTCCAGAATTCTACTCCGAGCTTTAGAGTCATATACACTCTCCTTAGATATCTAATAGATATCTTATGTTAACATGATGTCTATTCATACATTCATGTATGTTCTATACACATTTGCATAGTTGTTTCCAAATTTCTCATTTCCCTTCACAGCCTCCTTATATCATCATACCTCTCCAGAAACCTTTCCCATGTTAGTATTACATCAAATGCATTATTTCTTTGTTCAGGCCCAAACAAAATAATACAAAGTCCCTTTCAACATCTTTCTCCTCCCTCACAATTTACCTGTAGTCCATCTACAGATCCCATTGACTCTAATTTCAAAATATAATCAAAATACAGAACCTTCCTACTACCATGTCATGCTGGCTCAGACTACCATTATCTCTCCCCTAGTCTGTGGCAGTAGCCTCTCAACTGATCTCCTTATTTTTATCCCTGTTCTTCTACATTCTGTCCTTGACACAAGCAACCAGAGTGACGCTGATCAATCTGTCATTTAAGTCACTTATCTGCTCCAACCTTTTTATGGTTTTCTCTATCAGAATAGAGGTCAAAGCTCTTGAAATAGTCCAGTAGGCCTGAAAGATCTGGCATTGGTGTGCTCATCTGCTCTTCTCCCTCTTGCTCTTGCTGCACCAGCCATGCTGGTCACCTTTTCTGTTGCTTGGACATTTCAAACACATTCCTGGCTTGTGATTTGCTGTTCTCCCTGCCTCAGATGTTCTTACCCTCTAAATAGCCCATTCCCACTAACCTAGCTAGTCCTTCCTACTTTCCTACACAGTTCTTCACATCCTGTCTTCTCCTTTGTTTACTTTTTTGCATCACTTGTTATCACTTATTTTTTTAAAATTTTATTTTTATGTAATAGTTGTACATATTTTGAGGATACATGTGGTATTTTGATACATATATGTAATGATCAAGTCAGGGTAATTGGGATATCCATCACCTCAAACATTTCTCTCTCTCTCTCTCACCTTTTGTGTGTGTGTGTGTGTGTGTGTGTGTGTGTGTGTGAATTTTGGGAACATTACAGATCTTCTGTTTAAAACACTTTGAAGTATATAATAAATTAGCCTATGGCCATACCATCCTAAATGCACATGATCTCATCTTACTATTTTCTATCTCAATCAAGTACAAAATGTGCTCCCAGAGAATGGGAATTTCTTTTATTTTCTGTTGAATCCTCAGTGCCTAGAACAGTGCTGAAAGCAAAGTTTTAAGATCAAGATTTTAGATATGGTCTAAAGATTCTGGATTTCACTGTCTGCAGTATTACCTGGTCAAACTGATATAATTAGACTTCCCAGTGCTATGTGGAAAATGAAATAAAGTGCATTTTATAAAATTTCAATTTAATTATTATTTGAGAAGAATATAAAGGTTAATGTGAAAAGTTAATAATGTTTGTCTCTCAAATATCATGAGCATATTTCTCAAAGCCTCTTGCTTAAGAAGGAACATTTAGCAGCATAGGGAAAACTTGGAAGCAGCCTAAATGAACCCAGCAGGGGCTGGCTCCATTCTTTGGTATGGTTGTGTAATGGGGTAGTTGGCAACCTTTATACACTGCACTATCATTTTTATTGGCTTCATATTTATCTATAATTAGTTTAAATAAACCAGTCATTGTAGTGTATATTTGATCCAGTTTTTCTTCTTTAGAAACAGTAATGGACATCCTTACACACACTTCCATACAGATTTGCATACTTGTTGCCATATTATCCTTACAGCATTTAGTATTTCACTATTACAAATAATACTTCAGTGAATACCCATGTTCATTAGTCACTGTCACCAACTCTACTCATTTTTATAGGCTATATTCCTAGATGTTGGACACTTGGTAAAAGGGAATACACATTTTGAGGGCTCTTTATACATCTTACAGAATTGCTTTACAGAGTATCAATTTATCTTTCTTTCGGATTTATATTACGGTACCAGATTCATTTCAAGTTTAAAAACACTTGGTATTAGGTCTACAAAAAAATTTATGAAGATATTAAAGATTCTAAAAATCTTTTCCCAAATAGATTAGGATGTGTACCTACACAATTTAGGATGTCTACCTACACAGTTTATAGTATAGTGAGTTCTACTATAATGCTTGTTTGGAAAACTTGGACTTATTCCAAGATTGAGCTATTAGGTCACAATTTGAGTATCATGGAGAATTTGCATTTTCTTATATGCAATTTTATCTGCAAGCAACACTAGATGAATAGAGAAAACTGCACCCAGCTGAACCGACCAGTGAAGGAATACAAAATTCAAATATCTGCCAGTTACATTAATTCACCACTTGTTTATGAGCCACATTCCTATATATACATATACCTATATACATCTGATTTTGGAACTTTTTGTCTGATTTCAGGTAGCGTTCTATTATGTCACTGTAGCATTGAGATGTTTTGGAACATGTGCGTCTCAATATAGCAAAACTGACTTTGTATGATTTAAACATGTATTATAGGTTATGTCTACACTGGGTATTATTTGTGTGCATTTGTTAACAGCTTAGATAGGTAGCATGGGTAGGTGAATATATTATTCAGTATGCACCCCTAACCCTATCTGCTTTTTACTTGTGTGTGGATAAGGCAAATGAGACAGCAGAAGTTGAAATGGAAAAGGAAGTGTTCAGAGTAGTTGGAGTAAGCAATATTGGAACACATCTGTTTGCAAAACATGCTTTAGAGGCTTGGAGATGTATTCTTTCAGGCATTGCTTTCCATCCTGGGTACAATTGAATCCTTCAGCTCCTTAGAAAGATAAAGATTAGTCTGAAGCTGCCATGCATTTTCAAGGTAGCAGGGACATGAGCATTTTTCAAGCAGGTGGTAGAGCAGGATCCATATCAATCCTTAAAACTCTGCAAACATAGAATTATTTTCTTCGGTTTCAAGCAAGAGAGCTGACCTTCTCTTTACAGAGTAAACTATTACAGGGACATCAGGAAAGGCCCTTTCCTCAAAGAGGCATTGTCAACTCAGTCAGTGATGCCTAAAGAGTTCCATCCTACAGCTAGAGTTTAAACTGCAAGTGAAGCCATCCTGGGTTTCATTTCTTTGCGTTCTAATTTAGATTCAGGTGCAAATGGCATCAAGTCCACCTAGGAAAATTTGGAGGATAAATGAACTGGCAATGTGTAGTTGAAGATGATAGCTTAAAGGGAAACAACCAGAAGTAAACATAGTCACAGAAAATGGCATATATTGCCTACTTAACAGGAAGACAGTTGTCTGACTTCTTAATAAGGCACAATGTCTACAGGTGAGGATAGACATGGAAAGAAATGAACCTGAGATGATTTTATTGTTCATGGTCATTTGTACAGCCTTGCTCTGTTATCCATTTGAGTCTTTGCCTCTTGGTCCCATAAGAGCTTTTCTCGTAAACCTTGAGTAGAAGATCATAAAAAAATGTTAGTTAAAAAAATTGAAGTCCTAAAATTTACCTGCTCTGGAGGAATACACCATACTGATATAGAAAGTTCAATGAATAAGAAGCAACAGAAATAAGCTTTGATAAGCTAAGAAAACCACATCATGCTATCTGAAAGCCTGGCCTTTGAAATCAGGTAGACTTGGCCGCATTCTCACATTCCATTTATGGGTTCACAATGTGGAGGAGGTCACTCAGCTGTCAAGATCCTCACTTGCTTCTTCTGTAAAAGCACAACTGATGAAAACACTTGAGAGGATTTGTTTAAATATTGAATGAGATAAAATACTGTGAAAATGTTCTATAATGTTTGACATTGGAAAGGGTAGGAAATGAAGATTAACAGAAGAGTAAGAATAAGCAAATGAAAAACATAAGAACATCATGTGAAAGCTCTACCTTTGGAAATAGATCTCACCCTAGAGATGGCCAGATGATACAGTTTCAAATGCAAAACCAACAGGTACATTTGAGATTATTACCAACATTTAGCTCTGTTATCTTTTGATTTATTCATGTATTCATTTACCCCTCAACAAATACTGAGTAACTATTTATAAGACATTAAGTTAGTTAGGTTCCTGAGATAAAGCAACAGACCAGTCCCTGAACTTGCTTGTACAGTAAATTAGAATCAGGTAAACAGCTAGTTCTGTTTGACATTTGATACCTTAGAATTCTGACTATTACTGGCAATAATAATATGTATGTAATAATTACTATTGTGTTAGATTGGGCTGCTGTAACAAAATATCATAAACTGAGTGGCTTAAACAACAGACATTTATTTCCCAGAGAGAGCGCTATTCTTGTCATCACCTACCTGATGTAAACCTACCTATCTCACAAAAGGCATACCTCCAAATGCCATCACTTTGGAAGTTAGGGCTTCAACATCCAAAGTTTGGGAGGACACATTCAGCCCATAACACCTATACACTTTATTAATGTAGAAGCTCCACAGGACTTTCTCTCTCTCATCCTCAAAATCATCTCCTTTAGATAGCCATTAGTGTCCTGACTTTACAGATGAAAGCTGAGACTCAGAATAGGTGAATTAATTGCCCCCAAATTCCATAACCACTAAGTGTTTATAAATCAGAATGAATTAATTGGCCAAAAATTCCATAGCCACTAAGTGGCAGGAGCAGATACTGAGACGCAGGCTTGTCTGTGATTACTCAGCCTGGGCTCTTTTAACACTGTGCCTTTTAATACCATTAGAGTAGTACTCACAGAACATCATTCAGATGTGATGACAGAGGATGGTCAACTGGTGAAGCCAGGACTATTCCTTGGATCAGTAGAAACACATTTTTAAAAAACTCAAGCATGTAAAGGAAAGACACTTGATATTAGAATAGATGAAATTTCTGGAGACACAATTGTTTGTCATCTAATCAGCCGTCACATCAGGGAAAAATACCTTGAAGAAATGTTGAGGCCAGCAAACCCAGGAAGCTTTATAACTGATTCGTTTCATCTCGCATGCATCCCAATAGTTTTAGAAGCTTCTGGATAGATTTATTACAGAAAGTCTGTGTCCCTAGCTTTCAGCAATGTGGGATTTCTTTTTCTCAGAGCCCGTTGATCAAACCCTACATTCACACTTTTACAGATGTGTCATATTTTAACATCCAGGTCTCTGCACAATGCCAAGATTATGCAATTCTATGGAGTTAACTTAGAAATTTTGTCCTCAAACAGTATTCTGTAGTTGTTAATTTTCCATGCAAATGAAAACATTTATATAATTTCTGCCATCCTTTTTATGTGGTCTCGTAAAATGCATCTTACAAAACTCTATCTTTGAATTTCCTGTGCTGCTCCACTTTCATTCTCTGTAAGGAATATTTGCCAGAGGAAGGTCTATGTTGTACTTTTCTAGCCAACTAGAATGTTAGAAGGATTGGAGAGGACACTTACTGCGTATTTGTGATTATTGTTTTTTTGGGAGTGGGCTGAGGTCCCAAACCACCTATTCCAAGCCCACGCTGTGATAGAGGTTGGAAAGAGGCTTCCTGACTCGACTTGTCCTCTAGCCAAAAGGGAGGTTCTCCCTAGCATGATCCTTAGGCCTCACCTCCACATATCTCTGTCTCTGGCATAGGTTATTGGTCATTATGTCACCTCTTTCTCGGTAGGACCCCAGAGAATTTCACATGCTAATCACGAGGGATATAAAAACTGTCAAGTTCTATGGATCCTTTTCACTTTTCCTTCGTGTTCTAATGTACTTGTTCCTCTTCTGTAATAGCAATGATCATACCATGGAGGTATTAAAAATATATTCCTTCTTTTTCCTACTAGAACGGCCATTCCTTGAGGGCATATCTATTGTCTGTGCAGCTGCAGTGCCCAACACAATGCCTAACATGTGGGTGCTCAGTGGGTGTTTGCTAAATAAGTTAAACTATATTGCCCTTAGTAATGGCAGTAGGAGTAGAGACAGCAAAATAAATAGCAGGTATTACAGAGGCTGAATGTCAAAGCTTGACACTAATTAAATGCAGGGTGTCAAAAAAAGAAAAAGTCAAGTGAGAAAAATATAGATAACAAACTGAGTGACATGGATAAAATGCAGAGATACGTCTGATAAAATACAAATAGTAGCTAAAATTTATTGAACAGTTACTATGTGCTAGGCACTGTGCTATGTGCTTTGCATGTATTCTCTCTTTAAATCCCAACACAATAACCTGTTTTACTAATGAAAGACTAATCAAAATGCCAAGTAATTGATAAGGTCAGGATTTGGAGTAAGCCCTATTTCTCTGTATTCTATAAAACTAGAATTTATCAAAATGTGATCTAAGAGCATACGGAAGTGGTGGTTAAAATGTGTATTCCTGAGTTTCACCACACACCTGTCACTGAATCAGAAGCTCTGGGTGTGAATCTAAGGATTCTGCAGGTTTAAAGCATGCCAAGCAAATCTGGTGTCAGCTAAAGCTTTAGAAGTAGTGTATTTAATTAGATTTAGTAAACTTTTAAGAAGCTTACTACAAGATTGCAGAATTTGGCCCAGGCATGGGAGTTATACGAATACGTATAATTCCTCTCCCCAAGAACTATTGGGCTAATAGGAGGAAAAAACAAACCATCATCACACACTGTAATAAATGCTTGAGTAGCTTTGAGCTCTGGCAAACTAATCGAGGAACTAGTAACTCTGGCCAAGAGTGAGTTTGAAGTGAGAAAAGAGAGTCTGAAAAACCCACCAGGGAGCTGTAAATGTGGAACTCCAGAGACAGGTCAGGATTGAATATAATGATCATCCTTGTAGAGATAAAAGTTGAAAGGGTGCAGGCAGCAAGAATGCCAAGGATGAGATTTAAGAACAAGAGGATCAATGGATTGCAAAAAAATTATCCCATTGGGTACATTGCCTATCCACTCTGATTATAGCTTCTTTTGCTGTGCAGAAGCTCTTTAGTTTAATTAGATCCCATTGGTTTTTTTTTTTTTTTTTTTTTTTTTTTTTTTTTTTTTTT
>NW_016806761.1:2664784-2667546 GCF_001698545.2 Rhinopithecus bieti
ATTAATTTTGTATAAGATGTAAGGAAGGGGTCCAGTTTCAGTTTTCTGAATATGGCCAGCCATTTTTCTCAAAACCATTTATTAAATAGGGAATAATTTCCCCATTGCTTGTTTTTGTCAGGTTTGTCAAAGATCAGATGGCTGTAGAGGTGTGATGTTATTTCTGAGGCCTCTGTTTTGTTCCATTGGTCTATATATCTGTTTTAGTACCAGTACAATGCTGTTTTGGTTACTGTAGCCTTGTTGTATAGTTTGAAGTCAGATAGCTTGATGCCTCCAGCTTTGTTCTTTTTTCTTAGGATTGTCTTGGCAATGCGGGCTCTTTTTTGGTTCCATAAGAAATTTAAAGTAGTTTTTTTTCTAAGTCTTTGAAGAATTTCAATGGTAGATTGATGGGAATAATATTAAATCTGTAAATTACTTTGGGTAATACGACCATTTTTATGATATTGAGTCTTTATCCATGAGCATGGACTGTTTTTTCCATTTGTTAATGTCTGCTCTTATTTCCTTGAGCAGTGGTTTGTAGTTCTTCTTGAAGAGGTCCTTTACATCCTTTGTAAGTTGTATTCCTAGTTGTATTTTATTCTCTTTGTAGCAATTGTGGATGGGTGTTTGTTCATGATTTGGCTCTCTGTTTATCCATTATAGGTGTATAGGGATGCTTGTGATTTTTCCACATTGATTTTATATCCTAAGATTTTCCTGAAGTTGCTTATCAGCTTTAGGAGTTTTTGGGCTGAGATGGGATTTTCTAAACATGTAATCATGTCATCTGCAAACAGAGATAATTTGACTCCACTCTTCCTACTTAGATACCCTTTATTTCTTTCTTTTGCCAGATTGCTCTGGCCAGAACTTCCAATACTATGTTGAATGGGAGTGGTGAGAGAGGGCATCCTTGTCTTGTGCTGGTTTTCAAAGGGAATGCTTCCAGCTTTTGCCCATTCAGTATAATGACTGTGGGTTTCTCATAAATAGTTCTTATTATTTTGAGATATGTTCCGTCAATACCTTGTTTATTGAGTGTTTGTAGCATGAAGGGGTGTTGAATTTTATCAAAGGCCTTTTCTGCATCTATTGAGATAATCATATGGCTTTTTTGTCATTGGTTCTGTTTATGTGATGGATTACATTTATTGATTTGTGCATGTTGAAGAAGCCTTGCATCCCAGGTATGAAGCTGACTTGGTCATGATGGATAAACTTTTTGATGTGCTGCTGGTTTCGGTTTGTCCATATTTTACTGAAGATTTTTGCATTGATGTTCGTCGGGGATATTGGCCTGAAATTTTCTTTTTCTGTTGTATCTCCACCAGGTTTTGGTAGCAGGATGATGCTGGCCTCATAAAATGAGTTAGGGAGGAGTCCCTCTTTTTCTATTGTTTGGAATAGTTTTATAGGGCTAATATCCATAATCTAAAAATAACTTGAACAAATTTACAAGAAAAAAACAACCGTCTCAAAAAGTGGGCAAAGTATATGAACAGACACTTATCAAAATAAGACATTTATGCGGCCAACAAACATATGAAAAAAAGCACATCATCACTGGTCATTAGAGAAATGAAAATCAAAACTAAAATGAGATACTATCTCGTGCCAGTTAGAATGGTGATCATTTAAAAGCCAGGAAACAACAAATGATGGAGAGGATGTGGAGAAATGGGAACACTTTTACACTGTTGGTAGTAGTGTAAATTAGTTCAACCATTGTTGAAGACAGTGTGGGGATTCCTCAAGAATCTAGAATTAGAAATATCATTTGACCCATCAACCAGGCAATTCCATTACTGGGTATATACCCAAAGGATTATAAATCATTCTATAAAGACACATGCACACATATGTTTATTGCATCAGTATTCACAATAGCCAAGACTTAGAACCAAACCAAATGCCCATCAACGTTAGACTGGATAAAGAAAATGTGGTGATGTTGGGGGGCGGAGCAAGATGGCCGAATAGGAACAGCTCCAGTCTCCAACTCCCAGCCCGAGTGACACAGAAGACTTGTGATTTCTGCATTTTCAACTGAGGTACTGGGGTCATCTCACTGTGCAGTGCCAGACAATCGGTGCTGGTCAGCTGCTACAGCCCGACAAGTGAGAGCTGAAGCAGGGCGAGGCATTGCCTCACCTGGGAAGCGCAAGGGGGAAGGGAATCCCTTTTCCTAGTCAGGTGAACTGAGACACACAACACCTGGAAAATCGGGTAATTCCCACCCCAATAATGTACTTTAAGCAAACGGACACACCAGGAGATTATACCCACACCTGGCTGGGAGGGTCCCACGGCCACAGAGCCTCCCTCACTGCTAGCACAGCAGTCTGCGATCTAACTGCAAGGCAGCAGCGAGGCTTGGGGAGGGACGCCCACCATTGCTGAGGCTTAAGTAGGTAAACAAAGCCGCTGGGAAGCTCGAACTGGGTGGAGCTCACAGCAGCTCAAGGAAACCTGCCTGTCTCTGTAGACTCCACCTCTGGGGACAGGGCACAGCTAAATAACAACAGGGGAAGCAGCAGAGGCCTGTGCAGACCGGAACAACTCTGTCTGACAGCTTTGAAGAGAGCAGTGGACCTCCCAACACGGAGGTTGAGATCTGAGAACGGACAGACTGCCTGCTCAAGTGGGTCCCTGACCCCTGAGTAGCCTAACTGGGAGACATCCCCCACTAGGGGCAGTCTGACACCCCACACCTCACAGGGTGGAGTACACCCCTGAGAGGAAGCTTCCAAAGTAAGAATCAGACAGGTACATTC
>NW_016806761.1:2671004-2684597 GCF_001698545.2 Rhinopithecus bieti
AAACCACAATGAGATACCATCTCACACCAGTTAGAATGGCAATCATTAAAAAGTCAGGAAACAACAGGTGTTGGAGAGGATGTGGAGAAATAGGAACACTTTTACACTGTTGGTGGGATTGTAAACTAGTTCAACCATTATGGAAAACAGTATGGCAATTCCTCAAGGATCTAGAACTAGATGTGCCATATGACCCAGCCATCCCACTACTGGTTATATACCCAAAGGTTTATAAATCATGCTTCTGTAAAGACACATGCACACGTATGTTTATTGCGGCACTACTCACAATAGCAAAGACAGGGAAGCATCTTCAAAATATGAAAGAAGGGAATTTGGAGTTGGTGCCATTTTACCTTCCATGTTTGCTTGACGTATAAAGCAAAGGGAAGATAGTCTCATTTTTAGTTGGAGAAAAGAAAAATGAATATCTCCTTGTTCAGGAATCATGAAGTGACTGCATAGGCCATAGAAATACTTTGATAACTTGCATAGTATGTATTTTTTAAATGTAGTTTGGTAGAAGAGAAATGCCACTGATTGAAATTCAGGAAGCTTGAGTTCTAATATTGCTGCTGATATTTATGAACTGTGTGATGCCATAGAAATAAGCCATTTACCCTTAACTTTTTAGTACATAAAATATAAGGCATGGACTAGATATCTAAGACTCTTTATAGCTCCCAGTTGATCAATGAAATTAGCATTTACTCAGGACTCATTACTTCAGGATATAAAATAATAAATAATTAACTAGAGTTCTCTTCTCAAAGTACTTACAGCCTACATTTCTGCCCCACCTGAAGTTCAGGCTTACCACGAAATAAAAAATAACCAAACAAAGAAAACAACTCCTTAGGTAACTCATAACTTGACATCTAACTTAATAGATTTTTTTTTCTTTTACAATGCAGAAAATTTTACCAGCTTTAAAATATGCATGCAATAGTAGAAAGAGCTTTCATATTTCAGGTTACATTTTGGCAAAGGCACGTCAATGAGTGCAAAACATTCAAGAGCATAAGTATGGCTATAGAATATAGATATTTGTAGATGTATATATGTATGCATGATTCACAAAGTCTTGCATTGATTAATGTAACTGCTTATGTTTGACATATGAACAGCAATAAAATGTATATACAGAAACAAACAAGGTAAATATGAATAAGTATGAAAATATGTATGAAAGTATATCAGAGATATTTTAGAAGCTTCTGAGAAGCACATGTTTTTAAATCAGAATCAATGGATGGATTATAAGCTTTCTAACAAGCTTTCCTTTAATTGATGAATAATATGGTAAGTACAATTATGCAAATACTTTAGAGAATGAGAAGGTATAGAAAAGATTCTATAAAACTGGAAGAATTACATAAAGCATTTCCTTGAGCTTTTCTTTCCAACCCTTTTCAATGAGATTTTAAGGGTAAGAGGATTTCAGTCTGAAATACTAGGACAAAAATGTAAGATTATAGCAATTCTTAGCCTTACATTTGGCCCTTGTAGTTCATGGATATAGAGAAGGAGATGAAGAAGTGTTTCCTTGAGGCTTGAAGAGTATTAGTCGTGGGAGAAGATGTTTAGGGTTACAAATTATTTTGTGTCAGTGCTGACTGTCTTATCCCAAATGACAAAGGTGGCCGTCTATAGCTTAATACACATGTGCACATACAGGCACACACATACATATGCTGCATATGTTTATTTATAATATGCAAGGTCCTCTAAAGTTCAAGACTGATGGCAGGGATTTAAGTGTAGAAATCTTAATAGTCAATGAAAATCCCTAGACTTCTTTTGATTTTGCACTGCTGTAAACATGTACTAGATTTCGCTATTTGTAAAAGTTTAATGTGTGCCTTTGTCATTTCCCATTAATACATTTCATTTTAAAGTTTGATGAGAGTTCTTCACGACTAAAATAAACTTTATGAAATACAAATGTTTTATTCCGATTTACCATTTATTCCGATTTACCACTATGAATTACACATGAATTTTATAATCATTCCTCCTTGGCTTTTAAATATTTGGCAAATGGTCAAAAACTGTTTTCATCGACTGTGCAGGAAACCATTCAAGTTTATAGATGGCTCATGTGGTGAGATTTTATAAATCTAACCTGTCTCTTTCACACACACAAATGCTTTTTCCATGATTTCTGAAATCCTCACTTATAAAGCAGTGAAATTACTCTGAAGTCTCATGTTATCTTCAGGTAGATAACTAAACACTCTTTGGGCTAAAATAAAATGTAGGAATGAAAAAGGCAAATAGGGTCTCAAAGCTGGAATATAATCAGTGCTGGAATTACGCTTCCACCAAGTAATCCTAAAAATACATCATAGTAAGTGTTGATTTGAAAGGAATAGTGTCATTTCTCAATAAAGTGTTGAACTAATTACCCTTAAACTGCCTTTGAGTCACTCTTTGTGATTTTCATAAGATGGTAATGTTGGTATATATTGTTTTAAGCTATGCATTAATGCTTGCCAAATATTAAGTGGAAGAATAAAAAGCAAAGTGAAAATTTTATCTGTTCTTTCTTTTCAAGATCAACCTTATGTAAATGTTTCAAGCTGAATTGCATTGAACTACCCATACATACTTCCACGTTAGACTCAGAATTTTAAAACTGGAAAAATAAAAATGCCTGCAGAAAATTTACTTTGTTTTAGCAGCAGAAAATGTTCTGATAGAACTCTACATTAATATAGAAGTTTAGTATATAGAAGAGATCAACATAAAACTAATTTGTTGGAAGGTATTAAAATGTTGAGAAAGGCAATACAAGAACCACGCCACCCACAGTAGCACTTGTAGGAATTCCACATAACTTGAAAACACAGACTACAGTTCAAACTTCTTAATTTACAAAGTAAGAAACTGAAGTCAAGAAAAGTTCAGTGATGTGACACACTAATGTTTTGAGTTTGCAAACAAGAGAAGTTACAGAAGGTATTCTGTACCTTCTAGATCTTCAAAATAGGAAACCAAAATCCAGGAGAGTTCAGTGACTTGCTCTAAGTCCGTGACTCTCTCTACAACACAGCCAGAGCTGGGAGTCAGAGCTCCTGTCTTTCATTTTTTAATGCAGTGGCTTTTCCCAGGTCTTCCTGTGTTTATTCTTCTTTCACCAAATTTGGGGTAGAAAAACATTTTGTTGTTCTTTTCTCCACATGATCTCCCTGAAGGGTTTATATGCTTGTCACCAGCAACTACAGTTTCTCTGAATTGCTTTCAAGCCCCAGTGGACAAGTATGATAAAAGGAAAAGGAAAGAAAGGTAAATATGTTTATCTACTATAACTCATGTGCTCTTTACACAAGCTCTTACAGTTTCCAATGAATTCTTCTACTCCTTAAGGCTATCCTGGTGAGCCCTCCCTGCAGGTAGATTTTATATATATATTTAGATATATGTATATAAAATAATATGTAATATGTATTATATATAANGGGTCCTCATGATGCGGTTAGTGCCCTTATATGAAGAGACATCATAAGAAGACAGCCATCTGCAAGCCAGGAAGAGTGTCCTTACCGGGATCTGATCATGCTAACTTACTGATCTCAGCCTTCCAGCCCACAGAACTGTGAAAAAAATTAATTTCTGTTGTTTAAGCCATCAAGTCTTTTGCATTTTGTTATAGCAGCCTAAGCAGACTAATACAACTTTTGAATGCCTCCAAGGCAAAATCACATCCCCACATTGGGGTTCACGTTATTCATATATGCAATTTTACCTACCTGAACAGCCTTCTCTAACTTCTTACATGGTTAACTCCTAACCCCTATTTATCTCTCAATTATATCCCAATTATCATTTATCAGGCAAGCTTTGCATAAACACAGATACAGAAGGGAGAAAACAAAATGGATGTATGAAAATTATGATAAATCTGGTTTTGGCTAGAGTTCCTTAACTTTTTCTCTTTGTTAGCATGTAGACTTCTGCTTAATTAAAACAAGTTTCCTGGTTATATGCATTTTCCTTATGCAGGGCCTAATTGTATGCCCATGCTCCCAAACCTTTACTTCTGATTCCTTAAAGCTTGTGGGTGGCTTTATCACACAATGCTCAACAGTGCAGTGGATTCTGATCCATCTCCTTTGGAAGGAATCCCTTGAGATTTAGGAATCATTCTTAAAGATAATGATTTAATTATCTTAATCTGACTCCAAACTTGGTGCGCCGAGTTTGGTGTCAGACTAAGGCCTTTGGGTTAGTAGGGAAAGTTTTGGCAAGTTTAACTGGAGTAAAAGCAGCTTGCTCTTTTAAAAGAATACGTGTGGAAGCCAACAATAATTTGATCTCAGGAAATTAAAATAACATGCAAAACTGATCATGATACAAATATTAATGAACTTTGAGAAATGATGAAATAATGAGAACTGTCAATGGCCCAAAAATGAGTAATTGTGGTTCTCGCTTTCATACTTGGGAAAAGGTCACTTGAGGAATTGGGAGATGGTTTAATACAGTAGCTGATAATCCCTGCCAGATTCTGCCAAGAAAAACAGTTATCATAAGGCACCAGCGTGGGCTCACAAAGAACAAGCTATGCTGAACTCATCTAATTTGTCTTTCAGAAAAGGTTAATGAATCAGGAAAATACTATATATCTAACACAAACGGCCTGCAGATTCACATTTCTCGTTCACTTCTGATATCCTCAGACTTGGGTGAGTAAAGCTTTCCCCGCAAACTGTAATACAGCCTTTGTTAATTAACGTTGGTATTGCAAAATGCTCAACAATAACTCACTCTTTATAAATATGTTCCATATTAATTCATTGTCATTTAATAATTTACATAATTACTTTATAATTACTTATAATTTGCTATAAGTATCTATTTACAAAATGAATTCATTGGCATGATTACATGCTGTCTTGCATTTGAGTCATAAGTGCATTAAGATTCTTCTATCTAAAATCACATTTTCAAGTGCATAAAATATTCCCCAATACGTGATTTGGGGGAGAAAATCATATTGCTTGGATGAACGGAGGCAACATGGCGCACTTCCGGGTTCTTCATCACCAACTTTTGCCGCGCGCGGAAAAGAAGCCAGCGCCCAGGAAGGTGCAGACCAACCTTCGATGTTAATTCGATGTTAATTCTTCGATGTTAATTCGAAGAGACCAAGATTCACCTGGTCCGAACGCCCCCGACACACCCGTGCCCCGCCTATTGCCCTTCCACTCCTAGAAAAGCCGCTCCCGGCGAACGCGCGGCGCAGGTTTCCTCAGCCCCCACTCTTGTCGGGACTGCATCAGGAACTCCGCCTGGGAGCTCCGCTGGGTGACTCTCTCGGCCTCCTTTGCCGGAGGCGGACAGATCTCACCCTACACACCTTCTTCCCTGAAGCTAGGTGATCAAAAATAAATTTGCAGTTTTTCTCCTAGCCTTGCCTACTCGCTGGTTCTTTTGTGCTCGCTCTTGTGGTCTTAGAAAAACAAATCATATATGTCTTCTTTTGAAAAGTGTGTGTTCGAGTCCTTTGCCCACTTTTTAATGGGGTTGTTTTGTATTTTTCTCGTAAATTTGTTTAAGTTCCTTATAGATTCTAGATATCATGCCTTTGTCAGATAATTATGCCTTTGTCAAATATTTTATCCCATTCTGTAGGTTGTCTGTTTACTCTGGTGATAGTTTCTTTTCATGCAGAAGCTCTTTAGTTTAATTAGGTTCCATTTGTCAATTTATTTTTCCATTGCAATTGTTTTTGGCTTCTTCATCCTGAAATCTTTGCCAGGTCCTATGTTTAGAGTGGTATTTCCTAGGTTATCTTTCAAGGTTTTTTTTTTTTTTTTTTTATAGTTTTAGGTTTAACATTGAAGTCTTTAATCCATCTTGAGTTGATTTTTGTATATCGTTTCAGGAAGGAGTCCAGTTTCCATCTTCTGCGTATGGCTAGGCAGTTATCCCAGGACTATTTATTAAATAGGGAGTCCTTTCCCCTTTGCTTCTGTTGCTTATGTTGTTTTGTAGTAGCAGTAGATGGTGGTAAGTATGCAGCATTATTTCTGGGCTCTCTATTCTATTTTATTAGTCTAAGTGTCTGCTTTTGTACCAATACCATGCTGCTGTGGTTACTGTAGCCTTGTAGTAGAGTGAGAAATTGGGTAATGTGATGTCTCCAGCTTTTTTCTTTGTACTTAGGGTTGCCTTGGCTATTTAGGCTCTTTTTGTTTTTTGGTTCCATGTAAATTTTAAAATAGTTTGGTTTTCTAAGTCTGTGAAAAATCTGATTAGTAGTTTCACAGAAATAGCATTGAGTCTGTAAATTGCTTTGTGCAATGTATTAGTCAGGGTTCACTAGAGGGACAAAACGAATAGGTCAGATGTATATATGAAAGGGAGTTTATTAATAATAACTGACCCACACAATCACCAGGTGAAGTCCCGCAACAGGCCATCTGCAAATTGAGGAGCAAGGAAACCAGCAGTAGCTCAGTCCGAGTCCAGAAACCTCAAAAGTAGGGGAACCAACTTTGCAGCCTTCAGTCTGTGGCCGAAGGCTCAAGAGCCCCTGACAAACTACTGGTGTAAGCTCAAGAGCACAAAAGCCGAAAAATGTAGAGTCTGATGTTCAAGGGCAGGAAACATCCAGTATAGGAGAAAGATGAAGGCCAGAAGACTCAGCAAATCAGCTTCTTCCACCTTCTTCTGCCTGCTTTGTCTAGCCATGCTGGCAGCAGAGTGGATGGTGCCCACCCACATTATGAGTGGGTCTTCCTGAGCATTGGTCTTCCTCTCCCAGTACTTGACTCAAATGTTAATTTCTTCTGGTAACACCCAGAAATACCCAGATACACCTGGAAACAATATTTTGCATCCTTCAGTCCAATCAAGTTGGCACTTATCCATCACAGGCAATATGGCCATTTCAATGATATTAATTCTTTCTCTCCATGATCATGGAATGTTATCCATTTTTTGTGTAGTATTTAATTTCTTTCAGCAGCGTTTTGTAATTCTTGTTGTAGAGATCTTTCACCTTCCTGGTTAGGTGTATTCCTAGGAATTTTATTCTTTTTATGGCAATTGTGAATGGTGTTGTGTTCCTGATTTGACTTTCGACCTGGATGTTGTTGGTATATAGTAATACTACTTATTTTTGTAGATTGATTTTGTATCTTGAAACTTTGCTGAAGTTGTTTCTCAGATGAAGGAGCTTTTAAGCAGAGACTATGGTGTTCTCTAAATATAGAATCATGTTATTTGCAAACAGGGATAGCTTGACTTCTTCTCTTCCTGTTTGGATACATTTCATTTTATACTTCTACCTGATTGCCCTGGCCAGGACATCCAGTACTATGTTGAATAGGAATGGCTTGGAATTTTTTTGAATGCAAAAAGGAAAAGAGATATATCTGTACTTGCATAACTATTGAACACTTTCACCTTGGCATGTTTACTTCCAGAGACAGTTTTCCAAACAAAACAAAACAAAACTTTCAGGCCAGGTATAGTGGCTTATGCCTGTAATTTCAGCATTTGGGAGGCTGAGGCAGCAGGATTACTTGGCCCAACTAGGCAAACATAGTGAGACCCCATCTCTAAAACAAAATAAAGAAATTAGCCAAGCATGGTGGCATGCGCCTATAATCTCAACTACTCAGGAGAGTGACACGGGAGGCTCACTTGAGCCTGGGAGGTCAAGGCTGTGGTGAGCCATGATTATACCATTGCACTCCAGCCTGGGCAACAGAGAGACATTGTCTCTAAATAAATAAATACATAAATAAATAAATGAAAGTTCATGTTTTTATTCAAGGGCATAATTGATGAAGTCCCTGCTGAAAAAGGTAAGAATGATTAGAACATCTCTCATAGCAGTTTTGCCTTCTCATTCCTCCTCTCATTTTCCCACCTTTGGGTCTATAGTAGCTAAAATACTTGTTTCACCCTGTTCAGGTTTATAACAATGGAATTTTTTTTCAGTAACCATTGTTTCCATTGTGTTTACTTTTATTTCTATATATAACCATATTCAAAATATACCAACAATTATTTTACTACAATGTCTAACTATTTGGGTGGCTGATGCTCTTAATTGCTTGGATTTTGTTGTTCGATTTATTCTAGAAAGTGCTATATTTCCTGAGCACTTTTCATAGTTGACAAAGTGGATTTGTATATAAAAGATCCTGTATAATATTCGGTAACATTGCTCCATTGTCTTCTGATATTGGATATTAACATATGGAAGTCTGATTCCCTTTCACTTCTTGTGTTTTGATTTTGGTTTTTCTCTCTGGATGTTCAAATAATTGACTCTTCATCTTATATCTTATATATCTTCACTCCTCATCTTATAAATGATATATCTCTATCTTTTGAGATCAATGTACTGAGTTTCCCAGAAACACAGTCTTTCAATCTGAAAATTTAAGTTTATTTTCCTGGAAAAGTATCCTGTTATTTAACTTTGAATATATATTCTGTCCCATTTGTGGACTCATGGCATCAGGAATGCCAGTTATTTTAATACTACATTATCTTTCTTTGTACTACTTTTTTGGTACAAACTTGGCCCTAATTACTTTAATTCCTTCACCCTTCTCATTTACATTCACTCTGATGATATCGAGTCTGATATATGTTGGTAATTTGATTTTTGGTGGCATCTATTATGAGACTTGTACTTTCTAATTTATGTATTAGTTATCTAATGATGTTGTTTTGGTCCTTGATTCATTTCCTTAGGTCCACTAACTCCCCTTTCATTTAATTCTGTTGTTTTATCCTCTAGCCTTTGACCTCTAGCTTTATTGAATTTATTTTCATTTTAAATGAATCCATTGTGTGAAGTAACTTGAAAAGTTTCTTTCCTTCTCTACCCTATATTTTCTTCTGGATTAAGTGCTTTGTTTCTTACATTAAATCTCTCTATTCTCTTCCTCGCTCCCCACACCCCTTTTTCTCTCACTCTTTTGCATTACTGTCAGGTGTATTATATTTATCTATTTATTATGCCTGTCTTTTATCTTGATCACGTGGGAGTGGCTCTGTCCAGACATTCTACTTACTCTAATGTAGTATAGGTTACTTCTAGACTTATTTGCCATCGTTCTTGGGATCCCTTAAGCTCCAGTTTGAAGGCTAGGTGTTTCACGTTTTGTGCATTTTTAAATAACCAGCAGGTGTGTCAGGGGAATGAGTTTAGTTGAAGCAGCATTCAAACTCATTTAGGATACATAGCTTTGCTGGCTAGTACTGTCTCCTATTCTTGTTTGTGGGAGAAGGGGCTGTTCTCAGGTTGAATTAGATCTTCATTTCATTGGTGGTCCACAAGCCTTACCTTTACTTAAAGCCACCTCCATCTCCTGTGTGTCTCCTCAACAGTAATCGCAACTTCTTCTCAATCAGAAAAGGAAATGCCAGGCACGATGGCTCATGCCTAATCCTAGCACTTTGGGAGGCTAAGATGGGAAGATCCCTTGAGGTCAGGAGTGAGAAAACAGTGTGCCCAACACGGTGAAACCCTGTCTCCACTAAAAATACAAAAATTAGTAGAGCATGGTGGTGTGCACCTGTAATCCCAGCTACTCGGGAGGCTGAGGCAGGAGAACCACTTGAACCTGGGAGGCGGAGGTTGTAGTGAGCCGAGATTGCACCACTGCACTCTTGCCTGGGCAACAGAGCAAGACTCTATCTCAAACACACACATACAAACACAAGAGAAACTTGAGGCTATTAATAATTTTGCATTGATTGAGGTTCAAATGTGTTAGTGAGAATTCTTAGGCTTTTCCCCATATTTCAGGACAATTTCTGGGGTTTAAGGTAGATAAGAAAGTAAATGCTCCTTTTTCTATTCTACTCCAGGAACACTTGTTTTGATTTTGTTGTTGTTATTTGCTATTGCTATGCTTTCTTTTCATTCTTTGACTGCTGTGGATGATTTTTATGTGTCAATGTATATACTAGGATTTACTCTTTATTTCATTAGGAATTAAGAGAGGGAAATTCAGTTACGTGTTATAATCTAGAATTCCCTCATAGAAAATCTACTAATAAGAAATGTGAAAAACAAATTTTCTATTATGTTTTAGTGTACTTCTTCAATGCAGCTAAAAATTCAGAGAAATAGTTTTCTTGCATGACAGAAACATTTATTCTACACTTTTAGAATAGCCACATCTTTTCCTCGCAAATACCAACAGGGAATACTAGAAAATATTTGACTGAGGAAAAATAATAGCTTTCAAATTTCTGTCAGTATGCATTGTTAGGAAATGGATAATTTATATTGGATATTTATTTGTGGCATCAAACAACACATGTGATTTAACATTTACATCTTGTTTTCCTTAACATGGTCTCATTTAGTTCACAGCTAAAATAGAGAATTGGACAGAGAAAGAGGTTTATCAATTGTATATGTATGGATATATATTTATGTGAGTCTATATGTGCACAGGGCATTTTATTCTATGTGATCATATATTTTATATAGAGGAAAAGTGATCCCTTAGTATTTGTAGGGGACAGGATCTAGGTCTAGGATCTACCACACATACCATAATCTGTGAATGCTCAAATTCCTGATATATGATGTTGTAATATTTGCATATAACCTACATAAATCTTCCCATATATTTTAAATCATCTCTAGATTACTTAATGTAGTGTAAGTGCTGTGTAAATGGTTGTTAAACTGCATTTGCATATTTTATTTTTTATAGTTGTGTTGTTATTTTTTCATCTGCAGTCAGTTGAATCCTTGACTGTAGAACCCACAGATATGTAGGACCAACTATATAAAATCTTAATTCTCATCAGAGAATACATACAATTATCTCATATGAGAATATGTATAAATATAAATATGTGTATATATATATGCTTACACACACACGCGCAAGCTTAATTGTTGGAGAGTTGCCAATATCTATCAAAGGTCATCAATAGCACATAAATTATTCCCAGCCACTATATTAACAAAAGCATAGCAATAATGTCAGTAAGTATAGAATTAGGACCCAAAGATAAACCTCCTATTATTATTGTCAGTGGTTTGAGTCTCACAAAATTGTGCTCTCAGTTTGATCCTAGGCTCCACAATTAAAGAGATGGAAAGCTTAGTCTGGATGTAGAGAGAAGCAACTCTGATTACAGAAAGAACTGGAACTAAGGAAGGGTAATGGGATTATTTGTCTGACTGAAGAAAATTGTGTGGAGAGATCTAGAATCGTTTCCTAGCATATATGAAGGACACTAAATGTTCTTCATTCCCACAGCACATACGGCAGAATTTTTAGATGGCAGCAAGCATTTCTCAGCAAATTTGCTCACAATAAGTATACTATTAGGGTGTGAAAATAAAGTTCAAAGGTCTAACATTTTATTTCTCTAAGATTATTAAAACATTGTCATTGCCAATGATAGCAGAATAGTTTACTATTTGTTCTAGTATTCTATAGATGCAATTGGTATTAACTTTAGAATAAAAGAATCCCCTTATATCTTAAATGTTGTTCCCCGCTTAGATTTTCCAAAGTGATTACACATCTGCAGCCAGAAGCTGACTGAATCCAAAGGGTTTGCCTATGAGGACTGAACTACACTTATGCCTGGTCATCTACAAATATTTATTAAGCACCTATCCCATGCTTGGCCTTGGGGACACAAATATAAATAAGACAATCCATGTTCTTAAGGCGTTAGTAGCTTAGTGAATTCATATCCAGATTAATTTCACAATGGGATGAATTGCTGTAGAATCAACTGCTTTTCTGTCATGTAGTTTTCAGTAATCATGTATTTACTTTCATTTGAAAAAACATATAAAATTAAATATTCCCACTTGGTGTTACACCTGTGTCAGGAGAAGTTAAAGCATATTCCAGAAGTTGTCAGAGCACCCAAGCACATTCACCTCATCATGAAAATAATCACTGTCAGATGACACTGAAACATCTTTTGGAATAGAAAATATTTAGAATAAAATCCATACCTTGAAATCCATTTTTTCAAGTACAGTAGAAGTGCCAATCATTATTATATAATGTAACTTAAGTATGCTTTTGTTTCCAATGTGTAATACATTCTACTCTCTTAAGGCTAGAAACCAACTTAACCTAAATTTTTAGACAGTATAGTCAGGTATGTGTGAGAGACACTCGTATGGAGAATCAAATGTAAATCTCAACAACCAATCCTATCAGAGAATAGAGATACGTAGGTAGGAGAAAGTAAACTAGAGAGAAATATTAAGCAGACTTCAAGTCACTTGTCACGTAAGAAAAAGCCAGGAGAGAAGCGCTGAATAGGACAGAAGATGCATCATCACAGCACCTTCCTTAAAAACGAGGAAGGAAGGAGTATGCATTTAAAGATCAAGTTAGCTGAATACAGTTACTTTGGCAACAAAAATTGGTGCAGGAAGAATAGAAACTATGGAGTTGCTTTTCTCATCTCAAAATTGAGAAGTCTCTTACAAACACTATTGCCTAGAATGAGGATTTTGTTAAGATATGTTTAACATGGAAGCTTGTATTTATAAAGAATATTTTTCCTCTTACGTGTATTAGTCCATTCTCACACTGCTATAAAGATACTACCTGAGACTGAGTAATTTATAAAGAAAATAGGTTTAATCGACTCAGTTCCACATGGCTGGGGAAGCCTTTGGAAACTTAAAATCATGGTGGAAGGTGAAGAGGAAGTGAGACACATGTCTTCACAAAGCGACAGGAAAGAGAAAGTGCCACACTTTAAAACCATCAGCTCTCCTGAGAACTCACTGTCATGAGAACAGCATGGGGGAACCTGCCCCTATGATCTAGTCACCTCCCACCAGATCCCTCTCTCAATACATGGGGATTACAATTAGAGATGAGATTTGGGTGGGCACACAGAGCTAAACCATACCAATATGTTATCTCCAAACCTACATTCAATGCCAGATGGCTTTCTTCGTAGTAATCTGAATGTGGTTACATGTGAAACAATGGCTCCTTAAAGTGAAATTATCTGTTTATACTACTTTGATACTGCACTTGAAATAACCCATTTGTTTTGGATATAGAGGTAGCCCAATTTGGCAGCAAACTCATCCTAGACATTTGGTGCGATTAGTCTTTTCAGATATATTCATTCCAGAGAAGATTAATGGGCTTATTATGTTCAGTATTTCAACAAAAATGAGCAAATAAAGTCCAAAGGCACATGGCTCCAGGGAAACTAGCTGGCTTTCCACTGTTCTGAGGGCAGAATCACAGCCACTCAAAGATTATGCTTATTTTATTTTCTCGTAATAAAATCTCATCAATCTGTTTTTTTTATTCAGTTCATGTTGTTCAGTCACCAGAGTGGTTTGTGCTGCCTATTGTTAATTTAAACCAACTGCATGGTTTTAAAAATGCATTCCTTGTCATTTAAAAGAGCTGTGGTAATTCTTTGGAATATCATGTTTTCAAATATCTGTATCATGTCTTCAAAGTTCAGATAATGCAGAGAATACTATATGTATTACAGTGATATTTTAAAATTCACCCATGTTTATTACATATAAGTAACTGGAAAAGAATAGGTAAGTAACATCTAAAAGTTAAAAAAAGAAAAAAAAAAAAA
>NW_016806761.1:2688345-2707707 GCF_001698545.2 Rhinopithecus bieti
CATCAGAGAAATGCAAATCCAAACCACAGTGAGATACCATATCACACCAGTTAGAATGGCAATCATTAAAAAGTCAGGAAACAACAGGTGCTGGAGAGGATGTGGAGAAATAGGAACACTTTTACACTGTTGGTGGGATTGTAAACTAGTTCAACCATCATGGAAAACAGTATGGCGATTCCTCAAGGATCTAGAACTAGAAGTACCATATGACCCAGCTATCCCATTACTGGTTATATACCCAAAGGATTATAAATCATGCTGCTATAAAGACACATGCACACGTATGTTTATTGCAGCACTATTCACAATAGCAAAGACCTGGAATCAACCCAAAGGTCCATCAGTGACTTAGACTCATTTCTGATTCACAATATTGCTGTTTGATACTTCAACTCCCCATGTAAGTAAGAAAAGTTATTTTTTCCCTTGAGTGCTGTCTGATATACTGTGAAATTTTAGAGAATCTGAACAGAAATAAAGATATCAAGATAGCCAGAGAAGACAAGGTGTCCAGTGTAATGCTGGAAACCTAAGAAATATCAGAAAATTACAAAACGTAGATTAGAACTCATATACACATTTGTAATCAGGAAATAATTGTTGAGGCATCCCTGTAGCACTAAACAGTATTACAACTATAATTATATGGTTAAATCAGATTATTTTCCCCTTGGTTAATCAGAAATCACTCTATTTTATTAATATAAGAGAAGGTTTTAGGGATTCACTATGTGATCAGCTTTGCTTTGTTTAGTTCCATTGAGAGAAAATAAACAGGAAAATGAGTTCTACAAACCCAAGTTGGAGAAACAGTGGATCTGCATGAAACTATTAGAATACAGCAATCACTTAAACTCAATCATTTGTTCTTTGAGAAATTCTATTATGTAAAGCACACTATTTTTGACATTGAGATTATAGAAAACTACTCTAATTGGAGAATCAGGAAATAACAAAATTGAAAAAAAGCGAGAGGCTACACACACACACACACACACACACACACACACACAAACAGACATACCATATATATTTATGTATTTATATATACTTATATACAATAATTATGTTTGCTACCAGTGATGTACTGTAATATATTTTTGCATTTATTTATCATGCAATTATGCACTGTTATTTACAAACATTAACTGTCATTATTCTGAATTATTCAAGTTATAGATGAGGATAGTAACAGGCACTTGTAGTTAAAGAAGGACTTGAGATTTAAACCCAGCCCAATCTGACTCCATTATTTGGGCTCTTGAAACTTCTCTTTTTTTTCTTCAATATAAATTTGGTGTTCTCTTCTCTCCCTTTCTATTCTCCCTCTATATTCCTAATCCTTTCTATCCTACTCTCTCTCTCTCTGTGTATACATATACATAAATGTATATATTTAAATTTTAGTCTCAACCCAGTCAATTAATTTCAAGTTCTAATGGATGTGACCCAAATTTTGAAAAACTCTAATGTAGACATAATGATTTCAGAAACACTAAGGATGGATAGATTCAGGTAGATTTTATGGCACCAGGAAAGAAGAACTTAAAGGGGGAAGAGGGTTAGAAACGTGTTTTTATTTAATGATTCTAATTGCTTATCACAATTATCTCTGATACTTTAGAAATATTATTGCATTATCTTTCTACCAGAATTTTCAAGTGGCAAAAGAGACAATTATAGCCGATCAGTTTAGTACATAAGCAGGGAATCAGACTGTCTGCCTTCACAATTTACAAGATGTATAATTTTGGGCAAGTTATTTAAACACCTTGTACTTCAATTTCTCCATTTGTAAAATGGAACTAGTAGAACCTGCTTCAGGTAGTGGGAGTGAGAATAATCAATATAAAGGGCTTAGGCTAATAAATTGTGCATTGTCAGCTCTCAGTAAATGTTGGGCATTGGGTAGTAAATGAACCCTTGACCAAAGTCTTTGGAAAAACAGACAGCAGAATGAACTGTTCCATATATTCAAATAATATATCTGCTCAGAGGCATTCAAGTATTATTTCTGATATCTTTTGGTTTATTGTCAGTGAATTTGGCTAAGGAATCAAAAAAGCCTTATACTAAAAATGTCATCAATAATTAATAAATAATTTTAGCCAAGTTGTTTAGTGCTAGAGGTCCAAATATTATTTAGTTACTAATCAGGGAAACAAGGAGAGAGAGATCATGTAGCAGGAAAAATCAGGACTTAAATCCTGGGAGTTTTTACCAGCTCTTTTATTTTCTGGGAGGCAATGACCATCAAAGATTGAACATTAACTTTGGTGTCAGGAGAAAGTTTGCTGATGGCTGTTAGAAAGAGCAAAATACAACAGCTACTTGGGCAAAAAATTAGCACTCATCACTCATTGAGCATGACAAAAATGACATGAGATTAGAACTCATACACGTTTGTATATGAGTCTACCTTTGATAATGGCTACTAAAAATACATATCCATTTTCTATGTGAAACAAGATCATGGGTGCTACTTCACTGTGAATTTAATCTGGCTTCTCAGTCAATATGAATATTTAAATCTGAGGTCACTCTTAAGTTTCCCCATGGAAGAGAATAAACGTTACTTTTCAAAATTTCTTTCTCCTAGGCAAGGTTTTGAGGGACTAAGACTGAGTGATTCATTACTAAAGATGTGTTATATTTGTAATTTTCATTCAATTGCAAATTTCCATCATAGAGTAACTAGTGTTATGATAATTAAGAAATGGAATGAAATTAGTGTATCACATACCATGCTGAGAAAAGAATAATACAGTATAATTAATGTACTACAATAGGTAATTGCTAAGACAATAAGAATGTGGCCACAGTAAAGGTGATATAGGCTTTGTGTAGTTCCCTATTGCTATAGCCATTTTCAACAGAATATGAGTCCATCACATTAACTCAATCCTAATGAAACTAGAATTACAGGACAACTGAGCTTTCTCATCTTATACTCTGGGTTGTCTCAGTTCTACCAGCTTCCCTTTCTTTACTTCATCGGAATAGTTTCCAAAGACTTATGTACTTTTCAGCATGTAAGTCAATTGGATACATAACACATGGCTGTTCAGAATGTTTATTATGTATGTTTTTTTTTTTTTTTTTTTTTTCCTCGAATAGTGTTTCCTTTTTTCTTTCCTTGTGGCATTTGGGGAAACAAAAGACTTGTTTTATAATAGTTCCTGTATAATAAGCTAAGGGCTTAGGGAATTATTTGAATTACAAATATTTTCTATCCCAGAGCAGTGTTTTAAACTCAGTAAAGACCTCAGCAGCATGCAAGTTCACATCCTCACCCACTCACTTTTTGTTTCTGTCTTTGCAGTTCCGCCATGGTTTTTAAATCATCCTTCCAACCTCTATGCCTATGAAAGCATGGATATTGAGTTTGAATGTACAGTCTCTGGAAAGCCTGTGCCCACTGTGAATTGGATGAAGAATGGAGATGTGGTCATTCCTAGTGATTATTTTCAGATAGTGGTAATTATTTTGTTTCATATTTGTTTTGTAATCCCATTCATTGTTTTCTATTTTTTTCCACTTGCTTTTATTTCCTGAAAAAAAAAAATGGTTCCTGTTGGAGATATTTTGTGATGTAAGAAAATTATTCAAATAAAGCAAATTATTTCCTAGACATAAGAATTTTGAACTGAAAAGAGTGATCAAAGAGTTCAGCCCCTGGTTTTACAGACAAGACTTCAAAACATTCAAACAAACAAAAATAAATGAAATACAGCCTAAGAATTTCTGAGTAGTTTCACAGTTTCACTGCTGGTTTATCAAAGAGAGTTTAGAATCTAGTTCTGGATTTAAGCCAAGAATCCCTTACTTCTTTGACTTTTACCCGTTTTAATACAGTTTTATAAGACATGTTACTTATGATTATGGAAGTCTTCACTTGGTAAGACAGACAGCTTTTGTCTTCCTACCCTGCCCCGTAGGACCAGCTTATCCTTCATGAACAGTTGAGAAGGGCAGTGGTGATGTGGTGATAAGGACAGTGGGTGCTGGTGGCATTGGTGGCTGCAGTGATAGAGAGGCCGTGAAGAACCACAGTACACATTGCTTTGTAATTTTGAATACTTGAATGAATTGTAAGAGGAATAACTTTTATAGTTTCCTATAAGGTTTAGTTTATTTTCTATCCCTATTGTGGGAGATAATATGGATAGTGGTACTGTATTCACTGAGTTGTTGCCCTGGTACACAGGGAGTGCTTAATAACTTCCATTATTGTAGATTTTGCTGTTACTGGCTGAATGCTTGTCTCATTTTCAAATGCTCTATGAAAACTCACTTAT
The DNA here is from genome assembly GCF_001698545.2 of Rhinopithecus bieti. Lineage (NCBI taxonomy): Eukaryota > Metazoa > Chordata > Mammalia > Primates > Cercopithecidae > Rhinopithecus > Rhinopithecus bieti. Next base: position 2,692,647 of record NW_016806761.1, read on the forward strand.
AGGTATAGGTTAGCACTGGAGGTTCTGACTAGGTATATGAATATATGAGAATGACAAAAAGTTCCTTTCAAACAGCAAAGAAATTGCAGCTTCCTAGCACTTTAGGAGGCCGAGGCGGGCGGATCACAAGGTCAGGAGATCGAGATCATCCTGGCTAACACAGTGAAACCCAGTCTCTACTAAAAATACAAAAAAAATTAGCCGGGCGTGGTGGCAGGCGCCTGTAGTCCCACCTACTCAGGAGGCTGAGGCAGGAGAATGGCATGAACCCAGGAGGCAGAGCTTGCAGTGAGCCGAGATTGTGCCACTGCAGTCCAGCCTGGGCGACAGAGTGAGACTCCATCTCAAAAAAATTAATTAATTAATTAGTTAATTAAATATAAAAAATAAAAGAACTTGCAGCTAAAGAAGAGGGTTTTAGGCTGGGCGCGGTGGCTCAAGCCTGTAATCCCCACACTTTGGAAACGAGCCGAGACGGCGTGACACGAAGTCAGGAGATCGAAGACCATCCTGGCGTAACATGGTGGAAACCCCGTCTCTACTAAAAATACAAAAAAACTAGCCGGGCGAGGTGGCGGCGCCCTGTTAGTCCCAGCTACTTCGAGGGCTGACAGGAGAATGGCGTAAACCCAGGAGGCGGAGCTTCAGTGAGCTGAGGGTGGTTTTTTTTCCCCGGCCAACCACTCCACCTGATGTGACAGAAGCGGACTCTTGTCTCCAAAAAAAAAAAAAAAAAAAAAAAAAAAAAAAAAAAAAAAAAAAAAAAAAAAAAAAAAAAGAAAAAAGAAGAGGGTTTTAGGTCTACTTATGTTTGAGATGCAGACATGACACTTTCAAAGAGTTTGAGATGCAGACATGACACTTTCAAAGAGCTGTAATCTAAGCCAGATCTCCCGGGCAGAATGAGATTAGAGCATAGTCATCCTATGAGTCCAGACACAAGCTTTCTCCATCATATTGCAATGGTCTTTGTTGCAAAGTGTCTCTTCCACAATCAGTCGACTTTCAGAAACTTTCATAATATCTGTGTGCATGCGTGTTGGCCTACTATAAAGGTTCTTAAGGAATAAATCCATAAAGGACATTTTATCACTTTTATCACCACTTATTATTTTTCACTTTTAGGTGCATTTGTTTAATTGGTTAGAAATAGAGTAAGAAAGATAAAATTTTAACTTTTAAATACCAGAGTGATCCATTATTTCCTTTAAAGGCGATGCTATTTCCACTACCACTGAATTAAAAATGATCTGCCAATGGGCACCTTAAAAAGTGTTGTATATGCCTAAGAGATATGCTACTTACACTTAAAGGACATTTTTCAGTGCCCTTAAGAACACATTGTAAAAGGCAACATTTATTTTTTTCTACATTTTGAATGTAATCTTTCTCCCAGCATGACTCATTACAGTCAACCTATTTAAATTCTTTTATAAGTGAAAGAAAATGTAAGATATTGCTCTATTTGCATTAAACTGTGCTTAAAAATATTTCCTCAACAGCTCCAGAAATTTGAGAGCCATTGTCTGTCACACACATAACACTGAGCACAAATAGTAAGTTATATGAAAATTCTTAATTAGAAGTTAGCCAGCTTTATCAAAGAATTTTACATCAGCTAGGAATTGACTACAAGACACTAAAAACAATTAAGAATTCCCCATGAGGTAATATTTATCTCTTAATGAATTCAGGGGAGCTAATTTAACACGTTTCACTTACTTAACTAATTCTTACACTAATATTGAAGATAAACTGAGTTAGTATAATTAAATGCTATCTCTGGATCATTTTATCATCCATCCTTGAAAACTATGATGGCTCAATTTCTAAATAAAAGGAGTTAATGTCACTATATTTAATCTATAAAGATGAAACATTTCAGCCATACAACAAGAACCACATGGGTATAAAATATCCACCATATTCCCCTCTCCAAACCCCAAAAGGGTATATGTCAAAGCCATTACAATTTTTAAAGAATTTTAGACATTTTTCAGGGCAAACACTTCCAGAAAATATCCAACTTTGATTTGTTGTCCTTTAGAATTCACAGATATCAGTATTTATAGCCTTGTTTTTCCTCAGCAGCTACTAAACCTGAACTTCCTTCAATAACAAGTAAAAGAGTGAGCTTTCTTTTCATGCTAATCTTTGTTTCTTCTATACCTAACAAAAGACTTGTCTGTTGACTGCTCATTTAGGTATTGAGGATGATGCATATTTTTGTCAGCATATTTTTTAACGTAGCTCTTGGTTAAACTGATGCCTGTGAATTCAAAAAAGGAAATTGGGAATGTGTGACATTTCCCAGGTGGCATAGGGCATGTCTGCAAAGCTGAGACACCTCAGGGCCTCTCCTCTTGTTTCTTCTGTGGTGGTTTATTAAACTTTGGTCTCATCTAAGTTCATTTTGTCACCTTTAGTTTTTTGCTTTCTAAAGTATTTCACTTGCTTTTTCTTTTCCCTAGGGAGGAAGCAACTTACGGATACTTGGGGTGGTGAAGTCAGACGAAGGCTTTTATCAATGTGTGGCTGAAAATGAGGCTGGAAATGCCCAGACCAGTGCACAGCTCATTGTTCCTAAGCCTGGTAAGATGATGGGAACTTTGCTTTGGTACCTGGAATGAAAATTATGCATAGTCTGTTTATAAAATCCATACTGTTTTCCCTACCCCTCAGAGGCAATATGGCAATATGAAATTATTTAATTAATTAAGTTGTATACTTGTGTATTGATGACATATTCCTTCTAGAAAATCATGTGCATATGTATATGTGTATATATTTATGTATATAAATACACATAAATACATATATACACATAAATATATATATAAAATCTCCAATGAGATATAGTCATCATGAATAATAGGGCCTCTGGTTTTCAAGGCAATAACCACTAAATCATTACCTTCTCCCTCTTTTATGGTCTGCCTTTCTTCCCAGCATTCCATTTAAATATAAAAGATACAATATACACCTTGCATATATGTTATGTGTATATTTTAGTTATATATGTGAATATATACATACACACATATCTATAAATACATATACATAAGGGCTATACATATTTTCTTATATGTAAACTTGAATCAATGATTATTATGTAATCTTGAATCAATGGAAGTTGGCAGAAAAATAGATATAACCACTTGAAAGTAAGGCCCTCTTTCTCTTATCTTCTTTTAATTAGTGTATTAGTCTGTTCCCGTACCGCTGTAGAGAAATATCTGATACTGGGTAATTTATAAAGAGAAGAGGTTTAATTGGCTCATGGTTCTGCAGGCTGTATAGGAAGCATGATGCTGGCCATCTGCTGGGCTTCTGGGGAGGCCTCAGGAAACTTGAGATCAAGACAGAAGGCGAAGGGGAAGCAAGCGCATCTTATGTGGTTGGTGCAGGAGAAAGGTGTGTGTGTGGGGGAAGTGCTACATACTTTTAAGCAACCAGATCTCATGAGAACTCAGTCACTATCAGGAGAACAGTACCAGCAGGGAAATCTGCCCCTGTGATCTAATCACCCCCTCATCAGGCCCCACCTCCAACACTGGGGATTACAATTTGACATGAGATTTCGGTGGGGACACAGATTCAGACCATATCAAGTAGATCTTGAAAATTACTCTTTTAATTATAATTGTAAAAAGTGTCATTTTGTTTTATAGTCCTTTGGAAGTTTAATATAGTGCTGAATTATAGAATTCTAGAATAATTCCGGGCACAGTGGCTCATGCCTATAATTCCAGCTCTTTGGGATGCCAAGGGGTGAGGATGGCCTGAGACCTGGAATTTGAGACCAATCTGGACAACATGGCAAGACTTTGTCTGTACTAAAAATTAAAAAATAATAAATAAATAAAAACTAGCGGGGCATGGTGGCAGCCACCTGTAGCCCAGCTACTTGGGAGGCTGAAGCAGGACAATCGTTTGAGCCCAGGGTGTTGAAGCTGTAGTAAGCTATGATCACACTACTGCACTACAACCCAAGCAACACAGCAAGACTCTGTCTCCAAAAAGAAAACAAAACAAAAACTAGAATAAATTGACATTAGACCCATTATGTAATAGCTCTAAAACAACACAATTTCTTGGGAGGAGAGACAAAAATAAAAACAAAAGAACCATCCTGCTGCTCTGAAATGATTAACACTAAAGAAGGTTAAAACAGGGACAAGATAGTTGTTTATGCACATCCAAATACTTCCAAATATTAATATCTCCCATAAAAAATTATCTGTCATGTTACATATATTTCAACTCTTTTGGACCAATTTTCTTCCTTTTGACATGGCTCACTTTTGTGTTAATCTTTTCCTGAAGTAAGTTTAATAGAAAGTAGGAAAAATATATAAGACATAGTCTTCTTTGGCTTTTATCATTTAAAATATGCCTATTAAGTCTTTATATTTTATGCACCCCAGCCAGTTATATGAAGATTCATAGCAATGCTCACAAGAATGACTTTCTCCTTCTTCCTTGATTGAAATAAAAATAAAAGAACTATAGAGCAACAATGCCAAATGAGTAAAGAAGCCAAAGGAACTATGTAGGAATTAAAAGGGGGCAATTAACTCTTGCTCGAGATATGAGTTTCTCTGACGGACTTCTTTTCCCTTCATCTGATGTGCTTACGTGTCAGTGTAGCTTCATTTGTGTGACTAAGTACATTATTTTCTGCTGAACTAGTAATGGATAAGTAGGAGAAAAGGAATCTTTAAAATCAGGGTCTCTAATGTGAGTCACACTTTAAAAACTGTACCATATCATTAGTAACAAAAGTATGGACGCCTTTAAGCTGATCCTGGCTGCTACACAAGTCACAGAACAAGAGAATTGTAGATAAGTTTGATTTTTCAGCTAAAGCCACAGAGCTGAGGACAGTGCGAGATACATGATATCATATTTCTAAAGGAGGTGTAAGATGTATCCTCCTAGCACTTGGCACTGACCAAAGAAGCCCAGTGAGCATCCCTGCAACTACTCACAGGGAAGGGAGCATTCTTCGAAGTGCTAGAATTCATGGGATGAGAGGTTGTCATGGTATTTTCTCTCCTGTACAAGCCAAGTTATACAGACTCCAAGAAAACCTTTTAGACAGAGTGTGTGTGTGTGTTGCTAGGGACTAATTGCAAAAATGGGAAATGGTCAACTTTATTCTGCTGTTTCATGGTCTCTACAAACCTGCCCCCAATGTCTGAGGAAGCTGAGAGACCAAAGAAAGAGGCTGACAAATCCAGGAAACACTGATGATGGAAGTACAGTTACACCAAAGTTTTCTGACCTAATGGCAGGATTTATGGTAAGTACCTGCTGTTACACAAGGAACAATAGATAAACAGGAAATCTTATAGGCTTCCCAGAAGAGGGGTTAATCAGAAGCCAACAAACATGGTGGATTAGCTTCCAAGATGGAGTTACTTTAGCCTCCACACTGGCTGGAAACTACCTGGAGCTGTCCACAATGCAGGGAAGAGAAAGGAGAGGACAACATTGGGAAGGAGCTCTATTTCCACCCTTGAGAAGAACAAGGGTGTCAGTTCTACTTCAAGAAGGCAAGGCTGCAGGTTTCTTGAAAGGACTTTGCCCAAGAGGTCCTGTCTGCTGAGGCTGTCCCAACCAAGACACTAGAGTGATGCTGCCTGGATGGAGCTGAGCTAGGAGGGAGGTGCAGGTCAGCCAGAGAGTGCTTTGCCAACTCCAGCAGGGGTCCAGTGACTGCATTTCTAAGGTGGGAATTTTCTGAAGAACTCACAGAACTGCTCCACAAAAAAAAGCATGCAGAAACCTTCCATGAGTGTGGACTTTTGAAAGGGCAAGCTGAGAAAAACAGTCTTTGTCTCTTTATTCCAAATTCATCCTCCCCTCTCTGACCCTGAGGAAGCCCTACACAGAAGGGAGAAGCGAACTGAGAGACTGAAACACAGATGATAGGCAGTCCTACTGCCCCCTTCCCTATTTACTATGCCTGCTTGGAGAGATGGAAAGAAATTTTAAACTATTAGTTGAATGTTTTGATTTAGATCTCACTGAGGTGTTTGTGTGTTTTGGGGTGGGGGGGTTCTGTTTATTTTGTTTTTGAATACCTGAAGATAAAGCTTTTTAAAATAATTAATTAATTAATTATTTTTTGAGACAGAGTCTCACTCTGTGGCCCAGGCTGGAGTGCAATGGCATAATCCCAGCTCACTGCAACCTTGGCCTCCCAGGTTCAAGTGATTCTCCTGTCTCAGCCTCCCGAGTAGCTGGAATTACAGGTTCCCACCACCAAGCCCAGCTAATGTTTTTTTTTTTTAAAGAGAGACAGCATTTCACCAGGTTAGCCAGGCTGGTCTTGAACTCCTGACCTCAGGTGATCCACATGCCTCTGCCTCCCAAAGTGCTGGGATTACAGGCATGAGCCACCACGCCCGACCAATAAGGCTTTTTAAATACTTACCTCACCCCAGGACCAGAGGATGGACCCAAGTTACAATCAGGGTTGAGAGGACAGAGCTGACTGTGTGTTTGAAGATGGATTACAGCAGAAAAATAGAGAGCTATTTCCTACTAATTTCCAATATTTCAGCTTATTCAATCAACCTGTTATAGATGTTCAATTTCACTTATAACAGGAACTCTACAGGAGGCCTTTAATTCATGGTATCTTGCATTCCACTTGGGTCTGATTTGTTTAGGTCTATGTGACCATAAAGTGTCAAGGCTCCCTTCAGCAGAAATGACATTTAACTCCTCACTAGAGCACAGGAAAATCTCGATAATTCGTTTATTTTCCATCTAGATGGTAGAGTGTTGTCAGTGGCTTCTACAGTCTTGGTCGTTGTTATTGTATTTGGCATTGGATTCAAAAGAAAGTAAAAGAAAATGAAGATAAAAATCTGAAAGTGTGACAGGACACCGTTGTGACTGTCTTACATTTCCCTCTTACACATGATGGATTGCTTTTTCCTGGCTATTTAATCAGGTCTTCAAAGAATGCCACTCCAATTCCTCAGAGATGCAGCACAGGCCATGTGCACAGATGGTAGAGAGACCAGCTATGAACATAAATTAAACAATGAGGCTGACCATGGTGGGAAGAACATAGCCCTCTCTGTTTAAGTTTCGACAATAAATGGTCACTATATATTTTGAAGTACCTTGTGGACCTGCATTACCCAGCTGTTCATCTTTAGCCTGTCCACAGGCTTGTGGCCAAGAGTTACTCTTGGCAACCATAACAATCTGCTTCTCACTGAAGTACAGACAATGACCTATTTGAGCCAGTGTCTGTAGTTGTTGGATATTTACATAAGCCTAATGAAGTTTCAACATAGTCTTTTATATATAGTTACCTATTCCCTCTTTAGCAATTAGTGACTTAGGAAATAAAATGAACATAGTCTGCTAAACTAAATTGAGTTAATGACTTGTTTTTCTCTCCAGAAAATGCTAGGGAAAATTATTTGAAATGTATGCATTTTCAAATGTGAAATATATACGTAGTTTCCTCTAGATAAAGATCAAGATAAAAATCAAGAAGATCAATGGTGTTTTAAAAAATCATTATAGGAGATTCTATCAATAATGGTACATGAGTAACATAACGCCATACACACAGTCCTATCTATTTATGCAATTATTTATTTTCTGTTTCTCTCTATAGAACACGCACACACACATGCACAAGTAGAGGATGGCTTCCTGCATACATGACACTTTGCACATATTACATTAAAAATATGGGGCCATATTGTGTAAGCATCGATGATGGCAAGTTAATTCAGTTTAGTTGATTTATATGATGTGATTGTCTATTAATCTCTCCTTAGATCTGGGGACAGAGTTTTATTGTTGTTTGTTTTAATTTTTGACAGGGAGGGCAGGATGTTGGCTAAGAAGTCTCCTTTCTAAATAAGATATTATTGCTGCAAGTATACTATTCAGTGAATAGTCTAGCAAAAATGTGTTAAGAGTCAATGTGTTAGGGCCAGGTGTGATGGCTCATGCCTGTAATCCCAGCTCTTTGGGAGGACGAGGTGGGCAGATCACCTGAGGTCAGGAGTTTGAGAACAGCCCGGCTAACATGGCGAAACCCCGTCTCTACTAAAAATACAGAATTAGTTGGGCATGGTGGCATATGCCTGTAATCCCAACTACTTGGGAGGCTGAGGCAGGAGAATCAGTTGAACCTGGGAGATGGAGATTACAGTGAGCCAAGATCAAACTACTGCACTCCAGCCTGGGCAGCAGAGCAAGACTCCATCTCAAGAGAGAAAAAAAAGAGTCAATGTATTAGGTGTTACAAGAATAAGAAGTTTCAGTAGCCAGAGTTGCGAACAGGTAAGCAATAAGTTAAGATCCCATTGGCATACTGGGTGGTGATAAATCAATTACTCCCATGTCACCATCCAGTAAATTGTAGTGCAGGTAGGTAGTAATTAAATTAAGGACACTATTTGGTAGCCTAGAAGTTAGCAATTGTCTGGAGCTGTGGAGCGGGAGATGGGGAGCAAGGCAGGAACAAATAATAAGATGAATTTAATATGTTAGTTACCTCTGAGTTTCTTATCGTGGTTCTAGCTGTTGTGTGGCATTCCATTTTCTGACAGTGTCTGCAGTGGAAGGTTGTTGCAAGTAACTGACTGCTGAGCAGGGAAGTGGAGGGCCATGGAACTGGAAATGCACCTACGATAGGGGCGTATATAGCCTGGGATGTGTTTAATATAGTGGCATAAATGAGTGAAGACAGAATAAAGTTGCCATGGGAAGAAATAATGTATTCATTATATTCTACCAGGCACAAAAGGCTGTGGGAAAATCCATATAATCATAACAAGAATAAATGCTATTATAGATATTTCCCAAAATGTAGATTTGCTTGGGCAAGATGTAGAGTCTGTGTCTCAGTTAATATTGCATATTTGGCTGTGTGGTAGAAAAGACAGAACATAGACTTTGGAGTCAATTTAAGTAGAAATCACAGCTCTATCACATATTAGCTGTGTGACATTAGGCCAGACACTTAACTCTAAGCCTCAATATTATATCCTGCAAAATGTGGATAGTACTATCTATGCCATCAGTTTGATGGGAGAATTAAATCAGAATAATGTAAGCAAGACACATATCACATCTACCACATAGTAACTGCTCAGTAAATGTAATCTGCACATTTGATCTTCTTTCATCTAAGATATACGCCTACTTTTAAGCAAGCATGGTTTCTTTTATTCATTCATTTGTCAAATATTTTTGTAGGCCTACTATCTGCTAAATGCTCTGTTAACTATTGGGGAAGTAAATTGAAAATAAAAGAGATACATTTCCCACTTTAAAAGAATCACATTTTTATTGGAAGAGGAAGACAAAAAAATAAATAAACGTTGGTTTTATTTTTTCCCTCTAACATTGGTTAAAAAATAGTTCCACTGTAGTAGGGGAAATATATTGGTTAGACATTTAGAAAAATGAGAAGCATTATCAATTATCTGTCCTCCCCTGGAAAAGGTTACTGATTACAAATGATGTTGAATTTAAAACATTTTATTAAGGCAGTGTATCATATAGCTTGGAATTCACAAGGGTCAATCATGAACATCAAGGCATAAAACCAGAAGTATTTTATATCTGTTTTCATGAGTTGTGTCTTATCAGTATGAGAAGAATACCTAGAAATCCAAATGGACAAAAGGAATATACTAATAAAATTGTATATATATTATAATATAATTACATTATAATTATAGTGTTTCCTACTACATGTTGATTCTGCCCAAGTAACTTTACTGGGATTCAGTGTGAAGCAATGAACATTGAATAATTAGTTCAATTATTAAGATCTGTTAGAATTTATTTTTTCAGTGTAATAGCGCCTAAGAAACTATATATGAGTGATTGAATCTAAAGGGCTGTACTTCTTACTTTGATATTAGTTGCTGTTGGAGAATTAAGATAAACTTTGTCTCTTAGTATGAGAAAAGGTACTATGATTTAAATGCCTAATTGTGTTTAGTGTAGGGTCAAATTGTTCCTGGAGTTCTGTAACTAATTTAGAAGAGTCAATTCCATGTGCCATACTACAATGTGAATGGAACCAAGCAGGTAAATGGGTCCTGATAGTTTCCTCACACAAACAGAGATGCTCGTTAACACTACAGAATTTCTCTTTAAAGTTCCATCATTGGTCCAAATGCATAAAAGTGCAACTTAATATTTTTGAAACATATTGCAGTGATATTACAGTGCATAAGCTTCCCTGGAACATTTTCCTTTATAAGCCTTGGTAATTAATTGTAGCTAAGAAGATACAGAGCCAAGTTTTTTCAAAGTGGCTGTGTTAACTTCAGCGCATCTGACTATAAATTTATTCAATAAATTGTAAAATTATTTTGGCTTCTGAAGTTAAAAATAAGAGGAAAGTAATGTTTTTTTTTTTTTATTTTTTATTTTTTTTATTTTTTATTTTTTTTATTTTTTTTTATTTTCTACTTCAAAGTCTCCCTCCCATTAGAGAAATGTTGACACCCATGCTAACATTTTCCTTGAGTGAGTCATTGATAGTCTAAGTCTGGCATAAAGCAGTCATTTGATCTTTGACCGTATAATACTCACTTAGTGTATGAGATATGTCCACATCTCCTTTCTGCACTCTTATCCAGTTTACTTGTAGAGATTTAAAAATGTATTGGAATATAGTGTATATTTATGAAGAAATTCTTAGGCAATATTGCCTAACCTTTCCAACTTTCTATTTCTTTAGCTGTAAAATTCAGTAGATAATTGTCTCAAAGATTTAGTGCAATAAATGTATGTAAAAGGGATTTGTGGGCTGTAAATTGCCACACAAATGTTAGCTATTATGAAGTCTTTTGTTGGTTTTGTTTAGTCTCAAGAAAAGTAACAGGCATTTATTGGGATAGATAAAATGATAGCTTTCTTCTAGCATATTTTTCTACCCTACAAGAAAATAATTAGTAAACACATATTTTAATGACAATGTCCATTCAAAATTTAGGTTTTTAGCTTAGTGGATAAGGTTAAGGGAAAAGTCCTGTTTCAAAATGACTGCTAGTGGAAAGATTTGCAGCACGGTTTGCAGTATCAGTTTAATAATGACTTCCTCATGCCAGTTTTATGTAGGCAGAGGTTTCTCAGCAAATAAAGCCTTGTCATTCACCTTGTCTCCTTCATTCAGCATGTGCTTCAGGTAGGAAGCCAGCTCAGTGCTAATCAAGAGGATATGGCTGTATGGCAGACTTTGAAATTAGAAATGAATTCTACAGTAATATGAATGTCCTGAGACCAGTGATAAGTATAAATCCATATAATATGGAAAATTTGATAGATTCATAAATATTGATCATATCATACTTCAGTGGTAAAGTGGTAAATATACCAAAGAGTGTTATCCCATATCTTTTTTTTTTTTTTTTTTTTTTTTTTTTTTGCGCTCTACAGTAGAAAAGTAGAAGAGAAGAATACTGGTTTTATATTGAATCCAAATGATTTTGACTTTGAACTTGTTATATTTTATCTTTCACCTGTATATTACCATTTGATGAAAGATGTGTGAGTACACACAAAACACACATACATATAGATTATATATTATGTAGATGCTGTGCGTGTGTGTATACACAGAAAGAGATATATATTCCTTTTGATTAGAGAAGTCTTATTTCCTGGGGAAAAGAAGAAGGTTAATGAGATGAACTATAACCCCCATCAGTGCACCTACAACTGGTTTCAAGGTGGTTGCAATTGGTACTATTTCCCTCCTGCTACCCACTATAAATTCCTCTTACCCTCAGTTAGCATTTCTGCTAGTTTCTGTAGCTTACCTGGTAGGTAGACCCAAACTCCTGTCCCTTTATTGGTCATATATACTGTACTAGCCAATACATCATCAAAATTGGGGAAGGGAGTATCAAGAGGTACTCCAGTAGATCGTCAGAATGCCAATCATATTTTCCCTCTTTCCCAACTCCTCTTAATGACCTGGGTAATTATTTTTGCTAGGATAGTATCCTGCCTTGACTGCTGGTATTTTGGCACAAGAAGTCTGATATGACAAGCAGCAGCAATAGCTCAAATTTCAATGATAGAAGCATTCCTCCTTTTTGAATTAAGACTTCTAAGTCTACAAGCCTAGAGTCATAGGGGTGGTAAACACAGATTCTTCAAATGGGTCACTTGGAGTTATGGTAAGCAGTTCTATGCCTACTTTAATCTCTTGTGTTTGTTTAGTCTACCTATTGAGGACATGGTACCATATACTGGCCATTGATCTAGACATATACTGGACCCTAGAAGAAAGTATCCCTTTTGCTTAGGGTATGATCTCCAGCCTGGCTCCTTAATTGCACCTCTGAAGGCTTTACTTTGGCTGTATCAAGTCAGCAGCTGTTGTTGATATGTGATAGGATTAGCAGATCCCATGGCAATACATTTATGCCTATACCTCTTTTTCCATAGAGTAAGTTATTTGATCGTTTTCAGTATAATGAGGGATTACTTGTTGGTCTCAAATACTTTGAGTTCTGAGAGAGTGGTTCAGGTAGAAGCCCTGAGAATAGGAAAAGCAACACATTCCCAGAATATGTTTTTATTTAAGTCAAGATGAATTTCCAACCTTTCCAGAGTAGAAGAAGTGCAAGTAAACATGTCACCCAGAGGCTGGTTGGTTTTCTTAAGGAACAGTGTTTTGTTGGGAGCTCAGCATTTGTCTCTGTTGCTAGGAGATTGGGCATACAGTAGTGGTGGAAGCTTCTGGTGAGTAGCAGCAACCGTATAGGATTAGAGCCTATGCCAGTGAGCAGTGCATAGGTTCCATTCCTGCCTCTGTAGCCTTATCATTCGTGCACCTTTATGCTACCATTGGAGGCTGGCTAATGTCATCTGGCTGAATTGTTACATCTACATAATTACTTAGTGACTCTTCCATAAATTATACAGTCTGGTGTTTACAGGGGATTCAAAGATTTTTTTTTTTTTTTTTTTTTTACTTGGTGTTCACTCCTGTGGGCCTATTCACATGCCTTTTCCCCAAACCTTTTTGCTTCTGATCTTTCCATCACTGGCCAATCAGCCAAGCTATTTGACCTTGTTCATAAGTTTATATATGCAGTACTACCTTGAGCCATTTGTATTTTCATATAAAGTATGTAATGTGGTGTACTCAATATTCTACCTTGGGAAAGTTCTCTTTACCACTTTCTTTTGGGGCTATCCCTCACTGAGCTGCAGTATAGCAGCCATCCAATTTGTGGTATACCCACATACCCACAGACCAAGCTGACCACCTGGTCATAAGTGTGAGCTGAAGGGGAAGATTTTTGTACAATAGTGATTGAAAACATGGAGGTCTGGGCCCCTGCTGTTATGTCCTCTGGTCCCGTTTTTCCCTGATGCCAAATGTGATTCATTCCATGAACTGATGATGGTTCTGTCTGACCTTATAACTTGGTGCATCTCAGAGAACCCAGCTTATGATGAGCAGTTCTGGTCAGTGGACTCTCTGATGGTTATTTTTCTCTTACTTTGTGAATAAGGAAACTACTGCACAGAAGAGTTAACTAACTTGTCCAAGATCACACAGCTAGCAAAATGTCTGACTTTTCAGCCTACTTTCTCAGCCATTATGTTAGAATGGGTCTGTCTACTCAGGCTTTGTCCACTCGTGGAGGCTTCTCAGAAAAATGGGTGATATTTCAGATTTATTTGAGTCTAGTCAGACTAGTTTTAGAATTTCTAATAAAGGTTAAAGGCTGGAAATTAATTTTAAAAGTCTAGGATTCTGCAACTCAAATGATCTCTGTTCAACTTTCAAATATGCTAGAGCCCATTGCTAAGTGTGGGTTAAATGTGTGAACTGTTTTGAGTCTTAAAGGTGAATATCACATAATTCTTGCTATCTAGAAATCCATAGTTTAACAAAGAGTAAATTCAGTATAACTAATCTTAATTATCAAATGCAATTAAAGCATAGTGATTTGCAATGCTATATTAATTGTTCAATATTTATGAAATACCCAGAAATATATAAAGAATCATAAATTAGGGTGTTGTGATATGCACCTACAGTCCCAGCTACTTGGGAGATTGAGATGGGAGGAACACTTGATCCCAGAAGATTGAGACTGCAGTGAAGTATGATGAGGTCACTGCACTCCAGCCTGGGCAACAGAGCAAGACCCTATCTCATAAGTAAGTAAATAAATAAATTTTACCTAGATACTGATTTTTTAACAAAGAATCACAAATTAGAGATGTTAAATACAATTCAAAGAAATTTTAAGTCTTTAAAGTTAGTGTTATTACTCCTCAAACATAACACAGCCAGTGACTGACATACTATTTTTTGGTTTTGACCCTATCTTACGAGGATGGTAGTGTCATTTGCCACACAAAATGACAAAGCTTCTATTGTATTGAAAAGCTCTTTTACTTACTGTTCTATTTTGTTTAAGTGAAAAGCTCTAGGTTACAATCTAGGTTAAAAAAAGAGATTTTTGGCGGGTGGAGCAAGATGGCCGAATAGGAACAGCTCCAGTCTCCAACTCCCAGCGTGAGCGACACAGAAGAACAGTGATTTCTGCATTTTCAACTGAGGTACTGGGGTCATCTCACTAGGGAGTGCCGGACAATCGGTGCTGGTCAACTGCTGCAGCCCGACCAGTGAGAGCTGAAGCAGGGCGAGGCATCTCCTCACCTGGGAAGCCCAAGGGGAAGGGAATCCCTTTTCCTAGCCAGGGGAACTGAGACACACAACACCTGGAAAATCGGGTAATTCCCACCCCAATACTGCGCTTTAAGCAAACGGGCACACTAGGAGAATATATCCCACACCTGGCCGAGAAGGTCCCACACCCACGGAGCCTCCCTCAATGCTAACACAGCAGTCTGAGATCTAACCGCAAGGCAGCAGTGAGGCTGGGGGAGGGGCGCCCGCCATTGCTGAGGCTTAAGTAGGTAAACAAAGCCGCTGGGAAGCTCGAACTGGGTGGAGCTCACAGCAGCTCAAGGAAACCTGCCTGTCTCTGTAGACTCCACCTCTGGGGACAGGGCACAGCTAAGC
>NW_016806761.1:2710786-2741098 GCF_001698545.2 Rhinopithecus bieti
AGCTGGAAACCATCATTCTTAGCAAACTATCACAAGAACAGAAAACCAAACACCGCATGTTCTCACTCATAGGTGGGAACTGAACAAGGAGATCACTTGGACTCGGGAAGGGGAACATCACACCCTGGGGCCTATCATGGGGAGGGGGTAGGGGGGACGTATTGCATTGGGAGTTATACATGATATAATTGATGAATTGATGGGTGCTGACGAATTGATGGGTGCAGCACACCCACATGGCACAAGTATACATATGTAACAAACCTGCACGTTATGCACATGTTCCCTAGAACTTAAAGTATAATAAAAAATAAAAAATAAATAAATAAATAAAAAGTTTTTTTTCATTTAAAGTGTCTATTGAGAGTTCTTTAGCTTATAATATAGTTCTATCAAATCATAATTAATCAGCCTAAATAGTATATGCAATATACAGCTGTCTTTGTTACTTTGTGTTGACAAATATATACCAAGAATCTATAGGTGACCCTAACTTTACCTGAAACATTGACAAAAGATATTTTTTCATCTAGATGATCGTCTATGATGAATGTAAGAACATTCACTTGAATTTAAAGGGACCCATCCTCAAATTAAAACACACATCATTATAAAGCAAGGAAAGTCCAATAGAAAAGCCAGTTTCTCATATTTCTTGATATTCTTCAGGCCCAGTTCCTATTTAAATTGATCTACCTGCTAATCAGAACTGATGTCTTCAGTTCTGGCAGACATCAACTGAGTGTATGTGTATGAAAATGTACCAAAGCAGAACAAACTGTTTTGAACAAGGAAGGGTGATTCTTTCTCTGATTTTCTCCTAACAGTATGGCACTTAGTTTTAAGGAAAAGGAAATAAAAGTACTATGTAGCTTATTTCATATTCCTCTCTTGCCTTGTCTTCTTGATTTCGTAAATGGAAAAAAAAATGGGTAACAGAATTGGTAGCCCATACATAAGCCTTTTATCTCATGAATTCCATATCCAATTTTGACATGTAGACCACCTGCTTTCTTGTTATATTTGAGCCTTACTTCTCATTATTTAATATGAGGCTTTGAGCCCAATTTTGATCAAATATTTTAGATCTTTTATACACTTGCTTAGACAGATATGAGCCTTGGGGAAATTCAACTGATAAAAATGGCAAATATCTTTTTGCTTTACTAAATCAAGAAAATAACAACACTAAAACCTCTTACTAATGATGTAGTTACTTTGCACATGAAACATCCTAGAAAAACTTATTTCTACTTTCTGAATGCAGGTGTTAAGTGGATGCTTAAGGTCCTAGTCTAATAGGGAAGTTTGGCATAGAACAAATTTATTTTGAATCCCAGGAGTATATAAGTGCAAGATATAGGGGTAAGAAAAAGGAGGTAGCACAAAGGAGAACTTAAGCAACTCTTTCAATGGGAAGAGGAATTCATTGCTGAAGATGTGACATCTGAGCTGAAATGGACTTTGAAGTAGGGGTATGGTTTGGCCAAGCTTCCAAGGGCAAATAAATGGCTGGTAGAAGAAACATTACATACAACACATGGGAGCATAGAGCAGAAGCAAAAGTATGTATTCAGCGAATTACATGTGGTTCTGTAAGGCCATAGAGATATGCAGGGGCTGGATCACAGATTATCTTTTAGAATATAAAAAGAAAATTGGACTTTTTTTCTAGACTCTGTGGGATAGAGATGGATAAATGTAAAAGATAGGCTTACTTCTATTTGTGTTTTGTAAAGGTAACTTTGGAAGCTGTGTGAGTTGGCAGGGGTGGAAAGAGGGACTAGAAATATTGAAACTAGTTGGAAAGCTGTATCATCAGTAGGCTAAGCAAGAGGGGATGAAGTCATTGACCATAACTGTGCAAGAAGAGTGAGTTGTATTAGAAGGTCCTTACAACTTGGAGATTGTGATGAATATGTACAGATGGATTAGAAATGAGGGCTGATTCCTAAATTCTCAACTTAACTGAATGGATGGTAAAGTCATCACTTAAGAAAGAGGAAGAATGACTTAAGTCCATCTCGACAGAAAAAGCCTGGATTGTGAGTCCTTTGAGGGCCCATCTTTGTATTTCCAGCATGAATGAAGGGCCTGACAATGACAGACTCTCAATTACTCATTAGGAAGCCTAAAAGGCAAATATTTTGTTTTACTGATTAACTGCTAATGCCAGGTATAAACTATGATATTGTAAAAGACGAAGCAAAGGAAGTAAATCTCTCAAAGACTTCAAAACATGTAATTGAGAAATTTATAATCAAAATAGGCAAAACTAATAGGCTTACTGAAAAACACATTTTGCTTTGTGTGTTAGAGAGATCAGAGCAGGAGGAGAGATGAATGCAGAATATTTTGTAATATCTCCAGAGGGAAATAATTATGGCCTAAACTGAGTGGCAACTCTGCTCATGGAGAGAATGATGAATTCAAAGAATTATATGGAAGAGGAAATGGTTAGCAGTTTGCATTTGAATTGAAAAGGAGCTTTTGATGCTGACTGGGAATTCTGTAAGCTATTGGCATTGCTGATGGTAATGAAAAGCTTAAGGGAGAGTGTGACAGGGCCTTATCATGCATCTTTCCTTCCTTGATAGGTTATAAGTGAGTCATTCTCCTACTGATGAGATGATTCCTCCTTGCTGGACATATTTTACCCAGCTTGGAGAAAGGAACTCATTGCACTGCCAACTTGGAATAATGAGTTAAAGGGTTATGCATGAACAGAAGATAAGCACTGAGCACTATTGCTGCCAGGACTGGAATATATTGATTTGATTAGCCCTTAAATATCAGAAGGTAAAAACTATCACTTTTTTCCCCCCTCTCCCCTCTTTATCTCCTCTGTCTGTGGCAGACACAGATTAGAACTGAGAAATAAATTAGAATGACTAACTTTGGCTTTCTGCCACCTAGAAATAAAATCCATTTAATTTACTCTGACTATGCTTGTTATAGTGTTAAATATAGACTAAATAGTTTAATATGGATTTATGTAATGAGTTCACAAATTGATTTTGCGGAGTAAGCTTGCTTTAGGAAATAAACACCTGTGTACTGTGACTTTAATGGCCTACTTCTATGTGCACTCATGTTGATATAAATGAATTTTCTTAAAAATGATAAAAAATCTATCTTATGGTCATTTCGTCATTCCAATATTTTTGAAATTCACAAATCAGAGACCAAACAATGATTTAGAAGCTCTAGCTGTCACTTAGGGAAAGCAGTCTCTATTGGGTGTCAGTGATAATGGCTTATCTTTGAGTGACAGGATTAAAAACAAACAAACAAAAAGACTTCCCCACTCTCTGTGAAACCTCCACTTCTCCTTTTCCCTTGTTTAAGAAAGTCACATGTGCCTTATTTAAACATTAATTATTTAGCTTGAACTGTACACAGCTAATGTGTCAAATAAAATTCCTTGCAAGTTTGAAGATGAATTCAGAGGTACCACTTCTAAGCAGGCCCCCTCTTTTTCTATCTCGGGTGGCCAAACTGTATGTAATTGTAATTGGTGACCGATGGTCATGTCAGCCAATCATTCTAGGAATGGCTACTAAGATTTGTAATTATAATGTACCTTATTCCTATTTAAATTAAACAGTCTTCACATTACTATTCTTTCCCTTGAAACATGGAAATTTGGGTGTGGGAATTAGGGACAGTTAAGAGTAAGGGTTTTACCTCTTAAAATCTACACTTTTTCACAGTCTGTCCCATTTCTCTAAGGCACCATAGACAGGGGAGGCCAGCAATCAAGAATGGTAATTTACAATTTAAGAGTGCTTAATCTAAAATCTGTCCTTGTCAAAGGAGAACACGTTGGTCCCCATGCAGCAATAATGGAAATTTTATTTCAGCATAAGATTCAATGGGGGCTTTCATTGTATTCTTTACCCTCGTCCTTATCAATTTATGCCATGTACAGGTCTTGTGGGTGTTTAACATCATTCTACTTTAAAAGAGAAAGCATCAAATATAATAAATAATTAAATCCACATTTGAAAACCTATAAACTCACCTTGCAAGCATAACAGCAAAAATTGTTTTACAGTTATGACTGAATCTAGCTTTATTATTAATCATTTCTCCTGGTGATTAAAACTTAATTTTTCAAAGAGATCCTTTTCTCTAATACCCTAGTTTCTCTTTTAGGGTAACTCTTTTATAATAAAAAATTATTTCCCTTAATTTTCAATGTTATATACAATGAGCTTTTCCTGTTAAAAAATAGATAAGAAATATAATACTCCAGGGAAAAATTGGACCAGATAGTCATTAATTAAAATAAATATGTGAAGACTTTATGATTGTTTTTGTTCAGTAACAAATTAGTAAGTACCATGCTAAATGAAGACAATAGCAATGACATTTATACATTGTAAATTTAGTAATTATGGGTATTTTGTTTTAAATCTATTTACTAGCTTTCATTTACTAAAAACCTCTAAGTATGCCTCTTTCTTATAGTTTCCATATGGTATGTATAAATCTTTTATTTTCCTTCAGAAAACATACATGCTAACTTTATTACATCTTCTTTTCTGGCCTGGGATTAGTTAACTAGGATTAATATCTATTTTCTATGTTCTACCTCATTGATATCTATCTTCGATNTACTCCAGGGAAAATTGGACCAGATAGTCATTAATTAAAATAAATATGTGAAGACTTTATGATTGTTTTGTTCAGTAACAAATTAGTAAGTACCATGCTAAATGAAGACAATAGCAATGACATTTATACATTGTAAATTTAGTAATTATGGGTATTTTGTTTTAAATCTATTTACTAGCTTTCATTTACTAAAACCTCTAAGTATGCCTCTTTCTTATAGTTTCCATATGGTATGTATAAATCTTTTATTTTCCTTCAGAAAACATACATGCTAACTTTATTACATCTTCTTTTCTGGCCTGGGATTAGTTAACTAGGATTAATATCTATTTTCTATGTTCTACCTCATTGATATCTATCTTCGATATTCTACCTCCACTCCCTCATTCCTAGACTCTTCAGTGTGTGCCTCCTTTTGCGGATCCTGAATTTCTACACCTCACTGAATTTTACATATGCCTACCCCTGTAACACTGGCCCACTTTGTTCTTCATGCTAGATTCTACTACAGAGCAATTCTAAGGTCATTTTTTTTTTTTACCTTTGCTGTTTCTCCCACAAATTTTCCCAAGTCATTATTGGCAAAAACAAACAAATCAACATAATCATCACAACATTTATTATTCTCTACTATCCATTTTAACACAATTTTCTGTTTCCAAAGCTCAGATTCTTTGTTTTTCAATTGTTCCAAATAGGAGTGACAATTGTTGTGTTAGAGATGGCATACTGATGACCATGAATGATATATACATAGAAGATTCTATATATTATTACCAAAAGAAATGTGAGGTATCCAGGTAGCCTTGGGAAAGACTCAATTGGCTATATGTAAAATTTTTGATGTCTGAGGCCTCAGGTATGGCTTGGATGGTTAGCAACATGAATGAACTCTGACAATATTAAAAGTGCACACTGTATATTGTCACTTTCCCCTACATTTTATACAGCTGTCAAGAATACTAAAACTGAAAAAAAATTGTGAGACCCCTTTTTGTTTACTATTTGTTAGATTTATCTAAGGAACAGTTAACATTCTGAAAATATTACTGAGTCAAATGTCTTCCTGTAGCTGCAAGATTACTTCCACATTAGGTTTTAGAAAGAGTATATTTTAACACTCTTGGCTGTTCAAAATAAATTTCAAGACATAAAAATACAAAAATTTATGATGGGATACTGCTCTTTAGAGAGCATGATGTGAGAAAAATCTAGCTCTTTGTTTACTTGTGCAGAGAGACCAGATTAAAATGTGGGGGTTGTCATAGCAAATTTCCTTACTATGTTTCCAGATATTCAAAGCTTTGGGGATGAAATGAAGAGCTATAGGGAACAACAAAAATAATTGTGTTTACAGCCTTCTTTTGTAGCAGAGACATGTGACTATCAAAGGGTAAACATGGATGTGATGGGTTTTTACTGCATCAACTTAGTCAAGTTGAAACAACCTTTCTCTGAATTTCCCTCTCTTTGTGGTTCTGAGTTAGTGTGGGCCAGAAAAGGCAAACAGATGTAAGGGAGTAGTGTCTTAGTCCACTTTCTGTTACTTCTAACAGAGCACTTGAAACTGAGTCATTTATTTTTAAAAAGGAATTTAATTCTTACAGTTATGGAGGCTGAGAAGTCCAACATTTAGGGGTTCGCTCTGGTAAAGGCCTTCTTTCTGGTGAAGGCTCTCTACAGAGTCCTGAGGTAACTCAGGGCATCACATGGCAAGGAGGCTAAGTGTGCTAGCTCAGGTGTTTCTTCCTGTTCTTACAAAGCCACCAGGCTTACTCCCATAATAACCCATTAGTCCATTAACCTATTATTCCATTAATCTATAAATGAATTAATAAATTGATGAGGGCTCTGTCCTCATGACCCAATCATCTTTCAAAGGCCCTCCCTTGCAACACTGCCATATTGGAGATTAAACTTCAGCATGAGTTTTGGAGGGAATAAAAATTCAATCCACAGCAAGTACCTGTACTTTTTTATTTTGGGAAGGTTTGTGCAGGATATGAGTTGCTGCTCTCTGGTGGCTGTCTTGTTGGGACAGGGCAATACCTTGACTAGCTGCTTCTCCAGGTTCTGCCAGATCTTCTGTTGCAGCTTTTCCAACTGGTTCCTGGCTTTGAAGACAGAGCAAGGACCCACAAGCCTAGCAATGTGAGTGGACAGCCTCTTTAAGTATGAAAAGGCAAGGAGATGGATTCATCTTTAGAGCCTGCCAAAAGGAATACAGCTTTGTCTAGGGGACATACCAGACCTCTAACCCAAAGATTATAAAATAACAAACATATGTAATTTGAAGACACTGAGTTTGCCTGATTTGTTACAGCAGCAGTAGGAAACAAAATTTGAATTCAAGATTCTTCCACTAATTTTGCCTCTACATTCGGATCATTTTGGAAAATTCTTATAGAAATTGGACAACCTTGAACAAATAGTGATTTTTAAAATGATATCTAGGACTATCATTGCCAAGGGACTTTGTCTTGATATTTCGCAAGAAGATTTTTGGAACTATGAGAATGGGAGATCCTATAGTTCTTACTACAAGCATAGAATGCCTACCAAATAATTTAAAGTCAATCCTATTATCCGGGTACCCAGAGACTCCAGCCTCCAGAACAGAAGGAAACAGTCCTCACTGAAAGAACACAAAAGCCAGGAAGTCACAAGGAATTGAAGGACAAGAGAGATGGTGCATTCAATAGCTTTTGCAGGAACTAATAAGTGAAGGCCAAGGGTTATAATAAAGAACTAAAGGAAGAATTTAGCACAAACAAGACCACATAGAAGAAGAAAAATGTATACAAGAAAACCAATATGAACCCCACCTAGATACCTAGGCAGAGATTTTTTTGCCATCTAAAATAATTAAGGATCTTTACCAGTTCCTTAGCACAGAAATGTGAGGACACAGTGCCTTGTCCTCATTATTCTTTATGTGTAAGATACTGGAGTAAATAATGCCAAATTATCATTCCAATTTGTAGGTTAAATAAACTCCCCAAATCACCTAGTCACCTTCTTAAATGTTTACCTTAAAAATCTCACAGGGTATTATTATAATGGATTTCCTGAATTGCTGAAATACTACTTAATCAAAGGAAGAAGCCATTAAAACATAGAATAGAATAAGCCATTAAAACATAGTCCTGGATATCATTTTAAGGGCTGACTTCTGTTTGCTTATGCACACTTTTTTTTTTTTTTTAAAAAAAAAGGAATATAAAGCTAACTTCTCACATGGAAAGATGGTAGAATCATCACTGCTGTCTCCAAAACTATACTTTTGTGATGTTGGCTTGAACTTAGACAGTACGAAGTTACTCATTTTCAGATATTTGTCAAAATGTTCTTCCTTCAAAAAAAATTTCACTTATTATGGTCTCAGTAATTATGAATCATTTAAGAAGGATAAAGTTGAGTATTTTGTTTCTTATGTAAAATCCAGACCTCTGTCATTTCAGTTTTGGTAGAGTATTTTCTTAAACCATTGCTACCTGGAGTTTCTCCATAATGATGCCCTTTTTACTCCCAGCAATGATTTTCTATTATTTTGTGTAACATTTAAGTTGGTTTTCTTATTAACAAAGTTAACGATCATATAGTTCTCATTGTGAATATTAAAAAAAGATTAGCCAGAAACGAGCATTAACCCAGAACACTTGATAAGTTTGTGATGCTTGATAATATGAACATGCTCTAATAAGTAGTTCTATCCAGTTGTGTATTACTTACAATAAATATGGCCAGACATTCTTCATGGCAATGTGACTAGCTTAGTTAATAGTTTCATAAAGTAATGCAATGCTTTTGCTCACTTTTTTCTGTTGTTGTTGTTTGTTTTGATAAAGAGTCTCGCTCTGTCTCCTAGGCTGGAGTACAGTGATGTGATCTCTGCTCACTGCAACCTCTGCCTCCCAAGCTCAAGTGATTATCCTGCCTCAGCCTACCAAGTAGCTAGGATTACAGGTGCCTGCCACCACACCTGGCTAATGTTTGTAATTTTAGTAGAGACAGGGTTTCACCTTGTTGGCCAGGCTGGCTTTGAACTCCTGACCTCCAATGATCTTCCCGCCTCAGCCTCCCAAAGTGCTGGAATTACAGGTGTGAGCCACTCCGCTTGGCCGTACTCATGTATTTTTAAATAATTTTTTCGTATTTCATGCCTTGTGTCTACTTCTGCCTCATCGCCTACAGAAAAAGAAGGCATTTGTGCTTTTGCAGGCCTCTTTCTTCATGAAAAAGTTATGAATTTTATAACTGCTTTTGAATAAAGATGAATGTAATCCGGATGGACTTTACTTATTTTTTTTCTTCCTAATTAAAAAAAAAAAGCTTAAACCTTCTTTATGGGCACCTAAAGGTACTGTGGCCCTTGACACAGTGCCCACTGTGCTGATTGACACGTCATCTCTATTATATAGCCATATCATGTTTATACTTTAAGAAAATTGGGCCTAGCTTTCAAAGTCCTTTGAAGTCATATGATGCACAAAGCAGTGAATTGTTTCATTTTCTCAATTTTCTTATGATGTAATAAATTGTGTTTAGTTTAAAATCATTTTAATGTCACAGGTATATTGTATAAGGTGTCAATTCATTTTTTAATCAACAGAATCATTATTTTTCATTAACTTGTGTTACTGCCACAAAGGAATTGAATATTTTATCCCAATTTCCAATTCAAATAGCATCTAACATGGAAGATTTGGGAATCTTTGGCTCTACTTTCTCCACACTCGCCTCACTAGTTGACCCACTATTTTGTCCTTGTTCATGTTCTGACACATACATGTATGTTTACCAGTTGCTAAAATTTTAGGAAAGTTATTTTCTAATGAAAGTCATTATCACTAACTTACTTGCAATATTGCTTGGTATTTTAAAATGTCTTTTGTTTCTTAAAGGAAGAAATACAAGAAAATGTTCTTAATAGCAAATGTATTTCTTTAAAGGCAAATAGTTACCTACATTAAGTAGTGAATACAACTCTCAATGACAGTCCATGAGGCTGGTACATTCTCTCACTTTCTGATAGTGAAAAATATCTTTTCTGGGTGCTAGAGGTTGGCTCAATACTATGGGCTATGCAGAAAAATGTGGGAGAACTAGTGTTTTTAGGAGTGATATAAAGAATGTATCATGTTTCTTGATGCTAAAACTATCCTAAGCAGTTCAATTGAGTTACGAAGCTTCATAATTTTTCAAAGTTCAACTAGAATGTCTTAGGGTGTAGGAAAATTTTGGGGAAGCATTTCCACCTTTAAAGAAGGAAATGGTGATGGCATGCTCTACAGTTATTTTACACCCTTGTTCTATAGACCACACATGTCCTGGGGTTCCTGAGTGTCTCCATCCTGTTAACAGCGCCTCTGGCAACTACATCATAACAGAGTGTCAGGAGTTGGGGCAGAATTCCAGCATCAGTTCCACATACTGAACCAGTAATCTATTTGCCAAGGAAATCAATCCCAGCAAAAGTTGAGCCCCAACTCTCTATAGCATGTGAATAAAACAGAAAACGGCTTAGAGAATACACGGTAAGCTGAAGAACGTAGATCAAAAACTTCCAATAAATTTGATGCTTTGTGTACTTAAAACTCATATAGGCATTATAGATCCAAGCAGTTTCAGCTAGCTTTTCATCTCTCTCAAACCCTGGGTGAGTGCTAAACATCCAAGAGAATAACATGAAAAGAAATATTTACTTTGACCATTCTAACAAATATATATATACACATACATACACATACACACACACGCACTATTCAAGCGTAATAATGTGCTTTAGACTGAGTGGCTTATGCACAACATAAATTTATTTCTCATAGTTCTGGTGACTGGGTGAGCTTCCCTAGTCTGAGAGTAGGGTGCCGGCATGATGGTTGGGTTTCTGGTGAGGACCTTTTTCTGGGCTGCAGACTGATGACTTCTTGTATCCTCGTATGGTGCAAAGAGAGAGAGATAATTCCGTGGGGTCCCTTTTATAAGAGCACTAATTCTATTCATAAGGGCTCCTTCATGATCTAATAACCTCCCAAAAGCCTCACCTGCTAATATTACTTTGGAAGTTAGTATTTCAACATATGAATTTTGGAGAACACAAATGTTACATTCAGTCCTTTGCATATACTGTGTGTGTGTGTGTGTCTATACAAATATATGTCTTTAGATTTGATATATTTATCTTTAAAATGTATTGAATTCTGAATACCATTGGCTAGCAAAACTATGGGACTGAAAATAGTCTTCTGATTTATCATCTTAGCCTTTGAGATCATTAAGAACCCTGTGAACTATCTTTATATGACATTTTTTTTTTTTTTTAATTCTAGGGAATTCAATACAGTAGTACAATGCTATGGAATAACATGTTCATTATTTGTAAATTCATTTTCATCATATAAATTGACTTCTTAGGCTTCAAAATTCGGAGACACTTTTAATGTTAATCCTAACATCAAAGGTACCTTAAATTTTTTAAATATTATCCATTATTAGACTAGCTAGTAGGTTTATAAAGAATTTAGTGTGCTCTGAGATCTGTATTTTTAACAAGCAACCTAGGTGACTCTTAAGCAGATTTGGGAACCAAAGTCTTAAGGAAGTGAACTATGTAAATATTGTAGTATCCTCTTGTCTTTCTTTCTGTTTTGCCTGCCATTCTCTCCTCCAGAGATAATAATGCATAATAAATTAGTAGAGGAATCAATGACTAGTCTATGGTTAGAAATGGACATTATAAAGCAAGCATCCCATCATTTATTAAAACCTATAAAATATATGTCATAGCATATGTTTTAACTTTATTGCAACAATCCATTTTATGAACAAAAATCTTCTAGATAGATATTTTGACACAGCCAAGAAGGAAACTGAATCTATGACTGTTCTGGGAGCCTGTTAGAATTGATGAAATTCAAGATCTAAGATGTATGAAAGCATTTTAGATGTGGAGTTAGCTGATATTATCTGGGTGGGTTTTCTTTCACATGTTTATTTTGCTGTTTTGCTTATAGTTATCAGTGTACTTGTCCATCTCCCCTTGCTGTAAGAGGCCTTATCTTTCCTTCCATATACAAATCCAGTCCCCATCACAGACACTGATGTATCATAGACCCCGAAAGAACTTAAGGAAATGAATTTCTATTCAAACGTGTACACACACACACACACGCACGCATGCACACAATCTAGGTGTTTTTAATGCTGGCAACTGAATCACAAGAATGGAATAAAAGATACATTCTATCTCTGATATGAACAACTGCATTACTATTAAAGTAAAATGTGGGCCAGGTGTGGTGGCTCATGCTTATAATCCCAGCACTTTGGGAGGTCATGGCAGGCAGATCACAGGCAGATCACCAGGCCAGGAGTTTGAGGCCAGCCTGGCCAACATGGTGAAACCCCATCTCTACTGAAAATACAATAATTAGCTGGGTTTGGGTGCAGGCCTGTAATACCAGTGGGTGGCTGAGGCAGGAGAATGACTTGAACTCAGGAGGTGGAGGTTGCAGTGAGCCAAGATCGCACCACTGCATTCCAGCCTGGGTGACAGAGCGAGACTCTGTCTCAAAAAACTAATAATTATATAAGATAAATAATAAAGTGTGCTTACATAGAATTAATATTGATGATAACATTTTGAATAACACATTACTATCACATAGCACATCTTCTTGCTTGAAATGAGACCTAGGTATATGACGTTTGCCAACATATATCAAAAGATTATTGATTTGGGAAAATGATCATAAGACTGATTAAAGGTTTTCTTAGTTCAATACATTTGAGCTCATGACATGTTTTGAACTCTGACCCCCCAAAAAGGAAGCATTAGGCATGCTAATGAGATAAATCAGCCAAATCCTATCTGTCTGACCTTATTAGTGTAGCTCTAGGATTTAGATTCTGACCTTCTATAATTATTGACACTTATTTAATTTATCTTTTCATCAATAGTGAAGCCTAGTACAGCTGCTATGGCACATGTAAATACATCACTGTTGCCAGCACAGGCTGATTGGCATTCATGCTTGAGTGTCTTTTTTATTTTCTCCTTGGCTGCTGGGAGTAGCCTGAGCAGCGTAGAAACTAAAGAGCTTCATCTATTAGGCATGACAGATTTGTATTCAGCGGTAAACGCCTGACCTTGCTCTACTCTCATCCATTCCCATCACCCCCTCGCCAGATGAAAGAATCTGCTTAACTCCTGTTTCCTGGCTGTTTCCTTAGCAACAATAACTGAGTCACTCTGAGAGAATAACTAATAGAAGAATACCTGGTAGTGAGATTAAAGTGCTTTAAAAAAAGTCATCACCCACAGAATTATAAGTGAGAAATGTTTAAAATTGGAATTTTAAGATGATACCAGTCAGTGACATTATGATTTCCTTATTAACCCATTTCATTTTATGGTAATATTTACAGACTTTTCCCAAGGTATTTTAGTCTGAGACCAGAGTATTTAAGCTTTTAGGATCCATTTGTGTTATATGATGAAAACAGATTGGTTTTGTAAGAAAACTTGTATTGCTTTAGATGTTGAATTAGTGAGTAGAAGATACGTTCAGACAATGTCCCAACTGGGAAGAAGGACTGTGTAATGAAATATGTACTGTCTATTTTTCTTGTTTCTCTTCTGAAGGAGATGTACCTTTTTAGGGCATTATGCCTGGAAGATCATAAAGCTGCAAGTATCATTTTCCTTTAGGGTTCTGTCACTGTTAGCTCACTTCTTGCTATCTGAAAGATTCATCAGCATTCTTGTTTCATATTGTTTTTTGACAACACATCACAAGGTTGTCAAAAGTCTCAGAATCCCTATGGAAATTCTTAAATTTGCAATGAAAATTATAGCACAAGCTGAAAACTAAACTTCTAAATTGTTCAGTGAAACTTTGATGGAATTTTATAGAATACTTTTAGATTACTTTATATCTTCATAAGAATGCATGCAGCTAATAGATACAGTATACAGAGATGCTGCATGGAGATGATTTGGGTAAAGTGTTTTCTACTCTAAATGTCTCCATTGATTCCATCGTGATTTATTAGTTTTGCCTTGGGCTCAAATAAATTTTAAATGATTTCTAAATATCTATTTTTCTATTATTCTAATTGTATTTTTCTAATCTCATTTAATATTTTCTGAGGCCACCTAATATTTGGATGTACTTAACTGGGTCTAATAAATAATAGAGGACAGAAATAATGTAATAACATTAATTTAGATAATCTGCTCTAGAACTCTATATTAAATGAAAGCTTATCATCACTTATGATTATGTCTTGCTATTACTACAGATTTTGAGAGTGCAATTAACATCTATTATCAGAATGATAATTACAGCTGCCAACAGAAGTCAACAAAGCCTATTTATCTGTTTTGCGATTTTAAAAAATTAGACATTTCCACTCACGTTTAGTACCTCTGATTAGAATGAACATTTTCTGCTTTGCAGTCTTTTTATAAAGGTTTAATATAAATTTATTCCAATTGTCATTGCCAATGCTCATTTCAGGAAATGTGTTTAACCACAGAATGAAGTCTGAAGGAGGTGAGCACATCAAAGTGTAGAGATGACTGTTCACCAGTCTTCAGATGACTGGATGGTCTGTTTCTCTCTCCATGGATATCCCGTGTTCATCACAGAGGAAGCAGCTGTCTTTGCTAATAGATTTAACAGGGAATAATATTTCAAGGAGTGTGTTTGACTTGCTCTAAGAACATGAAACAAAACTATATTAGCATCCTATTGCTCTGTAACATATTACCAATAATTTAGTAGCTTAAACCAACATAAATGTATTATTTTAAATTCTAAAGGCTAGAAGTCTAAATTCAGTCTAACTGGCTAAAGTCAAGGCATCAATGGATTTCTTGGCTCATGGCCCCTTCCTTATATTCCTTCAAACTCTTGCTCCTCCTTCTGTCCCGATTCAGACCCTCCTGAATCCACTCATAAGGACCTTTGTGATTGCATTGGACTTATTTAGATAAACCAGGTTAATCTCTTCATTTTAAAAATATTTAATTTATTTACATCTGCAATGTCTTTTTTTACCATGTAAATTAACAATTTCTAGGGATTGGGATATGGATATTTTTTTTTTTTTTTTTTTTTTTTTGAGGGTATGAGGGTTTTATTCATTCTGCCACGGAAACAAACAACTTATTCTTCTAAAATGTGTGCGTGCAGAGTAGGCAGTCGGTAACTATTCCTCAAATGTATAAATGAGCATGAATACACAGAAATGTACAAGTAATAGTATTATGGAAAAACACCAGTGGCCAGGCACAGTGGCTGAAGCCTGTAATCCCAGGGATTTCAGAGGTCAGGTCGGGAGGATTGCTAGAGGCCAGGAGTTTGGAGACATGGCAAGATCCTGTCTCTACAAAAAATTAAAAAATATGTAATTAGCCAGGTATGATCCTGCAAGTCTATAGTCCTAGCTACTCAGGAGTCTGAGGTAGGAAGGTCACTTGAGCCCAGGGGTCCAAGGTTGCAGCGAGCTCTGATTGCACCCCTGCTCTTTAGCCTGGATGACAAAGTGTGGCCTTGTTGCTGAAAAAGAAAGAAAAAAAAAAAAAAAGAAAAAAAGAAAATGAAGAAGAGCTTGTAAAAATAAGAAGTGTAACTTTCAATAAATCATTCAAGAGTAACCTAACAATTGCTTGGTCAGATCTCCAGTTGAGTAAAATAGAGAAAAGGGGCTGAGAAGTGGAGTTTCGATTTGCAGTTGAATGCTTAGTTGTGCTGGCATCTAGTTTTTGTTTGTGTGTTTCCATGGGAGACTCAAAATTAAGGAGTGGAGAAGATATAGGCTAAGAAAAATAAGGCAATGAAAGATATCAAAATAAATATAATGAAGGGGCTGTGCTTTAGACTGAAGTTTATAGCCCCATGGTGAATTCTAGATCCTCTTTGGCTTTATTCTACTAGATACCAGTAGGGAGAGAGAGAAGCAAAATAGAAGGAAAGGAAGCCTTAAGCAGAGAGCCCAAGCAATTGTTTAAAAATCAGCTTGCAGTTTGTGATATGATAATTATTATTATGATCCTTGTCTATGATAGCATTACCATAATTACTATGCTAAAAATATTATAACTACTTTATAATGAAGTAAAATGTATTAATATTTAGAGTGGTACATTTTACACAAAATACATTCTCAAAGGGTTTACAAAGCTAGATAATGTAGTTAGAAATACACATCAAGGGAAAGAAAGAGAAGGAGAAAGGAAGAAAAGATGAAACACAAGATGGAGGTGGGCTTCATTGTACTTGAAGATAAGCCTTTCGGGTGTGATATTAAGAAGGGTGAAGGGACCAAAACCTAGTGAGACAAAAAGTTGTATTAATGTGCCCATGCAGTAATAAATTGTTTAATAGATTTAATTTTCTATCCAACCGATTAATGGGCTAATGTAGACAAACTTTAGTTCACATTTATATATCTTCTGGTTTTAGTTTTCTCCATCTTTAAAGCATTGAAAGGTTTAAATTGGCCGGGCACGGTGGCTCACGCCTGTAATCCCAGCCCTTTGGGAGGCCGAGGTGGGCGGATCACGAGGTCGGGAGATTGAAACCATCCTGGCTAACACGGTGAAACCCCGTCTCCACTAAAAATACAAAAAATTAGCCAGGCGTGGTGGTGGGCGCCTGTAGTCCCAGCTACCCGGAAGGCTGAGGCAGGAGAATGGCGTGAACCTGGGAGGCGGAGCTTGCAGTGCGCCGAGATCGTGCCACTGCACTCCAGTCTGGGTGACAGAGTGAGACTGTCAAAAAAAAAAATAAATAAATAAAAAATAAAAATAAAATAAAAATAAATTGAGTCAGTTATTGTTGATTTATGAATAAATGAGCTGATCACTTTCCTGTTGCCCTTCTATGTCTGGGTCACCTAGACCATCATCCTGCTCACACTACATCCTGTTGCCACCTATATGGTTTTTCTGTATTCATCTTAAAATATCATAAAGGCGTTTATTTATAATATTATGTGTATAACTACTATATGCTGTACCTGATGTCATTTTAAAATAATATATGCCTTGAAGTAGCTTAAACTTGATTGGGGAAGATAGATGAGAATAGCAATAAATTAGACCAGATTGAAACATACATATTTGATTTTCATACATCTTTTAAGGCTCAAAATATATCTGGTCTTTATTGTAATGTTGTACTAGTCAGCTAGGGCTGCCATTGAAAATACCATGGACTGGATAACTTTAACAACAGACATTTATTTGCTCACAGTTCTGGAGGTTAGAAGTCCATGATTAATATGCAGGCAAATTCATTTACTGGTAAGGGCCCTCTCCCTCTTCTGCAGAAGGTCACCTTCTTACTGTGTCTTCATATAACTTTCTTTTGTTTGCATACTGAAACAGAGAGAGAGGAGAGAGATTTGATGTCTCTTTCTCATCTTAAAAGGATACCAGTCTTATTGGATTAGAGTCCCACCATTGTACCCTAAACCTTAATGACCTCCTTAAAAGCCCTGTCTCTAAATTCAGTGACACTGGGGGTTAGAGCTTCAACATATCAATTTTGAGGCTACACAACTCAGTCAGCTGAAGGCATCAGCTGATGCTTTCTCAGATTACATCGGTATCCTAAAATGCCCCTGTTCTCTGACTTCCTACAGAGTACATTGTCTAAATTTCACAACTAGAAATTGATCTTAGAATTGTTATTTGAGTATTTTGACTTATATCATCTCAAAATTGTTAGTTCAGTGTAGAACGGTACTATGTTTCATTTTCAGAACAGAGGTTTTTATTTTTTAATTCCAAAACAATTCCAAACAATGAAAAGTTGCGACAATACTACAAAAGTTGTAAAAATAGTAGAAAGAATTCTTATGTTCTGTTTTTACAGAGACCTTACTAAGATTTTGCCAGTTATCCCAATAGTATCCTTTAAAGTAAAGGGTAAGATCCAGGATCATTCACTGTACACAGTTTTCCTATTTTCTAGTTTCTTTCAATCTGTTACACTTTCTCCATTTTTCTTTGCCCTTCATGACCTTGAGACTTTTGAAGATTACAAGACAGTCACTTTATAGAATGTCCATCAACATGAATTTATCTAGTGTTTCCTGATGATTAGATCTAAGTTACACATTTTGAGTTGGGCTAGCACAGAACTGATGCTGTTGTTCTCATCGCATCACACTGGGTGGCACATGACATCAATTTTTCCCGTTATTGATGGTGACAACTTAGGCATTTATTAATATGTGTACTGCCAGATTTCCCTACTTTAAAGTTCCTTTGTCCCCCTTTATAATTTCTTTTCTGGCTGGGAACAGTGTTCACACATGTAATCCAAGCACTTTAGGAGGCTATGGCATGAGAATCACTTGAGCCTAGTAGTTTGAGACCAGCCTCAATAACATAGGGGAGATGCCATCCCTACAAAAAGTTTTTAAAAATTAGCCCAGCTGTGGTGGCATGTGCCTGTGGTCCTGGCTACTCTGGAGGCTGAGATAGAGAGGATTGCTTGAGCTCAGGAATTCAAGGCTGCAGTGAGCTGTGATGGCACCATGCACTCCAGTCTGGATGCCATAGCAAGACCTCATCTCAATAATAATAATAATTTGTATTCTGTAGAGAAGTATTTTGATGCAGAGTAAAGTCCCGTTCCTCATGTTTCTTTCCTCCATTAGTTTTAATAGCCACTTGTTGCTTGCCTAAATCAGTTATTACTAGTAAGTTGCCAAATGATGAGTTTCAACTCCTATGATTCCTTCCACTTGTATTAGTTTGTCTCCTGAGAGAAGAACATTTTCTCCCCGCTATGTATTTATTTATTCATTTATATTCATGTGCACTCATGATCTTTATTTTATTCAATGGGTTATTACCTGTTATTATCATTCCTTATTTTGATATTCAAATTTTCCCAGATTCAAGCAGTGGGCATCCTTCAAGCTTCCTACTGTGCCCTTTGACATGTTTTCATTATATTGTAATCTGAATCTTTCCTGAAATACTTTACCACAAAGCTCTAAATAATGCAAGCACATGGAGATCCACAGCATTTAGTTTCAATTCTGTCATTGCTAGTTTCTTCCTAGCTGTACAGTTTCAACAAGTAAAACCTGAGCCTTGATTTCTTATTCTGTGAAATGGAATAGGAGTTAACTTGCCCAGTTCTTTAATAATAATAGCTAATATTTATTGGGTGCTATATATTTGTCCTCTAATCCTTGACAACAGGTAGGGATTAAGTAACCTGTTTTTAGCTGAGTAGCTAGTAACTTCCTAAAGGAGGTTTGAACCCTAAAAGAGTGACTTTAGGATCATAGCAAGAAGGTAATAAAGGTAAATTCTATTATTGTTACATGTTATTTATATTGTAATGAGAGTTGTAATAAGCAAGAGTTGTCTACATTGTTGTCTTGGAGTCTGAACTAGCAGAGGATTCACCTAATTTCAGCTAGAAGTAATAGGCATATGAGTTTCACTCACTTCAGAAACTTTCTTTTAGTTTCTTTTTTTCTTTTCTTTCTCTCTCTCTCTCTCTCTCTCTTTTTTTTTTTTTTTTTTTTTTTTTTTTTTTTTTTTTTTAGACAGAGTCTTGCTTTGTCACCCAGGCTGGAGTGCAGTGGCACAATCTCAGTTCACTGCAACCTCCACCTCCCAGGTTCCAGCAATTCTCCTGCATCAGCCTCCCGAGAAGCTGGGATTACAGGCAGGCACCACCATGCCTGGTAAATTTTTGTATTATTAGTAGAGATGGGGGTTTTGCCATGTTGGCCAGGCTGGTCTCCAACTCCTGACCTCAAGTGATCCACCCACCTCAGCCTCCCAAAGTGCTGGGATTACAGGTGTGAGCCACTGTGCCCAGCCACTTAGGAGACTTTCCATTTCTCTCATACCCTTAGCATGAGATGAGAAAAGAGTAAAGGAAGTTTCTGTGATTTACTCTGAGTATCAGAAGAGACACATATTAATTTACTTGTTCTAAGATATTAGTTCTAATTAAAGAAGATTTTTTAGCAACCTCTTAGTTTCAAATACTATAATGTTCACAGCAAAAATATAGAAAGGAGAGAGAAACTGTTGCACTGTTGAAGTAAAGTCAGAGAAAAGAGACAGACAGAAAAAGGAGAACGAAGACAAAAGGAACAAGGGAGGGAGGGAAAGAAGAAAGGCGGGAAGAAAGGGAGTAGGGTTGGAGAAAAGAAAGAAGCAGCAGGACAAAAGGGACAAAGGAAGGGAGGCAGAGAAGAAAGGAGAAAGGGAAAGAAGAAAGAAATACAGAAAGGGAAGGCAGGAGGGAGGGAGAGAAAGAAACACTAAGCTACCTGTGTAGCAGAGAAGGTCTCAGAGATCAGATGCCTAGTTGTGCTGTTCCCATCTCTTGATAAGCTCTGAGCACTCAGATCTCTTGTACAATAAATAACCTAATTCTAATAGATTCTGAGGAAAGGTTGCAAAAAATGGCCAGAGGAAGGGAGAGAGCCTGTTTTAAGATAGAGAGAGGGCTACCATCCTTTTATGTGGCATCTGAAAGATTGCCACACGGAGCACGTTTTGGAGATTCAATTTTTATGTAATGGATGTCAGTACTATCCAGACCATGGGGGTGGAAGACATGCACCTTTTAATCCCATAGCACCTTCACCTTCATCTTGTTTCACAAAATTAACGTTTATTTGGATGGCTGTCTTTTTAGCTTTCCTAATAACAGTGCAATTTTACTTTACATGTAAAATATAGCAATAACAAATTGAAGAGGAAATAATTATAGTCATGAAATACTCTCATGGAGGCATCTCCTTCCAGCTAGTTCCAGCCTGAGGTCGATTGTGAACACTTAGGATGGAGGGCATATCTGTCCTCTCTCTGGAGGTGTCTGGGTGGGAACACACACCTATATGTGCACTTGGCAATGTGCTTGTTCACAATGTTAAAGAAAGTTGTGAGGTGACCAAGTCAGAGATGAGTAGGGGCCTGTGGAAAGAGCTAGTTAGATTAATCCTTAAGGAGTGAGCCCTGAAATATTGCATGGGCTGAAATGAGAGGCATGACCAGTACTAAATCAGCAGACCTTGTGACTCTTTAATAGTGGTGCTAACCCAAATTTTTTTAGGCCTGAAAAAAATAGGTAAGGTGATCTTTATGCAGATTATTCTCTGGACTGCTAGTCACACACCAGCATGCTTGGAACAATAAGCATACAGAGATATTTGTTCAAACTATTTGATTTCCCATAAGGCTACTTAGAGGACAATTGACTTTTTACGGACATGTCTGTTGTCCTTTCTTCTACAGCCATTCTCCCAAGATGAGGATAAAATGTGGAGTCTTGATTCTGTTTGTCAAATGTGGAGACACTGTTTGTCTTTACTAGAGATGCCATCAAGGTTCTGGTGATTCCCTAGGACAAGTGGCAGTGCTTCCTGACACTACCCTTGGGCTCTGTGTGTGTGTGTTTGAGTGTTGACGTTGATTTCCTTCCTCTTGGCATGTAGAAGTCCCAAGTGCCCCACCGACCCGTTACCTGAGCCTGCAATTACTTTAGGAGCAGGGAATGAAAAGGGCATATCTCTTCTGCTTTCAAGGAATGACAGACTTGGGAAAATAAGCAGGCCCTTCATTAAGGCAAATCTCTCAGGAGAGCTTAAAGACTCAAGTCTTGACTCAGATGCATTTTTGCATCAATAGGGGCCATGCTCATTACCAGTGAAGGCTGCTGAAGTTGTGGAGTTGGCACATGACCCTGAAAATGCTTCACTGTAAAGACAGATTCCAATGCCTATATGTGACATGCAGGCACAAAAATGTAATTGCTATAATTAGCCAGCATCCCTTTTTCAGAGTGCTACTATTTCGTGACTACTTGCCTACTTCATTTTGTTAAAGATAAAATGTTCTTCCTATTTTAAAAGTAAGCTGTTTGTTCACAAGCCATTTTAGAGACACGTTCATTTTAAAGGTATTTTTTAGAAGGATAAGTGATCATTCCATATGTTTTTATTCTTTTGATTGTCTAGGATCTAGATTTTGTAATTTTGTGAATCCATTTCCAAACTCTGCAAGGCTGTCTATATTATATGTTTTATAAAAGCCCTCTGCTTAATTTTTTTAACATATATGTGTTTCCAGCCTAATATCCAAGCTGTATTGCTGTGGGTGAGTGAGCATTGCTCCCTCAGACAGTCTGCTTAGCTGATTTTTGAAGTTAATTATGGTGCAGTGAAATCTAAAGGTCAGATCATGTCTATTTTCCTGGCTTGTTCAATGCTATGGGCATATGGGCACCAGGTAAATCCCTTAACTGCTGACCTAACTAATAACTTTCCTGTACACTTTAACCTATTTCCTGTTCCAGGTTTTCAGACTCTTTAGTGTGCTTTAGGGTCTTCAGAATGGATTATTACAGAGCGCACCCCCCAAAGGCTACCATGAAGACCCCCCTAGGAATTTCAAATCATAATGTGTAAGGTAGCCTTTCTGCAATATGCCCCCAAGTTATCAGCATATTTCACCAATTGCCTGGATTTTTCATTTTATCCTTGCCACTCAAGGAGAAAATTAAATTTCAGAGAGAATTTTGAAAAACATGTAATGCTTAGGGTTAGTTACTAAGGGATGGTTAGCTCACAGTTTTTGCAAATTATCTTACCCCATTCATTTATGAATTCATTCATTCAGTGATTTACTGAGCACTACCCTAGGATATATCACCATGCAAAATTTCATGGTATACAAAAATTCAAGAATCATAGAACCTGACATAATTGCATGATCATAACATGAACTACAAATCCAGGCCCAGCTTCTATCAGTGAGAGACAAAACCAGGGTACATACCCTGTGCAGTGCATGATAGCAGAAACTTGAGGAGGTCCAAAAGAATAGGGGAACACAAAGCAATGAGAACCCAGGATAATAACTAAAGCAGCATGTTTTGTATTTGTTTAGGGTGTTTTTTATTTTTATTTTTTTCTTGAAGCCTAGGCTGGAGTTCAGTGGCATGATCATGACTCGGTGCAGCCTTGACACTTGAGCCTAGACTCAAGTGATCCCTTTTGCCTCAGCTTCCAAGTAGCTGGAACTTATGGTGCATTCTTTAAAATAACCCTAAATGTTCATCCATAATTAAAATAATGTGCTATGACTCTCTATGGAAATTTAAAGCCAATAGTTGTCATTTGTATTTGCTTATCTAATCCTAAGTCAGCTGTCCCCAGAACACTTCTGTTGTGCTTTCATGAAATGCTTGATCCCTTTAGGATTATTGTTCCTCTAATGTAAAGTTCTATTTCTTAATGTTGTTAGAGCAGTATTAAATTTAAGACATTAGATTCTGAATGAATTCTTCTGCCACAGTTTGAATCCAAATATTCTCAGTAGGAAAAGGTTAAGCATGTGAGTGTGTTTATTCATTATTTGCCTTTACATTAACTGGACCAATACATGGGGATTTAGAGGAAGAATCTAGAAACACAGATAGACTAGGGAGAGGCAAGTGAGGCACTTGCTTGGGAGATACAATTTAAGGGGATTCCAAAGCCCTCTGTAATCAAAATAATATTTTAACACAATAATTTTTAAAAATTAAAATTAATGCCAAAATCCACAAACAACATACCAAAATCTTAAATTCAGACAGAATTGGTGATACTGATTTTCCTCTTGCCACAGGCTCCAGTGTGGCCCAGCATGGCAGTGATCTATAATAGGTGGCCCTTACATTGTATAACAGCTATAGAGCTTTAACTCTGGGTTGCATCACTTCTCAGAATCTTTTAAGACCTAGTGATATGGTTTGGCTCTGTGTCCCCGCCCAAATCTTATCTTGAATTTTCACATATTGTGGGAGGGAGCCTGTAGGAGTGGGAGACAATTGAATCATGGATCAGGTCTTTCCTGTGCTGTTCTCTTGTTAGTGACTAAGTCTCACGAGATCTGATGGTTTTAAAAATGGAAGTTTCCCTGCACAAGCTCTCTCTCTTTGCCTGCTGCCATCTGTGTAAGATGGGACTTGCTCCTCCTTGCCTTTTGCCATGATTGTGAGGCCTCCCCAGCCATGTGGAACTGTCTAAGTCCATTAAAACCTCTTTTTCTTCTCAGTCTCAGGTTTGTCTTTATCACAGTGTGAAAACAGACTAATACACCTCGCTATTTGATTTTCTGGTAATTCAAAAAAAATGCAATTGTTTATCACTGGAACAGTTTTACAAGTAGGCAATGAGCTTGAGTATGTTTGGATTAACTTTAAAGGTCATACTACAGCCAGGAAATTAATGTGGATTAATTAACAAATGAGTAAGCTGCAGAGTTTGGCCTTGAACTTTCCCTTCTGACTTCTGGTTCAGTGCTCTTGTTAAGTCATCATACTATTTGGGTCCTGAAAGCTCAAGAGGTAGAAGTAGGTTATTTATCATTTAGATCTGTCTGTGCAGTCTCCTAGAGAGGTTCTATGCAAATTCAATTTCACCCATAACACAAAATGAATACACCATATGGGAGCAGACAGAGAAGAAAAGTAAGTTAATTCCCATCTATGATTATGTAAATGCATTCTAGTTTTCATGCATGCATTTAACGGGTCGGCAATCATAATTTTAATACTACTGGAAAATGGTACTATTTGGAGAGTTGTAAATTAAATGTGTTCTTGTATTAATTGGCATCCTTAGATTTCCAGATTTTGGACAAACAAGGTGAGAAGATGCTGTGACTAAAAGGTTCTGTGCAAGGAGGAAATATGTTCTTTCTGGTGCTATTTCTTGTCACAGAAGTTGTTAGCAGGCAGTTCAGATTTCCTCAATAAAGAAAGCCAGGCATCTTCTTGGGATACTTGGATAATATTCTGAGAGTAGCAGGCTATCTTGTTGGCAACGGAAAATGTTCAAGGACCACAGGTGCCATTAGATTCAAGCCCATTTATTTCCCAAGCTTATCTGTCTTGGAAAGATCTTAGTCCCAGAGGTTAGCCCCAATTTCACGAACATTGTTTTTCTCTCATGGCCCTTGCTTTATAATGGACTCTAGTACAAAGAAATGATGTGTATTTTTCTTTTTCTGTACCTTGTTAAGTAATCACATTTCAGGCTACACAAGTAGGATCTAACTAGGCAAAAGAGTTGCAGTACACAAATTGTTTTTGAAAGGATTGCTATTTTATTCATACACTGGCTTCATTAACACCGTGGTGAACTGTTCACATTATAAGCTAAGTTACCTGATTTCACTCATGCTTTCCTGTCCCCTCCCACCTGCATATCCCATTTTTAGAAGGTGCTTTCTGTGCCTGGGAAGTAGAATGCATTTTTTGCAGCTAATAAGTTATTTTCTCATCAGTCTCTGACAATTTTTAGTCTCATACCCTCACTTTCTGCCATCATGCCTGCCTGGAAGAATCATTCTAGTGTGACCAACTTTTGAATGTCCTCTTTAGTATATTTGTGAGTGATGCCTGAGGCATTTTGTCTGTTCACCTTCTTTCACACCTCCCTGTGACCCAAGATGAGATAGTAATCTGACAAGCAGAGGCGGCAGGCTGTTTGAAACCCTAGCCTGGCTTTACTCAATCTCTGTCATTTTTTATTTTATTTGACTGTGACAGTTTCATGGGTATATCAGAGCCCCCCAGATATCACTTATGGGAAGCTAATAAAATCCCTGACAGATCAGATTGTTTTCTGTTTCTTTCCATTGAACTATTTGGCAATCGGGCTTGATGGGTGAAAACTCAAAGGGGGTGTCTTATTTCCCATTGCTGCCTAACCTAGATTCTTAGCTAAAGACAGCTAGCTTCTTAGCACATTGTGCCATCTGCCAAATGCAGAGTGGAATGTCCTGTTCCTAGCTTTCTGCCATATGCTTGGTTCTTGCTTGCATTTGGGACACATTTGCTTATTTGCCTGCCTGGTACTGGGAGGGTATATATGGTGCTTCCTTGCAAGCTGAAACTCTGGGCACATTATTCTCTCCAGGTCAGGAATTCACGTTTCTTCACCTCAAGAACCTATTCAGTGGGTGCTGACTTGGATGTGTGTATTATGGCTTGGCCACGTGGCATTCAAGATGTAATAAGAGGAGATAATTCACTCTGAGACTTCTAATTAAGGTTCCACAATTGAAGATCTAACAACAGATTTTACGTCCTGATTTTGTTACTGGAAAGGGATCCTGCTCTAGACTCCAAGAGAGGGTTCTTGGATCTAGAACAATGAAGAATTCAGGAAGAGTCCACAGAGTAAAGTGAAAGCAAGTTTATTAAGAATGTAAAGGAATAAAATAATGACTACTCCATAGACAGAGCGGGGTGTTTCCAAAAGCAAAAGAAAGAATGTGCCCACCTTAGGTAAAATGCTTGTTTCGATATAAGATAACAAAGCAAAAAATCATGGGGGAGATGTGCTCTAATACAAGAACTCCTGATAAAGGATTGTTAATCTTTGTGTAATTACTGTTTTCCACAAGAATCTGTATTATTATCTTTTTAAAGCAAAGTTTATTCTTAAAATAGGAATGCTTTTGTTCTTAAGACATAGGGACATCAGGACATTTCATGAGTCTGTTAAGTCCTGGGTCTGTTAAATTCTCGGTCTGTTTGGTAAACATTATTAACCTGTTCTCTTAACCATAAACATCCTCTAAGAATGCCTAACTTCCTGGGAATGCAGCCCAGCAGATCTCAGCCTCATTTTACCCAGCCCCTATTCAAGATGGAGTCACTCTGGCTCAAATGCCTCTGACAATTTAAATGTAAAAGAAAAAGCCTAAGATTGAGTAAAGATCAAAGTTGTGTCAAGAACAGAAGGAAACAGTCAGACATGTTGGAGCATAACCACAGAGAATCATTTTACCTACTGCATGTCTTATGTGATAGAAGTAGATTCTTCTATTTCCCTTCTACCTTCTTTTATGTTCTTAAATTGGGCCCATTTTTCTGGCCTTTCAAAAGAGAATTTCTGTTTGACAGTGAATTCTAAATTGAAAAACTTTAAATGACTATCCTATAGAACAGAACTGTATTTGATGCTCTTATGTTTATAATCTTTGCTTCAAACTTTGATCAAAATAAGAAAAAAAAAAAAAAAAGGAAGATGTTATTCTTAACCTCAGAGCTTATACTAAAGTTTGTTTTTCTCCCTCAGTCAGAACTTAGAAGGGAGCTAACCTGATTAAGAAATTAAACTATTCCATAGGTGACCATGTGTTATTTCCCACAGGTAGCATATTCATATTTAAAGAGAGGCTTTCTGCCTCATGATGCTGTAAAGTTTTAAATGGTAGCTCCTGTTTGCCATCGTGTAATAGCTAGACTTAGAGGACAATAATCTAGGTGAGTGTAAGGGCTATGATTTTCCTATGCTTTATTTATGCTCAAAATACATTTACTTATCCATTGTTTTCTATTACATTTTATTCTTAGGTTTTGCCTTTTTTCCTGCTTGTTTATATTTATCTCACTGTTCTTTTTCACTTCTTATCTTTTTTTCTCTTTATTACCCTCAAATAGATAATCACTGGAAGAGTAATGCATCCAAGAAAAATAAATTAATCCAAGAGTAAAATTCAATGTATTTTTCAGAAATTTAGAAACTTTCAGTTTATAGCAATGGCTTTTGTGTGTTTGCTTTCTTTTATATCTTTTCTATTATGAAGTATAAGATTTACACGGAAGAATGCACATAAACACACATACACAGACACACACACACAGTGGAGGCAGCTCCATCAATTCTCACTTAATTCCTTTGAGTCTAGAAACAGAACATCGACAGCTCCCAAAGAAACTGCTTCAAGACCTTTCTAATTGCTTGCCTATGTTTTACATCAAAGGAAGACACTGTCCTGAATTGCATTGAAACTTCTAAGTGATATATGGTCTAGGAAGAAAATATCCACACATTTCTATAGCTACTTAGTAGTACCAACAGATTTTGTGAAAGGATTAGTTATAAATGTAAGGGTAAACTGAGGCTGCAGCCAAACCGGGAATGAAGACACAAGCCAAATGGCAGTAAGAATAGCTTTTATTAGGACTAGCAGGCAAGATTCCTTGGTCCAAAGGCGTGGGCCGAGGAAGTTGCCCTGAGGGAGGAGGGTAGGGGCTTTTTATAGCCCGAGAGGTAGGGAAGCTGGTTGTGCAAACAGGGCCTGGGGGGTCTTGAAACTACTAGGGCAGGAGTTGAGTAAGGGTCATGAGGAAGGGGTCTTTGGAAACTTAACTGAAAGTGCTGTTTACGAACTTGTGGAATGCAGGTGAGCTGCAGGTCATGGGGGAGTGTGGTTGCCCAGTCGGGACTCTGATACATGTAAGTCTGCGAGTGTGTACAAGGGTGAAGGGAGTCTTTAACAAAAGGCCTGCTATGCCGGGTAATGCCGCCATGTTGGGTCTAGATTCCTGCCTAACATTCCGACCTCTTTCTAATAAGAAAATGGGGCGACCTGTTCATCTGGCTGCTTCCTGCTGGTATGGGTCCTCGTGGGGTTCTTCAGAGGTCGGAACTCGGGTATAGGGGTGGAGCAGCATCTGATTGAAAGTGACCTGGAGACTTCTTTCATGTGGTCCTGGATAAAGCGGAGGACACAGGGAGCTATGAGTCAAGGACAGTGAAATGGGTGGTGTCAGGGGGAACACGCAAGAGGAGTGTATATGGATTAAGAACAACTGGAAAGGTAGGGACTACTGCCTCATTGATGAGGCATAGGTTGCTGCACCATACGATAGGCCCTAGAGCTTTTCCGTACAGGCAGGATAGGAGTATTACATGGTGAGTTGGTGGGAACTAGAATGTGCTGCCAGAGCAGGCATGTTATGATGGGTTTTAGTCCTTGTCGGTGTTCAAGGGAGATAGGGAACTGGGATCTAGAGGGGAAGTTGGAAGGGTCTTTTAGCCGGATGCAGACCGGAGTGTGGTGCTGGGCAATGATTGGGGTGGAGGTGTCCCACACCTTAGGGTTAATGGGGACTTGAAATGGGATNAAATGGGGCGACCTGTTCATCTGGCTGCTTCCTGCTGGTATGGGTCCTCGTGGGGTTCTTCAGAGGTCGGAACTCGGGTATAGGGGTGGAGCAGCATCTGATTGAAAGTGACCTGGAGACTTCTTTCATGTGGTCCTGGATAAAGCGGAGGACACAGGGAGCTATGAGTCAAGGACAGTGAAATGGGTGGTGTCAGGGGAACACGCAAGAGGAGTGTATATGGATTAAGAACAACTGGAAAGGTAGGGACTACTGCCTCATTGATGAGGCATAGGTTGCTGCACCATACGATAGGCCCTAGAGCTTTTCCGTACAGGCAGGATAGGAGTATTACATGGTGAGTTGGTGGGAACTAGAATGTGCTGCCAGAGCAGGCATGTTATGATGGGTTTTAGTCCTTGTCGGTGTTCAAGGGAGATAGGGAACTGGGATCTAGAGGGGAAGTTGGAAGGGTCTTTTAGCCGGATGCAGACCGGAGTGTGGTGCTGGGCAATGATTGGGGTGGAGGTGTCCCACACCTTAGGGTTAATGGGGACTTGAAATGGGATTAGGGGGTCAGCCTGGCAGGGTTTGTCAGGTGAGAGGAGGGGGAAGAGGAACGCCAGGTGTGGGGAGGGGTTGGGTCGGAAGTGAACTGAGGCCCCTAGCTTGGAGAGGAGGTCTCGTCCTAACAAGGGGACTGGGCACGAAGGAATGATAAGAAATTAGTGCGAGAAGAGGGGGCCATCCAGGCGGCAAGACAGAGGAGGAGTCTGGCGGTAGGTGGAGGGAGTGCTGTCAATTCCTATGACTGTGACGGTGGAGGGGTGGCTGGGGCCACTGAAGGAAG
Organism: Rhinopithecus bieti; assembly: GCF_001698545.2. Classification (NCBI taxonomy): domain Eukaryota; kingdom Metazoa; phylum Chordata; class Mammalia; order Primates; family Cercopithecidae; genus Rhinopithecus; species Rhinopithecus bieti. The sequence goes on from NW_016806761.1 coordinate 2,740,205, forward strand.
GCAAAACAGAGTAGGTAATCCCCCTGTCCATAAGGAAGGATATGGACTTACCCGCTACCTGGAGCATGACCCTGGGCTCGGCAAGAGTGAGAGGGGTCCCCGAGTCTGGGCCTCTTCAATCTTCATCAGTGTCCAGGAGCTGGAAGGAGCCTCCAATACCTGGAGAAGGGTCGTCACGTGGAGGCACAGCAACCGTCCTTAGGTTGGGGCAGTCTGACCTCCAGTGGCCCATCTGCCAACAGTTCGGACATGGCTTTCCTATGCAGCAAGCACACGCCTTTTTGTTGGTGTACATCTAAGTGTGGAACTGCACATTTTCAAACTCATTAGATAATGTCCATCTAGTTGCCAAAGTGGTTATATCAATTTATTTTTTCACCTAGTACTTATGAGAGTTGCAGTTACTCTATATTCTCCTAAACACTGTCATTTTAATTTTAGCCATTTTATGGGCAGGTATAGAATCTCATTATAGCTTTAATATGTACTTCCTTGATGACTAATGAGGGTAGTCAGCTTTTTGTATATTTATTGACCATTTGGATGTCTTTTGTGAAATGCCTAATCAGGTCCCTTGTCTATTTTTAGATTGATGGGTTTTCCATCTGTATTGAATCTATTGATCAGTTTATAGAAACAGAGTACCATTTTAATAGTGTTTTAATACTTTATAATATTTAATAATTCAATCTTCCAATATTGGATATCTAGTATGGTGAGTCTTTGCAATATTGACTAAGTGTTCTAAAACTTCAATATTTGTTAAATCTTCTTTAATATTTTTAAGAAATATTTTATAGTTTTCTGTGTGCAAGCCTTGCCAATCTTGCATTAGATTTATATTAGAACTTCTGGTCTCTCTCTTTCTCTGTGTGTGTGTGTGTGTTGGGTGGG
>NW_016806761.1:2742287-2751196 GCF_001698545.2 Rhinopithecus bieti
CTCCCTTCCTTCCTTCCTTCCTTCCTTCCTTCCTTCCTTCCTTCCTTCCTTCCTTCACTGGTTCTTCCTGTAGAGTAGTGGTTCTTAACCGCAGGCAATTTTGCTCTGCTGAGAAGATTTGGTAATGCAAAGACATTTTTGACTGTCATTAACTGAAAAAGCACTGCTGATATCTAGTAAGTAGAGGCCAGAGATGCCTTTAAAAACTTGTTTTAAAATGTCCTTTTGTTTTTTTTTTTTTTTCCTTCTAGTAGTAGGTCTCAGTGGAAAGGTGGTTCTGAGTTTTCTGCTCTGCCATTATAGGAAGCAGAATTCTTGTTTTATTTGTCTGTGCATTTGTTAATTTATTTCTAGGTAGGAATCTAAGAGAATCAGCATTGAAAATTCTGTATTTTTTTTTTCTGGGAAATAGTGCATATTCAACTGTAAACTATTGAAAGTGTTGACATATTTGACAAGATATGCTCATTTCATAGAAGTCATAATTTGAATGACAAGCATTTTTCTTTAATTTCTATAATCATAGTTCAAAGAATGTCCAATTCATATTTATGCAGAAGAGATGTCCACTTGCTCTCACTATCCCTGAGTTAGAAACAATATTTAAATGATTAAAAGGTAATTCTGGAATAAAGTGAGATGACTTGTTGCTCCTCAGTTTTTCAGCTGAATAAACACAGCTTCATTAATTGTCACATTACTATCATCAATAGTTAAATGTGTTGACAGATATGCAAAGTCTGTAGTTGGCATTTCTCTCTTCTCAGTGTTATGTGGGTATATTAAACGACTGTTCCATATCATAGAAGTAGATTGGAGGTTAAGCAAAATTAGATAATTTGGCAATCAGCAAGTTTTAAACTTTTAAGAACTTCCAAACCCAACCAAGAAAACAAAAGGGGGTTTTTGCCACTTTGGTCTAGGTTTAAGAGTAAGATCTAAATCCAGCAGACAAGTCTAAGTCTAAAGAGACCACCAAATTTGGGTATGAATTATCTTTCCTCCTTGTTAGTTGCAGCAACCCAGAAATATGTCCTCTCTGATATCCCTGCTTCCCTCATAAACAAGGATTTTTACAATTTTATGTTATCAGTCTGACTTTCAACAATACAAAGACTTGTTTAAATGTCTTTAAAAGAGGAAGAAAAAAAAATTTCTCATGTTTAGATCCTCAGTCTTGATTCTGAGCATTTATGATGATGGGATGAATACACGTCCATCTTGTACATTTTCCCTGGAAACCTCTAACCTTGTTGGAATTAATTGAATAACTGCATATGCAATAGAACCTCTAAGTATAATGAATCTGAAAAGAAATGAGAAATTGGAGATTCAGCCAAGCACAAGTCATGTTAGATATTTTAGTTGTTTTGCAATTTGCAGTTTCAATTGCTGAAAATTCTCTTGAATGCTTCATTGTCTCACTGATCTACCAGGAAATGAGAGTTGTGTTAAGAGGGAAAAAAGAGAAGAAAACACCCATTTCATCATGGCCTGAATATTGGTCTGATTGGATACTGGAGACTGTTTTCACAATTGCTTTTGACCTGCATTGAGTAACTCTAGGCGTGCATTTAGAAGCCACTACAGAGGTAAAAAAACAAACCAAAACCAAAAAACCTCCTAAAAGAAGTAAAATCTCATCTTGTATTTAGGAGATATTATACCAAAAATGAGTTTAATGCATTTTGGGACATAAAAACACGGCTGAATTGAATGAAGAAAATAATTTGACTTTATATTAACAGCCCATTTTCTATAGCAGTCTCTTCTTATAATACTAAAAAAATCAATAACTGAAAATTAAGAGAATATATACCCTGTTAATTACTTTTATTCACTTTTACCCCATATAATCCTCACAACACTATAATGAGAAAGGTTCTATTGTACAGTTGACACAAATAAATAGAATTTCAAGTGGTGAAGAAACTTGCCACTCACTCAGATAGCAAATGGCAGCTTCTGGATTTGAACCCAGGTCTACCTTTATTAAGCGCAATGCTGCTGCATTGAGTGTGGGTGGCTATACAGTGATCAAATTATGGGTGTATGAATAACGTAATGGATTTATGAGAGTGATTCATAAGCTGTAACATTTCAGCTGCCCTCAGATAAGCTGCATGAAAGGAGCTTGAGACATGTTTTTTAGGGCCTCCTTAAAAAGATGGGAAGAAAATCTATTTTACTTCCCACCGTAGATTCCATATTGGCAGGATTCTTGGGATACAATTGGATATTATTCACACTCAAAAGATCATTGGGCAGTGAAACATAATAAGGCCACAGAATATGGTGAATTACTCTCTTTGTACTACCTTGAAACCTTTTTAGCTTTCAGCATCCAATTGTGTAACTGCAATGCGTGTTATTCGTCATTATTACCTATAAGCCTTGTTGCTTAATTTTAAAATTGAAATTAAAATACTGACTTACATTTTGAAAATCTCCTAAAAACATCATCCTCTTTCCTTTGGATTCTTGCTCATGACTGATTCATAGAATCAATAATATGCAGGGCCAGTATTGTGAGAGCTTTTCTTTTAAATTAGTTTATAGTGCTCCAATGATTCAAAAAATCCCATTAACGTATATTTTAAAAATTAAACTGAAACCACCAAATAACACATCCATGAATGCTTATTTGAAAGCAATGTAAAAGAGAAGGTTAAAGAAGTTAATGCATATTTTATTGTTTTAAAAATATTTATATGGGATGAAAATTCAGTGACTCAGAATCTTTTATTCAGAGGCTGCTTGGTAAATAAACTATAGAACACATAAGATTCATTTTTATGTAGTTGGATATAATTTATTCCATTTCAGTACAGTGAGAGACTTATAGTGATTTAATGATTGACATGATAATTTATGAGACTTATATTTACCCTCATTAATGTCCTTTCTAGAAATCTCATAGGTTTACCTGTATATATTGATTTTCATTAGTTCAGATAGTTTTCCTTTAAAACAGATTCTATTTTCTTTATTTGCTTTTGTTTGTGTATTTTGGCTTTTTTTGGTAACAGCTTTATTAATATATAATTCATATAGTATAGATCCTGTTATTCTTTAGTTACATGGAAATAAAAGTTGACCTTATACCAGATGAACAGGTATTGTAATTAGAAAAGTTTGGAATGTAGATTACTTTCAGAATTATTAAAGATTATTAAAGCAAAAGCTTTTGTTTTGTCAAAACCTGCTTTTAAAGAAATAGTATATGCATTTCTTGTCTTAACAAACTAATAGTAAATCCCAGATGTTAAACTTACTCAATCCCATAAATAGCCACATTTTCTTTCATTTTTAACTGATACATTTCAGAACCATGCTGCTTCACTTTCTGTCATTTTATTGTGTAATCTTAACTAAGCCTTGCCAATGATGTTTTGATTATACCTTTACTATATTAGACTCGTATTTATTCTATTGCTCTAAGTTTCTGAATTTTCCGAAGCTTTCATTCTCTCTAAATTTCAAGCAGAACTTTATGGTTCTGGAGATTTAAATTGTGAACATGAAGATAGACTACAAATTACTAATTAAAGAAAAAAAGACAACTCAAATAGCCCTCTGGAAATTGGTATCCCACAGTCCTTTGCAATCATAACTTGTGCATAATGCCCTCATGTTTATGTAAATGACATCCTACCAAAAAGTTGTTTATAATACCAGTTAGCATTTGTATTGAATCGTGGCAGTGCTTTATTTCTAAATTGCACCCATTTTTTAATGAACACCCCCCATCCCAAGTAACGTCTTAAAAAGTAATGTCAGGTGCAAATTATTTTTAAATAGTTGGGTTTTGTTTCTCTATAAGATATTTAACTTTGAAAAGAAAAGTGACAGCCTGCCAAGGGCATAATACACTCTCCTGAGTATCAGTACTTGCATATTTTAAGAGAAATCACATAAAAAAGTAATAGAGTATCTCAGTATAAAGCAAACTCACAAAGTGTTTTTCTTTCACCTTAGCTTCAGCATCTTTTAAAATCTGGTAGGCCATTGAGAAAACAATTGTGGTGTTATTGTTAAAATGTGGAAGCCACAATTTTTTTTTAAACAGGCATGTTGTGTAGTGTACATACGAGCTCACAAAAGGAACAGCAAAATATATTCTCTTAGCAAAGTAGAGTGGTGGGTTATGTACATGCAGATCAGCCATGTTGGACTGAATTGCTCCTACATAGAATAACTGAGGGATTCAAATCAATTTGAAAAGACCAGGCCAGGGCTATAGATTTCTGTGGGCCCTGGCTCCTTGATTACGTTTATGGTTGGATTCACAAATTTATAAAAATAAACCAGTTTGCTTATTTGGGGACAAATGGAATACAGATGAAGAAATTTTTTATACACTTGATGAAAGAAATGTGTCCAAGTGCAGTTATTATTTCAAACATTGAAAGCAAGGCCCACTGCCATCAGTGCCAACACATGAACCATTGCATTCTCTGCGTTGAAAGCTAAGCCCTTGTTTGAAATGAACTCTTAAGGTTTTCCCTTTCTTCAAGAAGGCCTTCCAGTTTTCAGGTTTTCTCTTTAAAAAAAGAACTTAATATTTATTAGCTAACCAGTGATTTGGAGAAAATAGACTTTTCAAGAGGAAAGGGAAAAAAAATAATACTCATGGATTATTGGTGGTAATTTGTTGTATGGCATAGCAGTTCACTGGTTGTATACCAATGATGGTTTTCTGAGGTGTGGGAGATGAACTAAAATCTTTCTTAACAGAAAGAGAATTAGCATTACAAGAAATACACACAAAATAAAATTAAAAGACATTTCCATGATGATACCTAATATACTTTCATGTAGACTTGAGTATCTGTGGCATCTTTGAAAATTAGTTTTGCATGTTTTACCTAGCATATTAAAGTTGGGGTATGTGTGTGGTTAGTGGCAGATACAGGTGGAGACAGGGTAGTAGAGAAACTAATAGTGGCTTAATTGAATGAAATGACTAGAAGATAGCTTTCTAAATCCTATTTCAAAACTGGACCATCCAATTTCACTCTTAGATTTGAATCCCCCCATCCCAATGATAGAATTCGACCAGTAGTTGTGAAAAATACAAGCACTTTGGTGGTTGCATTTTCTTAATGAAGGTAACATTTGAATTACCAAACAGTTTACCTAACTGTTTTGTACATAAAAGTAAGAGGCATTCTTTGATGATAAAATTCTCTATTAGGATTCCCATTTATTTAATGTGTACATTTAGTTATTTGGTATTAAAAGTAAATTCAACTTGAACAAACAAAAATTATTTTGTATTTGCTAAAAGATAATTATGAGATGTTTTAATGAGAAGATTAAAAATTGTCTGTATCTTACTATACTGTATTCTGTGGTAATTTTTTTACGCCAATAATCTCAGGAATATATGCAATGGACCAGGGACAAATCCTTACCCAGGATGTGGGAGTGGGGTTGAGGGGGTTGCTGTGGGGAATGGTTCAAAGTAGATGAGATAAATTTATGGGCCTGCCAAATCCTCATAATGGGTTCAAGGATCATGACACACAATGTTATATTTTGCTGGCCTGTCATTTAGTAAACTTCAAAATGGAGCCGGATTTGCAATACATGAGGGATGCTAATGGTGGAGGGTGTCCAGCTTCTTGGCCTCTTGAACAAAGAATTGGACAAAACACACAAAGCAAGAAAGGGCCAAAGGAATTTCTTGAAAATGAAAGTACACTCCACAGTGTGGGAGTGGCCCAAGCATAGGAGCTCAAAAGGCCCCGTTACGGAATTTTTCGGAGTTTAAATACCCCCTAGAGGATTCCATTGTTTACTTGGGATACACCTGACATAAATGGAGAGGATGAAGCAAAGTTACAAAGTCACCTAGTTGGCGTGTGCCCTATGGAGAGGATATTTCCTGTCATAGCAGAATCAGCCTTATGTTCCCTGTCTCTAGACCCTGTTTTCCTGCTTCAATGGAATGACTTCAACTTTAGTTACATGATTTCCTTTTCTTGATGTTTGCAAAGTTACCTCTGTCTTAACTAGGGTAGGTTCATCTTTTTTTTTTTTTTTTTTTTTTTTTTTTTTTTTGATGTGTTACACAGTTCCAGCTATTCATTATTGCATCTTTCAAATAAACATGAAAGGACTCCTGGGTTTCAGATCAGGAATTATTAAAAATGATTTGCAACAAAGGAGGTTGCTTTAAATCTGGTTCAGTATCATATACTTCTTCTACTTCATTCTTTGTAAAAATTAATCTTTCTAAAGTTTTCCTTCAATTTTAATATTTCCCACCTTTTCTTGATATATAATATATATTGCTAACCTTTTAAAAAACAGTACACATTTATCTCACCCATTTCCCTAATTCCTATGTCTAGACTAAAGGGCAGATCCTCCATATTAAGTTAGTTTTGAAAAAGTAAAATAAATTTATTTTCTCTTGTGACCAAAATAGTTTAGTTTTTGAACCAGCCCATCAAGTGAACTTTCAAATAACCAAATTCACATTGAGCTATTTTTTAGATGGAAAGTTATAATCAATGAAAATCCAGTAAAATGCATATATAAGTCTTTCAAATGTCAAAAGAAAATACCCGAACTAAGCTTTGGAATACTAAGCATTTAAAACATTTAAACATTGAAAGCATCCAACTTTTATTAAAATTTGCTTATGTGAGATCATTTAATCCATTTCTAAATTGGGAGTTATTTTGGCTGGATTGCATTGGTCAATATTACCTTTATAATATTGCACTGTATGAAAGTTTACCTGTTCTGTATGAAATTTCCAATATTTGATGGGTTTTGACCTACAAAAGCAGCAAGTTTCACTTGGTTCAAACTAAAACTGCTTTTCTTAAGCTCCTTTGAGGATTAAAGCATAGGAGAATAGGACAGAAGGAAGCTTCAGAATCCAGACCAAATTTTACTACTCATCCTCCACCCTTTCTTTTGTCATCTTCTCCCAACCTTTTATTTGCTTCCAATCTTTTTGTTGCTGAATATTTGGGGCTCTTTAGTTGTTGAATTTGTATTGCTGTTTCAAAATCAATGGTTTTCCATCTGCTGCTTATATGCAGACAACTATGAGAGAATCAAAGAACTTTTGGGTTTAAACCTAAGGATTAAATTAAGGGCTTTCAGATTTAACCACTTTTTCTATTAAAGAATTCCTCTGCAGCAGAGGTCAGCAAACTTTTTTCTGTTAAAACCAGGAAGTAAATATTTCAGGCTTTGCAGGCCATGTGATCTCTGTTGCAACTGCTGGACTCTACAGTTTTCAGGAAATGCAGTCATAGAAATCATGTAAATAAATAGACATGCTTGTGTTCCAATAAAACATTAGTGATGGACACTGAAATTTGAATTTCACATACTTATCACATGTAATGAACTCTTCTTCTTTAGATTTTTCCCTCATTCACTTAAAAATGTAAACATTCTTCCTGTTTTATGGGCGCCACAAAACGGGCAGCCAGATGGATTTGGTCCGCGGTCATATTTACCAGCCCCTATGTCACAGCATCACTGACATGCGTCATCTGACGTCATCATAAACACCTCTGTTGATGGGGAGTTTATTACACGCAAGTCAGCAAATTCCCAATGCTGCATTTGCATTTATTAAAAATGTAGTAGAACCGTATTATATGGGTTATTTTAATCATACAAAAGAAGCAGAAGCCCCCAATAATATTATTGCAGTAACATAATTATTATTACGTTTTTCTAAACCAGCTCTTTTAGGCAATGTTTTCTTCCAAACCACTTTCTGTGTATATTTTTCGATTATCTGCACTGCAATTGTAATATATATTTTGACTACTACCTTTGTCAAATACTACTGCATCATAGTGTCTTGTATATAAAGCATGTAGTTTTGTAACTGGAATTGTAGATGTCATGAATCAAGAAACCTCATTTGAGTGATTATTCCATGTCATTCTTGGCTTTTACCATATTTTAGACATTTAAGTTGCTTTCACTTGTTTCACTGATGAATACCCTTGTGCATATCGTTAAATTTGCAACATTTATATTCATTCCTTTGGGAAGATTTCCAGAAGTGGAATTAATAATTCTGAGTATATAATCATCATAATCTTTGTTGAATTTACTAATATATTATGGTTCCTGTGTAAGTGGGGACAATATACATTAAGTCCTTTACGTGAGACAGGCAATGTGCTAACCACTTTAAATACATGATTACATCGAATCCCCACAACAGTTATATAAAAATATAGGTCATTATCCCTGTTTACAGAGGTAGAAACATAACTGATATTAACAGTTCAAATTAGAACTTAGTTCTGTCTGATTCCAAAGCCTGTCGGGAGGCGTTTTATCACCTCTTACCGTTTAAAAATTTGCAATGCTCAGAGGGGCGGAGCAAGATGGCCGAATAGGAACAGCTCCAGTCTCCAACTCCCGGCGCGAGCGACACAGAAGACCGGTGATTTCTGCATTTTCAACTGAGGTACTGGGTTCATCTCACTCGGGAGTGCCAGACAATCGGTGCTGGAAGTTGCTGCAGCCCGACCAGCGAGAGCTGAAGCAGGGCGAGGCATTGCCTCTCCTGGGAAGCCCAAGGGGGAAGGGAATCCCTTTTCCTAGCCAGGCCAACTGAGACACACAACACCTGGAAAATCGGGTAATTCCCACCCCAATACTGCGCTTTAAGCAAACGGGCACACCAGGAGATTATACCCACACCTGGCCGGGAGGGTCCCACGGCCACGGAGCCTCCCTCATTGCTAGCACAGCAGTCTACAATCTAACCTCAAGGGAGCAGCGAGGCTGGGGGAGGGGCGCCTGCCATTGCTGAGGCTTAAGTAGGTAAACAAAGCCGCTGGGAAGCTCGAACTGGGTGGAGCTCACAGCAGCTCAAGGAAACCTGCCTGTCTCTGTAGACTCCACCTCTGGGG
>NW_016806761.1:2753796-2754929 GCF_001698545.2 Rhinopithecus bieti
TATAATTTAAAAAAAAAAAAAAATTGCAATGCTAATACACCCATAAGGTAGAATTCTATTTTAATTTTTTTCTTCTTTCTTTCTCTATCAAGTGAAATTCAGCTTAAGTTTTGAGTCTTATTTTAACATTAAATCTGTCATAAATTATTCCCCAAACCCAACAAGGTAGAATCTATTTGTCATTCCTCTGTGCTAAAGTAAGGGCTTATTCCAGTGTATTATTTTTGGCATCTTGAGGAAGGCACTGTGGTACATTTATGCTGTGTCCCCCTGATGTATCACAAAGTTTTGTACAAAGTCAGAGACCAATGCATGTCCACTGAATATTACTACGCTGGGTCAAGATCTGCTTCTGGAAGCTTCATTTCATTGGTATGCATCCTTTTTCTCTGCTATCAGTAGAGTAAATCAAATACTTTGGTCTTGTCCTTATTTTATCATCTTTGTTCTCTTGTCTGGTATTTATCTCACCTCTCACCACCGTGCTGCCCTGAAAATATCATTTTTGGGTACTTAGCCTCCCTCAGGATGTGTTCCTGGCTCAACTCTCTCATTAGCAGGTAGCATGAGGCTGACCAAGGCCTCTATCCTCACATATTAGGTTCTTTCTACCTAGGAAAACTAGAGACTGAAAATGAGATCAGGGCCACTCTTGTAGAAATTAGAAGCAACAGTACAGATTTTAACTGGCAGATTATTTCTTATTTAAACATTCTAAAATAGTTCTAGTTGTACGTTGACTCAGATCTGGAAAGGTATGTGATAAAGCTGTTTTCATTGAGGGTTGTAAGTCTAAAACTGTGGCTCTATGGAGAATTTCACATTTCCGTCTTCATTGTCATTAATCTGCTCTGCTGTCATTGTCTTAGCATCGTTATCATCATAATCATCACATTATTGTAGTTTCCAGTTACCTCTTAGGCAACTGAACAGTAAGGCTGCATCACCATGTTGGTGCTGCTTAGGTAGTATTATCACCTCTCTACATATTGTGGTTAGTTTTCTTACTGAGTCTCTCTGGCCTCTTTATTCTACACATCTTGGGTAGGATGTGATTTATATAAAGGAATATACAAATTATACCCCCCAAATGTAGAAATGTAATAATTAAATAAATTTAATAATTAAATAAA
>NW_016806761.1:2755189-2818753 GCF_001698545.2 Rhinopithecus bieti
ACTCCATCTCAATAAATAATTAAATAAAATTAAATAATTAAATAAAACTGTTGATAATTCAACATTGTCCTAGAAAAGTTATATTCAAATCATAATCTCACTACCCTGAAATTTTTGATTGAGTTTTGTCAGAAATATAAACAGTGTACAAGTCATGGTATATAACCAGCTATATTTCAACCATCACTATTTTCTTCAAATTCTATAAATCTCTATGCATAAATATCAATAAATTTTATATGAAGAGCTTATTACAATTCTGAAATTAAAATATATTGTACCCGAAACTTCATGGTTTGTTAGTCATGTATGTATTTTTATGTGGCGAAGATATTTGTATAAAATACTATTCATTTCCTTCAATTAGTGTAGAATAAAACATTTATGGAATTAAAATGCATTTTAAATTGAGAATATAATCTTAGAGAATGTTATTTTTATTTGGCGTAGGTTTTTTTCACATATCAGACAATTTGTAATTGGGTAAGACTATCTTCAGTTGAATAAAATACTATAGCTGTATTCTTTACCACATATAGGAATCAACTCTTACTTAATAACCAGAAGCTATGTATTTGCTAGTGAGAAGATTACATAATGCAATTTAACTTTACATTCTGCTTACCTTTATGCTGAACCAATCTGTTTAAATTTACAAAAAAATCAGGGGAAAAATTGCTCTGCTAATAAGCACAGTAAAGATGATGAATAATGTATGTTGGAATGTTATTATAGAATAAAACCACAAGCTATGATATATCTTGCTGCTAAATTATTTAAAATGCTGTCTGATAATTATATACTTGTTTTAAGTCTACATCTGTACATGTTAAAATTGGAATTAGAGTTTCTAATCGGTACTAATTTTTCCTTCTTGGTTGGGTGGGAGGAGAATGTTCGTGATAGAAAATATGGTTTACAGTTAGAATGTTAAAAGAAAAATTATATTTAAATTAATAGATGTTTGTTTAGGGCAAGTATTACTCCAGGGCAGGGATTACTGAGGAAATTTTAGAAGAACATTGAAGTAAGACTATGATGATTAATGGAATTATTACCCTGATGTATTCTGTGGAAAGAATTAAGGGGGAAAATACATTTTATCATTAAGGAAACAAAATATGAATTGCATATTTAACACTTCATTAAATATGTAGATTGCTGTGAAATCTGGTGAGAAAGTTAAGGATAGTGAGATGCCATAAAGCCATCATCCAACACACATTCATTTGTTCTATCCATGATAAAGTGAGAAATATTAGAAAAGAGCTGGAGAGCCGGAGTTAGTTAGACATGAAAAATGGGACATTGGAAACAAAAGCAAATCAATGGGGATACATATTTCCAAAGGTAAACTAGGGACCATTGTAACCACTCTGAAATACAAAATATTATTTCAGTAAACTGTGAAATAGTGTAAGCTGCATTTAATAGTGAAAATTACATTAAATATTATAGTAACGCCAAATGAAGTGATGGGTCACTGCTTGTTTCTTGCATTTTTGATCCAAGTGCACATTTCTTTTTGTTCTCTTCCTATTCAGATTCGCAAGTGGTCAGGCAACCTGTATCTCAGACATATTATGTAAACTTCCAATTATACGCATATCTTCGGTGGTTTTGATTTGAATTCATGATTCTACAGTCTCTGTTCCACAGGATTATTTAACTTATTAAAATGATACTTGTAAATCTATTTTTAATATTTGTGAAAGTCAAAACTCTCCTTTGTAATTTGCATATTTAACTCTTTTTTTCAAATATAATACAGTGTAATACTAACTGAGCAGCTATTAGGTACGGGACACTGTGGTTAATAGTTTTATATGTATTTTTTAAAATCTTAATAATACATCTGTTTTGGGTAAGTATTTTACTGATTAAAAAATTACAAACCAGAGAAGTTAAGTAACTTCCCTTGAATCTTATACTTACTGCTCATAGTTCTATAAACCTCATTCTGTACTTAATTCTACTATTAGTGAAAAGACATTCAATTTTTATAAAATGATTTATTGGAGGCTTTGAGGATCCACTCAGTGATAAACATCCTGAGGCTCTATGCAAACCCTATTGTGAGAAAGAACACAATTTAAAGATTCCCTTCAAAATTCCTAACAACAACCTTGTATTTTGGAAGTTATAAGTGAACTTATTCAATTGTTTCTTCTCTAGTTGTTTTTATCCAGTTGCTGCATGAGTTTTAACCAACTGAGTGAATGATTTAAAAAGTTTCAGCTTTCAGGTTGGCTTGCATATAAACTAAATCTGAGAGATTGTTTGAGAAACTGAAGGCCAATGGCCTTAAATGCCCTTAGCTGGTCACAGTTGTGATGCTCAGTGCTAATTTTACTGTAATAGATATAGAAATAGAAATAAAAATACTTTTAACCATTATATATTGGTTAACTCATTAACCAATTAGCTTTTTTTCCCTTATGGAATTGTGGTATCTGATAGCAATGTAAGCAAATATAATTTCTCAAAAGAAGAACCAGAATTTATGTAGATGCATAGATAATAACCACGTAATCACCACTTCTCACAATCACAATGTTCTTGCCTAGAAAAACTGTTGTTTTAATGGAGAACATAAAGTTTCATTAATATATAGATTTTTTTCAGCTGATTCTTCCTTATTTCTGTAAAATTCAGTAGTCTAGAAAAACTTTATCTTGGAAAACATATAGTAAACATGATTGACCATATTAGCTTTGCTCCACCATTAGGCTATTAGACCGAAACTCTTAGCTGTCAGATTCAATTCAGACTTTAATTAAATTGCCCTGTGGTCTGACCTGAAAGAGTGAATGTCACAGGACTTCTCAGGAATTAACATGATGGTTATTGTTGAAGTAGATCGAAGGAATGGAAAATCATTTAAAACTAGTTAGTGTAAAAGCCCTATTTTGGGTATTTCCCATGTTTTGCAAGCATCAGCTCTTTCTGACCTTTAGCCTTCCAAGAATCACTCTAACCATTTTATCTCCCTTTTGCATGTGCATCCTTGCCAAATGCCCCTCCTTCCATATTCAGCATTCAGTCATTTTCTTGTGAATTCTAGAACAACCAAAAATACTTCTTGTATGTCTACTAGGTGCTTTAAGGCCTATGCTATACAGATCATGATGACCAAAACAGGCATTGCATTTGCCCTCAAGAAGCTTATATTCCACCATGGGAGACAGGTGTTCATCAACACAGTCTTTGCATATGTTATAACAAGTTGCTATAAGTGCAACAAAAATGTACCTATAATATGCAAAGACACTGGAGGGTGTTGGGAGAATATGTAACAGAGGATCTTACACAGGCTATTCTAGGAAATTGACGTTTGAGTTGAGATCTGAATGAGGCACAGACATTCACTGGGTGAAGTGGGGGATGGTGGGGGATTGAGTGCTGGTGATCCTAAACTGGGAAACAATATAGACAAGACCTACAAAAGGAAGAGGCAAAACTTTCAGAAACTGAAGGATGGGTTTTGGGGCTAGATCAGTGAAGCAGAGTGGGGGTGTGAAGGGAGCTGGAAAGATGAACAGCAGCAGTTTCCAGAGGCCCTGAAAGTCATTCTAAGGCCTCAAATCTGAGCTCTTTAGAAAACTTTATGTGCAACCAGCCTTATTAGGGTCATTTAATGCCTTCTTAGTTTGTTTCTCTTGATTAAGGATGCCAAGTTGTAATGTGTTTTTAAGTAGGAATGCTCTTTCTTGTGAAGGCATTTTCTATTTTAGAATTTCTGCCCATTAGGCCATAGCTGTTTTTCCTTTGGGTTTCTTTGTTTCCTTCTTTCTATTACTTTCTTCCATCTTTTCTGCTTTTGAAAATAATTTTCATGTCTATTCACAGTCTTCATCTCTCCCCTCTGCAATTACGGCACTTCAGCGTGTCATGGTCCTTTTCTCGACGTTTTCTTACTATACCCATCTCATCTTCCAGTTCTTTCTTCTTGGCTGGAATTAAGTCCTGAGTAGTCTTTTTTTTTTTTTTTTCATTGCTTTCTTTACTTTCTGGATGATGGAATCATCAGTGAGGCACATCAGGAACATATCAGATGATCGGCTCTCAGCTGAATCACACTTTGAGCAGATGCGCAGGTGATTGAAGCTTCCCGTCCCTGAAGTGCCTTCCCTGTATGCTATTTTAAAAATATTTTACAGGAAAGATTGGCCCACAGTTTTTCTTTATGCGATTGGTTTGTATTCCATTCCTGTAATAACACTTATGTTTCTCTTTTCTTTTGTTCTTAACCAATTGCTTTCTATTGTGTTTTCTTTAAAAACACTTTTTAGGTTTAACTTTATTATTTAATACATGTTCAGTCTCTAGAACACTACAACTAATGATTATAACCAATAGAACAATTAAGCACAAGGTAACAAAACCATAATTTATAAATATTTAATATTTTCTGAGAAGCATTTCCAAGTTAATGAAAACCTGTATACATAATAAACAGGCAAATATTAGTTAGTTTCAAATTCTATCAGGTTCATAGTCAGCAATTTCAGTTTTGTGGGGTTCTTCAAAATATTTTGTTAAATTTACAACATTGTTTTCTATGGCAAGGGAAAGGACTGGAAAATTTGCCACCTGCTTGTTGAACTCTCTACAGTCTTATGATACCACTTGGCATTACTTACTGTGTGAGTTATTTAAGATAATCAGTTAATTGTTCAGTGAGATAACATCACTCCTAAGAGGGTTCTACAAGACTAGGAGAGGAGCTCAGTGATCAGATATTCAATCAGATCTTCTTGCATTTCCCTTAGTAGCACGATACTCTGGGCCGGGCACAGTGGCTCATGCCTGTAATCCCAGCACTTTGGGAAGCTGAAGCAGGTGGATCACCTGAGGTCAGGAGTTCGAGACCAGTCTGGTCCACATAGTGAAACCCCGTCTCTACAAAAAATACAAAAATTAGCTGGGTGTGTGTGCTGGCACATGCCTGTAGTCCCAGCTACTTTGGAGGCTGAGGCAGGAGAATAGGTTGAACCCAGGAGGTGGAGGTTGCAGTGAGCTAAGATCCTGCCACTGCACTCCAGCCTGGGCAACAGAGTGAGACTCCATGTCAACAAAATAAATATATGATGCTATCATCATAATCATTTTCATTTTTAAATATTCCTCCAAACATAAAATATGGGGACTATTTTAACTACTTTTAATATATCTTGTGACTTTTTTAAACCTGGAAATTTAAAACGAATGGTAAGTCACTCTATTATCAAAGCAGTAATCTAAAATTATCCAGGAAAATAAATAATCTTTTATCTGAGATCTGGTACATAATAATTTGCTGATCTGCCAAAGATGTACGGATTTTACCAAAATAATAGTTTTCATGAGGTTAGGAGTTTTATTTCATTATCCTTTTTGCAAAATAGTACGTTTCTTTTTCACAGAGAGTTTCTTCTCCCATTAACATCATGGTAGATAACTCAGTTGATGATGACTGTCATAATGCTGTTTAAGCTCTAGGGCACTCCAAGTGTCATCTTCACTCTGACACTGCTAAGTATGACTTGGATTTTCTTTGCTTGGAAAGTTCTTGCATGGTGCTCTCTCATCATATATTCCCGTCCCCTGAAATTGCATGTTCTCATTTTCTTAGCTACCTTTTCTTAATTGGTACTCATCCTATAGGTCTTTCCATTTGTTAGGTTTGATGTTTGGCTCAATATAGTCACTAAAGCAACACCACCAGCGATTTTCCATGCCAAAGTATTACATTAAACAAATGGTTCCATAGAATACACTCTCATAGTGCTGTAGTTGCTTTCATTCCTAAGTCTGGTTCCTGGAGCACCAAGCATTAGACCTTAACCATGCCCTCTCATCACAGATTTGAACCACATGCAGCTCCAAAGTGTACACACAGACAGTGCTTCTTTTATACTACCATTGACTAACTTGACACGAGTTCCCAGAGTAAGCACATCATATACAAGAGAAAATGGAATTTGTGGATAATCTTTTTAGTTCACAACAGTGTATGAAACAAATGCAATATGCATCTGCCTGCAGGGAGCATGTGCTGTTGTAGGAAGACACACATTGAACAAGTAACTGCAAGTGATTGAGTATATACAAGAAGAGGTTGCGTGAGGATATGTGAACTCAGGAGAAAGGAACCTCACCTGTTGATGCACTTTTCTTTTCTTCAGAGGAAGAGATATTTTAAAGAGACATGAGGAAAGAAATTCCAGCTAACCAGATAAAAGGGCTAGGGGTTGAGAGGCAGAGACAATAGTATGGGTGAGTTCAAAAAACAAGAATGTGCTATTCCACACAAGCTGGAGATTTTAAATTCAAAATTTTTGCATTTATTTTGCATACTAACATAAGATTTCTTATTGTAAGCATTTCTTTGGTTTTCACCTCTGGGATACTATTTGTGCCTAGGATTTTTGAGAAGGTAGCAAAACATTTCTATAATGCCTCAACTCTCTGTAGTGAGTACATTACCTAACTGGAGTGAGATAGTCCAGAGATGATGCAAACTTCGCAAGCTTGAAAGCACTTTCCTCTTATATTATCATGGAAATCAGTATTTCATTGTGACAGTTATATGAGGCATTATGTTGAGCTGTTGCTAGGAGCAGTTAGTATTATCTTTTTGGACTTTAGAAGCACAGAAAACAGTTGGGGGAAAATCAATCTGGGTTGGTCATTGATTTTCTAATGAACCTCATTTGACTGTTCCAGATGAATACAAAATATTTGGAGAATAAAAGAGTACAGATTCATACGTATCACTGAAAACTGTTCATCTTAAAGTTTGTTTTCTTTATTGTCATCATTTTCTTGTAATGCTGGCAGAATCCAGATGCTCAGGTCAAATAAGACCATAAGTAACAAAGAAATTGTAGTGACATTTGAGTTGACAGGCATAATTCTGACACGTAGAAATTATTGGGAAGAAAAACAAAAATAGAAACTCACAAATGAGAGCTTAAAATGAGGTTATGCTGTCTACTTCAGAATTATTTTATCACACACCCAGTATTTTTATGCCAAATATGCCTGGATTTATGCAATTAAGGACACAAAAGAGAAAGATAAGTTCTTTGAGGTTTTCCAGGAACCTGGAAGTCTGGCAGGTGTAGATGCATCTCTTTCAGACTGAATACATATTAGAGATCAGTTTTAACAACACTTTTTGGAAGGATTTACTCAAATAAGTGATACTCCCTATAATACAAGGCTAGCTTTTGATCTTTTTTATTTAATTTTTTTCATTTTCTTTTCTTTTCTTTTTTCTTTTTTTTTTTTTTTTTTTGTAGAGATGAGAGTCTCATTATGTTGCCTCATCTGGTCTTGAACTCTTGGTCTCTAGTGATCCTCCCACCTGGACCTCCCAAAGTGCTGGGGTTACAGGAATGAACAAACTGTGCCCTGTTTAGGTTTTGATTCTTAATGGTCATCAGGATTATTCAGATAGAGTTTCCTGTTCCCTCATACTTTCCTAGAAATCAAGTCTCAGAAGCCCTACAATTTGCCTTGCTGCTCTACATTAAACTGGGTTCAGATATTGCCAGTGTTCTCCCAGTTTGCAGGGTCCCTGGAAATCCATATTCAATGGTTCTCAATTCTGCAAATGTTTCCTATGGGAGAGTGGCTCTGATTCCTACTATCACCAGTCTCATTCAAGGATTTTTGGTTTTATAATTTGCATCGTTTGGATCTGTTTCTGTTTAGCAGAAATAAAATGTATGACTTTGAACAAGCAAAAGCTTAGCCACCAGAATATTAATTTCAATATCTACATAAATGTTTTTCTTCAAAGTAGTTACTTTGGAAAATTACTTTGAGTGTTTCTGGAATTCTGCCTTTTAGAAGTGGTGCCAGAGTCAGCTCACATGCTACACACTGAAAACACTGTCACTGCTTTATAGTTGAACCTTACTTTCCCTATAAATCCAAACAGTGTGCCATTCAACTGGAACACCAAACTATTCAGTATATATGGGACCAAATTATTTTTCTTTCTATGTGTTTCTTCTTAAAATCAATCATTCTGAAGGATCAAAATCTCTTATAGCTTAAATATTTATTTACAACAGACTCTAAGAACAATTTTAAAAAAGTTCCCCAAATTGTTTTAATAACTTCAGATTCTTTACTTGCATAAACATGAGCTGCCAAGGTGACTCCTTGAAAAGGACAACACTCATTTAAGTGTTAA
This sequence comes from Rhinopithecus bieti, assembly GCF_001698545.2. NCBI lineage: Eukaryota > Metazoa > Chordata > Mammalia > Primates > Cercopithecidae > Rhinopithecus > Rhinopithecus bieti. The sequence goes on from NW_016806761.1 coordinate 2,763,378, forward strand.
GCTATGTTACTTATGTTAAACTTATTAATGAATAAACCTAAGGTCACACAACCATGTCTCAAAGGCAATGGTTTCAACTTCTTTTCTCACTTACCTTAGTGAGAAAATAGCATATATTTTTTAATGTCTGCCCTAAGTTTTATTTGCCTCTAAGTTTTTATCGGTAGTCATTTTGCCAAAAATAATGTGTCTAGTCTTGAAGAGATGTTGCAGTGTACAAACTCAGCTTAGCTTGGCTTCAAAGCATATCTTTCCTTATAATATTTGATGGTAACATTGAGACATTTTACTCCACTCTTTCCTTCCTTGTGTCCATCCTATCCTAATGACAATAGTGACATCTGAGGATGGACTATCAACTTTCAGCATTTGCAAACCATTTTTTTCTGAAACTCTTTTAGTACCCAGTGTTCTCAAAGCACCATCATGTTAACTTTCTCTTTTAGCTTTTGTTATGCTCTTTTGATTGCATTGACTTTAAAATTAGTTTTATTGTTATTAAAGACATTATTAAAGCATAGTTTTAGAAGCCTATTAAACTCAGAAGGTGGGAAGGATAAGGCTAGGGAGGAAGTGGGCAAAGGAAAATTATACTTGTTTCAATTTTGAAGACTTGCCTTCCAGAAATAGTCATTGTTAAAATGTTAGTACTTTCTTTTAATATTTGCCTCTCTCTCTCTGTATGTGTGTGTGTGTATATATACACACACACACAGACACACACACACAGACACACATACACACACATATATATTTTTTATTTGGAGTCTTGCTTTGTCATACAGGCTGGAGTGCGGTGGTGCGATCTCAGCACACTGGAACCTGCACCTTCCAGGTTCAAGCTATTCTCCTGCCTCAGCTTCCTGAGTAGCTGGGACTACAAGCATGCACTACCACACCTGACTAATTTTTGTGTTTTTAGTGGACATAACGTTTCACCCTGTTGGCCAGGCTGGTCTCAAACTCCTGACGTCAAGTGATCTTCACACCTCAGCCTCCCAAAGTGCTGGGATTATAGGCGTGAGCCACTGTTCTCAGCCTCTATATTCTTAAATAATATTCATGAATAGCCATATCTTTTAGATATTATCTATTATTTGTATTGTGGAAGGTGAATATTTTAAGTTTTCTACCCTCACACTTTTCTTTCTTCATGTTACTTTTCATTTTCATTTGAGGCATAATTAATATACGATATACAATATACACATCTCAAGTGTTTGAGTTCACTGACTTTTGACAATTTTATATACATCTGTAAATACCATCCAAAATAAGACATAGGGCATTTTTATTCATCTAGAAAGTTCTCCCATGGTCTTATACAGTAAGTTTATTATTCCGCCTCCCTCATATACACATATACCATTGTCTGATTTCTAATACCATTGCATAGATTTATCTGTATTTAGATTTCATATAAATGGGATTTAACATTATTTCCTCTTTTTTTCTGGCTTTTTTTGTTTACACTAAAATGTTTGAGGTTCATCTATGATTGTGTGTGTACCAATATTTCATTCTTATTTTTTTGCTGAGTAATATTCCATTACATAGGAAGTCCTAATGTATTTATCTACTACTATTTTGTTGATTAATATCTGAACACTTTCTAATTTTTTACTATTATTAATAAAACTGCTATGAACATTCACAGACAGATCTTTATTAGCACATATGTTTTCATTTCTTTTGGGTAAAAATGTAGGAATAGAATTGCTAGGCCATATAAGAAATAGATGTATAACTTTATAAACATCTAAACCCTAAAATAGTTCTACAGCATAACTAAAATAAAATACCATTTTACAATTCTTCCAGAAATGGATGAGAAGCCTATTCATCTTCATCAATATTTAGTGTTTGATTTTAACCACTAGTCCTAAATTTCTTGACGTGTTTCATGTGTTATCTGAACTAGGTTCCTTTTTTACTTTTGTTGGTCTATTTTCTTGTAGGGAGCATTCCTCAGATTCTAGAGATTGCAGACTACCCACTCATATTTAAAAGTGAAGCACTAAAAATATAATTGAAAATTGTGTTTGTAGGCAGCATTACTAAATGAAGCTTCACTTTAGAACAACCAGGTGACCATCTGGCTTTTGAGGATGGTCTCCTAAAGAGCAGCTTTTTGAAGTCTTTACTCTGGGGTGGCTCAGATTTGGAAAAAACATCCTCTTATCTTTTACTTTGGATCTGTAAGTGTGGTTCCCGGGTTATAGAGCCCAGTGGGTACAGAAGTATGGGATTTCCCCTGTTCTGTATACAGATTTTATTTCTCTTTTTGTTTGCCATCTCAAAACTCTATCTTCCTTTTCTGTGGGTTTGTTGTCTCCAAGTCTAGGGATTTTCTGGTTAAGTTCTCCCCAGGTGATATCTATTCTCTCCTGTCCAGGTAGAAAAAACCCAGTTAAGTTGACATACATGGTGGAGATGGGAATAGAGAGAGTAGGGTGTGCCTAACACAAAATTCCAAACAGTTCTCTTGTTTGCAACCCCTGACTTACTCTGGTCTTCTTTATTAGGCTGTCCTGGGATCTGTAGGATGGGTCCTTGGTTTCCCATCCATGTCTTACCTTAGTGTACTTAGGCTTGTGTTTTTTCAGCTCTGCTGAAAAACATTCTCTACCTGCCTTCTCTCCATATTCCATAATCCTTGATTATGTATGTTTTACACTTTCCTGAAATGTATTGTTTGTTCCTCAATTTCTGTGTTTTGGGGGCTTAATGTGTTTTCAAGTTTTAATTGTGCATGGTTTCATCCAGGATGTTCAGATTACACTCTACTTGAGGCTTGAGGGTGATTGAATTCAAGAAAAACTGTATTTGCTGATGAACAGCAAATGTAGTGTTTGTGAAGAGTTAAGCCTAATGGGGCCACTTAGTTCATTTTCAAGAATGCTTAAAAGGCTGCTTTAGAAAATAACACAAAGGAACTTCAGAATCTCAGAAAAGGGGTGGTACCCAGACTCTCTTCATCATGAGGGTTTTGAGGGTAAAAGTTCAAACAAAAGATACATTCACCTTTTAAAATGTAAATGAACTGCAACATCAGCATAATTTTCTTGTACTATCTTTAAAAACAATACAAGCACGTTCACAGTTTTTCTTTATTCTCTCAAGAAGGGATTTGAAAACCCATAATTATAGAATTTATTAATGAAAAATAACTAATAAATACTGCTGGAGAAGAATATTCAAAGCCTAAGGATTGCTAGCAAAATATCTCACTTTTAGGTCAAATCTTGGAAAGATGCAAAAGTTATTACCGACAAAGAAAAAGACAAGTTATAAATTAAGCATATTGGAAACAACAGGAAGGGTAAAATCCGACAAATTATTGATGTTGCAGGAGGTAACCAAGGAAGACTGTGCTCAAATGGCACTCTGATGACCTGGCTTTGTGTCTGATGGTTGATGTGTATGATCACAGGAAAAATTTCCCACATGTATCAGTAAATATATATAATCAAGAACCTATGACATGCCCGTCACTGTGTAGGCTATAAAGAAATATGAGCACACTAATGATTTCAAACAAGGTTACTTTGGGAGAAAAGACAGTCAGATAAAGAGATGACTTAAGGGAATAGATGCTGAGTGCCAACCAAGTGATACAGACAGTAAGCATCACTTTAGCTCAGAGGAGACAGGGAAAATCATAGGTAAGTAGAGAATGGAGTCAGCACATCAAAGACAGAATTTGTCTTGGTCATAAAAATAAATCGGTGTACATCAAAATGGATGATTTAAATTTTATAGCCTATAATGGCACTTGGCAAACATGGCATCATTGTCTCTAAGTGTTTTATTTTCTTTCTTTTTTTAAGCTATGTTACCCTTTGGCTAAGGCTAAGACAGATTCTTGCGGTTTATTATTGTTTAGCAGCTAGCAAGCTTTTTAGACACTTTTATAGTGAAAGTATGTCTTCTCGCTTTATTTATATACTTAGAGAATCATCTTTAATGGCATAATCACCAACTGCCAAATTCGAGGACCCTGGCAGATGGAGACAGATTTCCCAGGGAAAATTTGAAATAGTGGGGAGTCTAACCAGTGATGTGCTGATAAGAAAAACATCCCTGATTTGGAGAATTTGCCAGTTTCTGTGATACAAATAGTCTCACTTTTGCCAATTTCAAGCTACTAACTTGAGGTTATTGAATCCTGACTCAGAAAGAGTTGAGCATGATGAGCCGACCTGAGCTGCTGTGGGCTTGCTCCAGCACACTGTGGAAGCTGTCAGACGTTCATATTTCATCTAGGAAGATGTGGGGAGGGATGCTGATCCACGCTTAAGTCCTTCCCCTTTCCATTCTGATCCTCACTTGGTCTTCCAACCATTGTTCTTTTTCAGATATATGACTCTCGTGACAGCATTATAAAGGTCAAAGATACTTTATTCCAATATGTATCTTATTCATTTAGACTGTCAAATATAATTTAGTTTGTTATCCATAGCAGCAGTGCCTCACTGCTTGAGCAGGCATGCGGCAGTGATGTGAAGAGAAGAGAGTGGTGTCAGTACCTGAAAGGGTGTGCAGCTGTGGTGAAGCTGTTTATTATGACTCGTTCCTGATACAAGCATGTCGGACCAGGGTTCTTCTTCCAAAAATAGGGATAGCAATTCCAGAGTCCTCCACTGATTTATGGAGAAGGACCCATTATTCTGTAACTCTGAAAGCTATACCAAGAACAGATTATTCATGCGAGACTTCATTTCCTTTAATGGATCTGGGACAAACCTTGTAGACATGTTTACAGGCCATGAGTGCCTGCATCACTGGGGTGCCATCCCAATACTAGGGTATTTACCTAGAGCTATATGAAGCAGAATCATCAAACCATACGTAAGAATCTAGTTAGAGTTTGTTTAGCCAAAGGCCAAACAAAGTAGAGTGCCGGCCTACTATTAGGGAAGTACTAACTCCCTTCCTCTAACTTTCTACATACTCTAATAGTCCTCTTAGCTATCACTTGGCATTAACCATTTTCTTGTTGTCTGTATTAGCTCCTGCTGCAATGGCAGTTATGAAATCTGACTGAGTTTGTGCCAAGGCACAACTGTTCTCACTGGTCTTGCAGATGCCCAGCAAGTTGCTGGGAATACCCAGAAGAAGCCTAAAGCCACTCCACATATAAAACTGTCCACACTAGTACAACTTAAATTTAGTGCAAATTCTTTTTTTTTTTTTTTTTTCTCTTTTTTTTCTTATTATACTTAAGCTTCTAGGGTTACATGTGCATACGTGCCGAGGTTTGTAATATGTATACTTTGATGCCTGATGTGGTGTTGCTGCACCCATCAACTCGTCAGCACCCATCAATTCATCTTTGATATCATGTTAACTCCCCAATGCAATCCCTCCCTCCTCCCCCCTCCCCCTCTCCCCATGATAGGCCCGCGTGATGTTCCCTCCCGGGTCCAAGTGATCTCATTGTTCAGTTCCCACTATGAGTGGAGAACAGCCGGTGTTTCGTTTTCTGTTTTGTGATAGTTTGCTAAGCCGAATCTTGATGGTTTCCAGCTGCATCCATGTCCCTACAAAGGACGCAAACTCATCAATATCCCTCAGAGATTTTAATGGAAAATTCAAGCACTGTTTTAGTTTTTTTCCTTTTCTTTTGCTGATAACCCCTTTTACAAGATTTAAAGATGAGTCCACAGGGTTGGACTGAGTTCAGTGGTAACACATTTTCTACCTCTTTGCACTGAGATACTTTCCTAGATTCACATGTGTGTTTTATTCCTTTCCTGGGGTTATTTTTCCCTCTCCCTATTCTGATTTTGGTTCCTTAACCTATTCGTCAAGGGAGTTCTCAATAATATCATCCACCACTTTCATGGGCCACTCATATTTCATAAAGTTTGCAGAAGAGATAAAAGAGAAAACAATTATTGGTACATTAGCTATGACTCCATTCTTTTCCTTTTCACTGAACACAGTGAACAGAAAGACTCATTGGCTTGAGAGCCACTGTGCTGGAAGGCTTGTTTATGAGTTCCCAACATCTTCAAATAGGAAACCACTCAAGAGAAGTCCAGATAAAAGTCAAGGGTTAGTTACAGCCAGGAGATACAACAATAATGCCAGCTATGAAGAGCTGGGCCAGGTCGTACAAAGAATAAAATTCAGAGTTTAGATGTTGGAATTAAGAATGCATGTCAGTTAGGATGGAAAAATTGTTGAGAGGAAAGACCATGAATATTATTGGAGAGCAAGAGACTATTTTTAAGGAGTACCAGCTAGGTTAATGGAGTCAGATGGGGTGGGATATGTGAACTGTGTAGAATTATTTATTTTCAGTCATTCATACTCATGACTGCAAAAAGGACAAGTTGAGGCTGTGTCTCTCTTTAGAGTGTCTACATTTTACATATGTATTTACAGAGAATGATATTTTGCTGTACTGCAGGTTTATTAGAACATCAGCATATGTGTTGACAAGGCAAAGTTATATTAAATATCTTTATGGAGAGTCAGTCCTGGTAAAGCAGGACATGCACTTAATTACAGTAATTTAACAGTGGCTTTTCTACTTTAATTATAGTTTTATGTAATCTATGTGTAACAAGGCTGAATAATAATAAAGTAGCAATTATATGCTGAATATGGAGAAGGTTTTGGACCCTGTCTGCTTCTGAATTACACTCTCAATCTGGATTATATATAAGCATATATAAATAACATACACGCCTCTCAAGAATGCTGCATCACCAGAGCCTTACACTGTTCTTAAATATGAAGGAGATTTGTTTTCAGGATATTGGAGATACAGAGATTCACAGAACTGCCTTGAGGGACACATTTTTTATGTACAAATATAGCTTTTACCTAGCCAGTTGGTAGGTCAAAACCCAAAGGCCCAGGGAAATGGTTTATCTCTTAGCTCAGAATTTGACTCTGTGATGGGAAGACTGTAGTTAAAAGAAATTTTCTTTTTTTTGACAATGGTCAGAAAGTTATTTCCTTATAGTGACTTATTTTGTCCATTCACTTGTACCTAGAGGTTTCAAAAGACAGACACTTTGAACCTGTGGCTAGAGGTGGGGCTTATAGAAGCAAGAGTGACAGTCTTCACCATCAAATGCAGTTGACGTTTGCAAATGACAGAAGACAAACTAGAAATTTTACTCCCTCAATCCCTAGCAGCTGATTCTGGCTCCTTCATACCAATATTGTAACTGTTGTCACTCTTCAGAGTCCCTCTGGGATGTTAGTATTAGGTTGTCCTTTGTCCTGTGGTTAGGCATCATCTATGATATGAACACCAATAGGAACCCATAATTGCTAGAAACTCTTATTCATTTGTTTTGGTGTGTTGAAATCCATTATATTTGTAATGGATTTTCCAAGTCTCACTATTTGTCAGACATCCTCCCTGCACCCTTGCTTCTCAGCTTATTGGAACAGACTGACAGAAAAACTATGCCACTCTCTTGGTTTCTAGGGTGGAATTTCAGGGGAGAATGATGGGAGGGGCCAGGTAAGAAAAAAGCCTCCTTCCAGAGATGATATAACTTGGCAGGCTTAAGCTCATGAGATGGAGGTGGGGTTAGGATGAAATAAGAACACGGGAAGTCAGGATTCATCACACAGATAAATTTCCCATTAAGATTTGTGGATTAAGGATAATAAGAGAAAGAATGCCAGCAAAAAGCATGTATATTTTATGCAGGAAAGACAATACAATTTGATATTTTGATTTTTACATTCTTTATCCCACATCTGAATATAATTGTCTAGGATTGTAGGAATTATTTTCTGCAAGTGTTGCTGGCAATTCTTCAGTCTTCTTCCAATGTGGGTACAGTTATGAATATTTCCACCTAGGGCTGACAGCTGCTTTCAACTGGACAAGATTGTATGGTTTCTTTGTCTTTCCCTCCAACCCACAAATGTTCTCAAATCTTTTGCATTTACTTATGTTATTTTACTTTGCATGACCGGGGGAAGAAAGAGTGTTCAGCAAATCAGTGATGGCTGAATGGAATAACAGAATTTCATTTCCTAAGGGAATATTTGAGAGTCATTGAATCACCCTCTATCTACAAGCCATGTTTTGCACTATTTTTCTACTTGACTAATTGATTATGACAGGTGCCACCCAAGCTTTGCAGCTTAGGCTGTCCCCATGCTAAGACAGAGTCATAGCAAGCAACTTCTGTTGATGAAATAGCAAAGCTATGCATGGGTATTTTTCCTTATTGATTTTCTAGTATATGATGTCAGTTAATTACTGAGAGCCATTCACTGCATACATGTAAGTGGTCATTATAACCATATTTTCAACTGATTTTTCCCTACAAACATAATCAATTATTTGAGCTGAACAGAAATGTAAATATCTGCAGTTGTAAAAAAAAAAAAAAATGGATGTGGGTGTTTATGTATGTATGTATGTATTTTATAGGTATATTCTTTATGGGCATGTGATTATATATATATGTGTGTGTATATATATGTATATATATGCACTAGATATAATGAGTATTATATGCCCATAGGGAATATACTCCCTATAATATATGTACAGGTGTGTTTGTGTGTTGTGAACAGAGAAAGAACAGCACATGTCATGGCCATGCTAACAATTCTGGTTATTATACCAAAAGGGAGATTTCTAAACTTTAAGTATATTGCATTTTTATTTTCACAAGACAATGAAAAAATTAACCTATCTACATTATGTGGAGGGAAAGAAGCCAGATCCACCACAAATATGTTTGTATGAGTCTACTTATATAAAATTCTAGAAGATGACAACTGAATCTATAGTAACAGAAAGCAGATCACAGGTTGCTAGAAACTGGAGGTGGCAGGAGGGATGGACCACAAAGGGTTATGAGGAAGCTTTAGGGTTGATAAGGTATCTTGTGTCTCTTGCTTGTGGTGATGATTTTTTTGGTTGATGTACCTGTCAGGATTCATCAAATTGTATATGGGCAGAGTTTATTGAACAGAAATCATGTCTCAATAAAGTTGTTTTAAAAATGAGAAAATCTATGCCTCTACATTTTAACATTATTTGGAGAATTGCCACAAATTTTCTATGTTTCTAATAATATTAAATCATTTCTACATATGGCAGAAATTTCATATTTCTCAGAATATACTCTTAGAAGGAATGGAAGTTATCATATTCATGATATATATTGGCCATTCAGAAGACACTTGAGGTTTTTTCTAGTGGGCTTGATAATTTCTACTTACCTAGGAAGAGGAGAGCAAAAACTAACTTTTGAAAATTTCTCATATTGACCTACATGATAGACTGATGTATTCATTTTCAATTAGTATATAACAAATTACCACAAACTTAGCAACTTAACATAACACACATTTATTATTTCACAGTTTCCGTGTGTCAGGAGTCCAAGCACAGTTTTGCTGAATTTGAGGTCTCCCCAGGCTCCAGTCCAGGTGTTGGCCAAGGTTGAGTTCTCATCAGAGACTTGACTGGGGAATGATCCACTTCCAGCCTCTCAGATTATTAGCAGAATTCTTCTACATGTGGCCATAGGTCTGAGTTCCTCATGCCCTTGCTGACTGATATGTGATGACTATCCTCAGACCTTTGAGGCCACTCAGAGTTCCTCAAAAGAGTAGGCTCCTCCATAGGAATTTCACAACATGAAAGCTCTCTTCTTCAGGATCAGCAGAAGCTCTTCTTTCAGTCTGCTAAGACGTAACTTTGTAAAATGTTACTTAACCATGAATGTAACCACCTTTGCCATATAATGTAACCTAACCAAGAGAGTAACTGTCTTATAAATGTTGCTATATTGTATTGACTAGAAATCCAACTGTACTCTGTGGAAGTACAGTCACCTTAGATGGCTCAGGCCACTTTAGTGCTTATCTACCTCAGTTGTTTTACACAGGACTCTTGAAACAAGTAATTGTCTAATAATATATTTAATAAAGAAATGTTTAAATAAATTTGTATACATATACTTAATTTTAGCAGAAGGTCATTCAATTTTAAATAGCAAGAATATTATTACTATATTTTTTTCTGAGACAAGGTCTCACTCTGTCACCTAGGATGGAGTGCAGTGGCATAATCATGGCTCACTGCAGTTTCCACCTCCTGGACTCAAGCAATCTTCCCACTTCAGCCTCCCGAGTAGCTGAGTAGCTTGGACTACTGGTGCATGCCACCTTGCCTGGCTGTTTTTTAAATTTATTTTTTGTAAAGACGGGATTTTTGCCATGTTGCCCAGGGTGGTCTTAAACTCCTGGACTCAAGTGATCGTCCACCTCAGCCTCCCAAAATGTTGGAATTACAAGCATGAGACATTGTTCCCAGGGAGTAGTACTTTTAAAATCTGATCTAATTTATACTGGTTTAGTTTTTATAAAAACTCTCAGGACCATACCTATTGTGTAGTCAGGCATGTCCCTACATGGTGTACCAGGCCATGAAGGAGTTAATGTGCCTCTCTAACGCTGTCAATTTCCATCTTCCTCGTCAGTAAAATAAGACCTATAATTTGCAAAATGAATCCACATTTTTGAACAGTGACTGCATTAAAAAACCTGAGTATTTTAATAATTAGCTATTCAAATTATCTTATGGTTGCCTGCTATTCATAAAGTCAAAAACATAATATAAAATAACATAGATCATAATATTAGTTACAGATGTCAGCTTACTTCTATTTTTCTGAAGAAAAGGTGTTAATGAATTTCTCTAGAATGATTTCTGACATAATTGCCAGGATTGTACAATATATCATTCTACATTTATGCCAGCAAATTAGCATATGTGGTTCATACAGTGGTAGCTTTCTTAATTTTATCATGTACAAAATACATGTTGTTTTGATTTTTCAAAATAACTCGTGGCTCTCCACCTTGTAGACTGAAGAGAATTTACAGTTTTGTCATTGAATTGGTGAATATTTCAAACAATAGGACAGACACTAACAGTATACCCTTGGGTTTACAGCTGAATAAAGCTGCTACTCTGCTAAGCTACCAAATACTGTAAATGCATCAATAATTTCAGCCTGAAAAATACTTTTTTAATTGATGCATTTTTCTCATGACAATTATACAATACTTAGCACATAATATTCACTTTCTAATACCAGAAAGGCAGCTACAGATGGTGTTAATATAAATTGTTTGTAATATTCTCTGTGTTTGTACATACTATATATATTATTATTGCATCCAAGAGCTCAAGTTTGCAGACCTTTTCTGCCCTTGTATTTGTGACCTTTGGTGTACTTCTGCATTACCCGAAACCTCTCATAATGCAGAATTTCAGTAATATCTACTTAATGTTCATAGGCTGCTTTGTACAATTACAGATAATCACTCAAAACACAGTGACAATATAATTCCTCATCAAAATAAACCATTACTGGCCAATGTTTGTGACTTTTTCCAGACTAAGCCACTCCCCTGGGGCCAGCAATTTATGGTGCAAAAAGCAGCAGAATGTGCTATTTATAATTATGCAGCTTTCTTCTGGGATCAGAAAATCACTGGATCTCATTCCTACCTTAGTGAAAGAGGAAATGGTAATTTATATTGTGGTATTTGTCTTTAAAATGAGGAAATAGGGGCAAAGGAAGGACAAAGTGTTTGTCCAATGCCATGCGCTAGTAAAAGTGGAATTAGTAGTTACCATCTCGTGATCTAATTTCTAGTTGTTTGTCTCGTTGGTTTTTTTCTTTGTTGTTGTTGTTTGTTTTGTCTTGGACATCTTTTTTATTTAACAAAAGCTTATTGTGCACCTGCTATGAATCAGGCATTCTGTATGTGTTTTATAAATTTTAACTCAGTTGACTCTGAAGCTTAGGAGTTAGCTCCTGCTATTGTCATCCACATTTTATAGGTAAGGCAACCGAGGCACTGAGAGGTGAGGCGATTTGTATGAGGACACATACCTAGTATGTAGCAGAGGCAGTTTGGCTCTGGAATCTACACTGAACCACTGTTCTTTGCCACCTCTCCTTCTCCTGTGTAACTTGTCTTTATCCTGCAGGTCAGAAACATCACATCAGGCCTATTTCCTCCCACCATGATCACTATTGCTTACACTCTGTTTACCATATTGAATCAGTCACCAAGGAGGATGCAAATAAAGAATGTGAGCTCCAAAAAGGCAGATGGTATTTATCTTGCTTACTGAATCCCCATTCCCTGGAACAGTGCCTGATACATGAAAAATATTCAACAAAATATTTTGCATGAATAAATGATCAGATGAATAGATAGATAAATGGACAGGTGTATGAGATAGATATGTACCTTGTTTTAAGGGAGCTTTTAGTTTAAGAAGACAAACCGTAATTCAGATGAATAAAACATTTTATGAGTTTTTATTCTTTTCACATCCGTCAAAGAGGCTTTCTATAAATAAAACTATTTCAGTCTGGGTGAAACAGATTTGCTCAGTTTTAAAATATATATTAGAAAACATATGTTAAAACCCAAATTAAACAAGCTTTTATCTGCATGGCTCAGTCTCAACTCAGATTAATTTGGTAGAGGTGAAAATGAATTCTTTCACAGAAATTATCTTGCCATATTTTAGGATGATGTTTCCATATGGGTGGCATTTTTATGAGAGGAAATTGGGAGCAGAGTAAAGAATAGAGTTGGGAGAATATTGCAGGTGTCTTCGTCTTAAATATGCCCCCAAATATACTAGAGTATGCACAGAGATTACACACTGGGGTTAGTAGAAAGGATTTGGTAGTTTGTTTTCACATCCTTATCATTTAAATAAAATATTGTCATGTTTATATTTTTTCACTGTAGGTCATTCAATTTCTCTCACACAGCGAAACATGCAGAAGTAGGGACACATTCAGGAAGGGAAACTAGTAAGCAGGAGAGAAAAATTGATGTTTGTATAAAGACTAATATATGCTGAGGGAAAAGGAGAAGGAAAATGTCAGTGTGTGGTAATATAGGAGGTGTGGGTGATTGATTAAACATTGGAAAGGCAAGCCTGACAAAGGGAATTTCATCAAAATATATAAAACCAAAAAGGACATGATAGGTGGCTATTGCTTTATTCAACAAATTGTAGTATCCTTCACCCCAAGAATCTACTCGAACTTTAGAAGAGTTTGTTTTAGGATGAGTTATAAATACAGATAATAAACTCAGTGAGACATTTAATGGCACAAGAACTTCCTTAATAAGTCATTAAGATAAGTTATGAGAATTTCAAAACACATCCCTAAATGTTGCAGTTGATGTCAGGGTCAGCCAAATGTTTATAAAGCATGGATCCCAGTTAAAAAAAAGTCAGAGAAAAATCTACCATACTCATTAATTATTGAGTTTATAACTAGAGCTTTCTTCATGGTTATTATTGAGACAAATGATAATGAAAGTCCCTAGCGACCTCTGTTTCCTGTTTGTTAAAGGGCTAAAAAATAGTGAAATGACCTGAATATAGGGAATGGGAAAGTAAGAGAATCTCTGTGTATGAGTGGGTATTCTCCAAAATAAATTGGGCTACGTTTCTGAGCCAATACGTATGAAACAAAGGGTGGACCAGAATATATGTAAAGTGAAATTTAAAATTATTTATCATAATCGTTAATAATGAAAGATGGGGAAAAGTCCAAGAAGGCAAAAAAGTGGAAACTCCTAGTGAAATGGGTTTCCCAGATTAGCCAGAATCCTAAATTGCCATAAAGGACACGCTATCCTAGGTTTTAGTGATCTGTGATCATTTCACCCTGGACTAGCATGAGGAGTGGAATATGATGTGTTAGATTTTGGAAACACTATTTCAACTGACTGGATTTTGCGGATTCTTTCAATGACACACTCATTGGAGTCATTGGTATACGCTCTTCAGTAGTTTTTATGTTTTGTTTTGTAGCTTTCTTGCGGTATATTGTCCTACTGCTCACTTCTTGCCTCTCTCCTCTCCATGGTTGTGTATTTACAAAAAGGAAGCTTCCCACCTGTAATTTTGAATCGTGTTGTCCTGGTTATGATTACTTTTCATTTTCTTGTCATCCTTGATAATGTGACCAGTCTTTCTCAGGGAAGCACATTGAACACCAAGCTACCTGTGGTATATCCACATGCTCTGAAACAAACCATGTCCAACACGTTGAACTCCTTTCCCTAGCCTCTGCCTAAGTGCAAGCCTTGTGATTTGCTAAGTCCATGCCCTCTGGGAATTTGCTATGCCCACTGGAGCACAACTGTCTTCTCACCCTGCCGTCTTTAATTTTATTAGCTCTTAGCTGCTACCTAAGTTGAAAAACGGAAATGACACAGGAATGTAGTTGAAATCCGGTGCATTACTCCCTAGGATGAAAAGCAAAGTAGACACACAGCCTGACTGGTGCCAGGTGATGCAAAAGCATCAGCATGAATCATAAATGCTCTGGTGGATGACACTTCTCAGATTGATGGCTGCAGTCTGAACGCTTTGTCTCGCAGACCTGTGTTTGGAAGTCGGGTGGTGCACATTATTTTCCACTCTTTAGAATGAATCTTTTCACATTGGCTGATAGATGTTAGCTACAAACACAGTAAGAATCCTAAAACTTAACACTGTCCTTGTTCCTTTTTCTTAATAAGTTCTTTACTCAGAAACAAATGATGCACTCCTAATACATAAACATCCTTTTATTATATGTCTTCATGGAGTCTACTCTGTTTTTTGGACAAACACTAGCATTAACCACATTAGGATTGATCTCTAACTATAATTTAAGCAACAGTCCCTACCCCTCTTTAAAATGAACATGTTTATATATGATAGAATAATTTTACATGAAAATTGTAAAAATATAGCAGAGCTCCTATATACCCTTTACCCAGTTTTCCACTGTTAACATCTTACATGACTGTGTGTATTTGTCAAAACTAAGAAATCTACATTACCATATTACTGTGAACTACACTCCAGTCTTTATTTGGATTTCATTAGGTTTTCCATTAATATCATTTTTCTGTCACATAATACAATCCAGGGAGCCTCCTTGCATTTAGTTTTGATATCTTCCCAGGCTCCTTTTTCTGTAACAGCTTCTATCTTTCCCTTTTTTTCTTGACCTTGACTGTCTTGGAGAGTATTGGTCAGGTATCCCAATCTGGATTTATGCAAAGTTTTTTTTTCATCATTTAAACTGGTATTCTTTTTGGAAAGAATACCACAGAGGGGAAATGTACTTCTTGCCACATAATATCAAGGATACATGACAGCCACATGACATCACTGAGGATAATAACTTTTACTACTTACTAAGTGGTGGCTGAGCTGGCCAGGATTTTACTCTGAAATTAATATTTTTTCATCTCCATACTCTTTTCTTTGGAAGCAAGCTTCTCAAATCTAGCCCAGTCCCCAGCCTCCTCACCTCTCTTTTTAATGGCTCTGTCAACTCTATGACTAAGGTCTAACATGATTTTACCATATTCTGTGTTAATTATCTAATACAACTCTAGATAGTTATAGAAGGCAGTATAGCTAGTGTGCTGTCATCTGTATAGCAGTGCCTCCTCCTTTTGAGAATACAGGTTGATTGCCCAGAAAGAGTTTAAGAATAAAACTCTTACAATCTCCAGATCTCCTATCCTTACCTCTACCCAAAAGGATTAGACACCAGAACAGATAGTTTACATGTTTGGCTCATGACATAGCTGGATGGCAGAGAGGGGTGAAGTCACCTCTGGTTCATCTTGAGTTGTTTTGTCTTATTTTCTAGTCATCCCTTAGTGAATTTCTTTAAATATCATACTGTGCTTTGTGTTCAGACCCTAGAGCAGCAGGAAGCTGGAGACCAGAGTGAGTTAGGTTTTGTAACTCTATCTTCGTGCTTATTGCATAGTAGCTGCAGAATCGCAAACTACATGTTACAGTAATTTAAAAATGTTTCAGGAAGCATGGCACCAAGTTGTGAACTTTACACAGGTAATTTTTTTATTCCATCAAAATATTTACTTATGAATATATTATATGATTTACTTTTTGCTTTAAGTAGCCAAAGGTGTGAGAATGATTGTTTCCATCCCATTTGAAGCTTAACAAATTTTCACACTTTGAAGGTGAAGGCCACAGTGTTTTGTATTCTTATGCTGACATTTATTATAGTGAAATAATTATCTTTGGTGGAATTAATAATTATCTGGAGGATGAAATTACAATAGGATATTCAAAGATATTGAAATGAAAGGTACAGATACTGACCCTTGCTATTATCATCTTTTCTAACTGTAGCTTACTTACCATCTTCTTTTCTTTGAATAGTTTGACATGAAACAGCCCTGCATGTTAGGAATGTTAATGCTCTTAGTAATATAGAAAATGTCTCAGATTGTCATTCTTATCTCCATCTCCCTATTATGTTTCCTCATGTAGAAGTTTTTGTTTCAATACAGTCATATTTATCAATATTTCTTTTCGTGGGTTCTGGTTTTTACATATTCTTACAACTGCTTTCCCATTTCAATAGTGGATTAGTCTGTTCTCATGCTGCTAATAAAAGCATACCTGAGACTGGGTAATTTATAAAGGAGAAAGGTTTAACTGACTCATAGTTCCACCTGGCTGGGGAGGCCTGGCAATCACGATGGAAGAGCATGGGACATCTTACACGGCGGCAGGCAAGAGAGAGCTTGTGCAAAGGAACTTCCCCTTATAAAACCATCAGATCTCATGAGACATATTCACCAGCACAAAAACAGCATGGGAAAGACCCACCCCTATGATTCAATTACCTCCCACCAGGTCTCTCCCATGACACATGGGAATTGTGAGAGCTACAATTCAAGATGAGATTTGGGTGGGGACACAGTCAAACCATATCAAATAGCCAATATCTATTCACCTCTGAATTTCCAATATATAGGAAGGTGGTGAAATAGTCAAGTCAGGGGCTAGTGCCATTTGTTTTCCTTTATATTTTGAGACTGTATGTGACTGAACTCAAGGTATGTTGTGGGCATTATCCACTGTATTTGTGTCTTGATGGTCATGTGGGAGAAGAGGGATGTTTTTATAATGTTTTAAGTTTGGAAGAAATTCAGGAATAGGAGATATAATAATGTCATATCATCAAGTTTTATTGCTTTTATCTCCTGATTCTCATCTTTTTCTGTATTATCCTGTCTTTAGAACCAGTGGCTATATGGTCTGAACGTTTGTGTCCCTCTAAAATTCATGTTGAAACTTAATCCCCATTGTGTTGGTATTAAGTGGTGGGGCCTCTTGGGAGGTGATTAAGCTGTGAGGGCTCTGCTTTTATGAGTGGGATTCATGTCCTAAAAGGGGCTGAAGGGAGCTGTCTTGCCTCTTCTACCTTGTGAGGAAGCAGCAACAGGTATCATCTATGAAGCCCTTACCAGACACCGACTCTGATGGTGCCTTAATCTTGGACTTCCTCGCCTCCAGAATTGTGAGAAATGTATTTCTGCTGTTGATAAATTATCCAGTCTAGGATATTTATAGCAGCCCAGGTGGACTAAGATGCAGCTGTTACTTTCCGAACTAGATAGTGAATTTGTCATTGAGTTCCAAATTCTGTCCCAAATTTGGATGAATTGTTTTCAAAGAAAAAACAAGGAGAGAAAGAAAGAGAGAAGAGAGAAATAAATAAATAGAAAAATAAGGAGGAAAATAGAGAGATGGACGCTATTGCTGCTTCATAGAATGATAGAGCCTTAGTAGTGAATTTAGGGACTGACGTACCTGCACCTAGAAGGTATTTAACCAGCTGCTAACTGGAAGAGAATATAGTCTTTTGTACTGCTATAACAAAATACCACAGACTGGGCCAGGCACAGTGGCTCACAGCTGTAATCCTAGCACTTTGGGAGACTGAGATGGGTGAGCCATTTGAGACCAGGAGTTTGATCAGCCTAGTCAACATGATGAGACCTCATCTCTACTAAAAATGCAAAAATTAACTGGGCATGGTGGCACACACCTGTAATCCCAGCTCCTTGGGAGACTGAGTCTTGAACCCGGGAGGCAGAGGTTGTAGTGAGCCAAGATCATGCCACTGCACTCTAGCCTGGGTGACAGAACAAGACTCTGTCTCCAAAATACAAAAATAAAATAAAACACCACAGACTTGGTGATTTATGAAAAACAGAAATTTATTTCTTACAGTTCTGGAGGCTGGGAGCACAAGGTGAAAGCATCAGTAGGTGTGGTTGTCTGGTGAGGACTGCTGCTTCTGGGATGGTACCTTGTGGCTATGTCCTCCATGGGGCAGGAATTTGGTGTCCTCACATGACAGAAGGAATGGAAGGGGCAAAAACAGGGGCAAACTCTCTGTCAAGCCCTTTTACAAGAGCAATGAATCCTATTTATGAGAGCAGAGCCCTGACGACTCAATCACCTCTGAAAGGCCATACCTCCCAATACTGTTGCATTGGAGGTTAAATTTCAACCTGAAGGGCAGAGGGACAAAAACACTCAACTCATAGCAAGCCTTGTCTACAAAGCCAATTCTATAGTTCTTTTTACTTTATTCAAGGAAAAAAAGGTCACTAATCATATATACCACTTATATCTTGATGAAGATTAGTGAACATGAGAATACCTGCCAAGCGTATGCTTTGCCTCAGCTACAATAGCAGCAAGGAATGAAACTTAAAATAGATACATTTGTTATGGCAGATGAACATCTGTATCCTATATTTTAGTATTCCACACGTGCTGTGTTATAGTTTGAACTAATAGATATATTGATCAACCATAACTCAAATCAATATGGATCTTTAGGTAAATAATACATTTAATGATTATTTTAAATTAAACAAGACTTTTTAAAAGACCCATCTTTTCTGGAGGAATTAATATTTTTCTATTTAGAGTGACCGGGGAAATACAGACTTTGATGCACTGCCACAATTTATGATTATATAATGTGTTTTATTAATCATCTCTGGTGGTTATTGTTTTTATTTTCCTACTTTATAGATTTAAAGTGTAAGTACTAGATTCAGGTCAATATGCCTGTTCTATGGTTGATAGCTTAGCTATCATTTTCTTCACTGCAATACTTTAAGAAAGAGAAAGAATGAGCTATGTGAGTGATGACTCAGGTGTAGTTGCAAGTCCTACATGCTCACCATCCTCCTTCTCAGAAAGAGGACTAGAATAGAAGTAGTCGGGGCCTTTTTCTTTCTCTCTCAGAAATGTAGAGTCCTGGATGGTCAAACCTGAAAACAAAAAGGAATCTAAGGAAACATGCTTTGTATACCTAGTATGCCCCCTTTTGTTTTGCAGTGACATAGTAACAGTGGCATAATACTCTACTTCTATAAACTTAATTGGAATAAGTAATAATTTATCTTAGTTTTATACCTTCTTTTATTTGCTTCATTTTTATTCCCCTTTAATTTGTTTTGGTGGCTATAAAATTTAGGGATGGGTAGCAAGGGGTTAGAGCCAACTGTACTGCACACAAATGCTTAATAAACCTCCATGCCATACACAGTCAATACATTCTTGGCCTGTGGTGCCACCTCACACACCTGTTATTATCCTGTCTATTTGAAACATAGGATTTAGCGAACCTGTCATTCTGCAACTCTGATTCTCAGATAATTTTTTTTAGATTGAATGAGCATATCCTAGAAATAAGCATTTCCACAGCTATCCTGACACCATATCCTTGAGTAAATTATTTTAAAATTTATTGTAAGTCCTATAGGGAGAGTTGGAAGGTTGCCATCAAGTAGGATTGGAGCCATTTTAATGAGTTGCCTAGTGTCCTACAATGGTAAAAGGAGCTCTTTAAATGACCTACATTACTAAAGAGAGTAGCTTAAACCTTTGGTTCTTCTTAAGTTGTACTATCTTCCATGTATCTTTACTTGAGTTTCTCACTGGAAACATTTAGTTGTTTAACACACACATACAAAATTAAACTTCGTAGCATTGATTTCATTATTTTTTTCTCTTAACAACACAACTTGTCAGCTATTTTACTTTAGTAGCGTCTCATCACCAAAGGAAATTGCAGGGAGGAAGCACTGCTTCTTAAAGCCTGACATACTGATCTATATCAGCAACGCATGTGTTCTTGAGATGTTCTTCACCGGCAGAGGACAGGATTGCCTGCCAGCCTGGGACAAAGCACCATATGGCTGGGATGAGGGGAAGGATGGTGATGCACATGAAGGGTGGGAGGGGAGCTGTCACAGCCTGTCAGTCTTTATCCCCAGAGGAAACTGGTGACAAGGGAATGATTGAAATGGCACATTTAGGGTCTCTGGGCATGGAGAATGGATAAACAATGACTGAGAATTCAATGACATAAACTCAAGGGAAAGGGTAGAAACAAAGCGAGCTGCAATTGTGTAGAAGCATAACTCTTCTGTAGTTGGGGAAAGATGCCAGGAAGAGACATTGATGAGAAAGATGATTAAAGGTGGCCTCACAAAGCCCTGGTATAGTGACAGATGGAAAGGGTGCAATGACTAGTAAGAAAATACAAAGAGAGAAAAGAGACCTGAAATGAAATAAACTCTTATAGGAGCAGAAATATGGGATGATAAAAATTTTTAAAAAGAAAATTACTGATGGATTTTTCTCTGCAACCTGAAAAGTTATGTAGAGAAGGATGTTGAAGTGACAACGTACTTTCCTTCCACAGAAGAAGCACGCTTGTCCTCAACTGACTTGATCTACCAGACTCAAAACTAGCTCAAAACTTCCCAATGCTTTTTTTTTTTTTTTTTTTTTTTTTTTAAGACAAATTCTCACCCTGTTGCCCAGGCTGGAGTGCAGTGGCGTGATCTCGGCTCACTGCAGCCTCCCCCTCCCAGGTTCAAGCAATTCTCTGCCTCAATCTCCAGAGCAGCTGGGATTACAGGCACCCACCACCACTCCTGGCTAGTTTTTGTATTTTTAGTAGAGACAGGGTTTCACCCTCTTGGCCAGGCTGGTCTTGAATACCTGACCTTGTGATCCACCCGCCTCAGGCTCCCAAAGCGCTGGGATTACAGGCATTAGCCACTGCGCCTGGCCTCCCAATGCCTTTCTATGAGAGTTCCTACATCTCCAGACAGCCATCAAGAAACTGGACCAACAGAAATAGGCTTTCTGCTCTCAAGATCTAAAGATAGACAAATAATAATAACAGCCATTTATTGAATACATATCTATGCTAGGTATGGTGAGCAGCCCTTAGAATCCGTTTCTCATTATCACTTAACAGCTCTGTACACTAAATATTTTGTACCATTTTTAATGTGGAAATTAAGGCCCAGAGAGGCTAAATACTTTTCCAAATAACACAATCACAGAGTTCGGGAGTAGGGAGCAAGGTCCATACCATTTAATTGCAGTTTGCTAGTCAAATCTATTTATTTACATACATGATGCCCTAGCCACCTTGCCAAGCTGCATGTGGCACTTGCTGCATCTTCATAAACTCTTTAAAAGGCACTTTCCTAAATAAGCAATTTGGAGATAAAGAAATTATGAAAAGCATATGATGTATGCTTTTACATACCTACAATGTGCAGATCTGAGCATAAAACCTTTAGTTGCACATGTATTGGTTGGCCAGTTTGTCAGATAATATTTTTCTCCTCCTTTTGTCTGAAAAGAGCTCAAACTCTGAGAGCTATAGTTGTCACTGCTGATATGAAACTACTTCCCAGAATTTGTTTCTCAGTTTATGTCTTTGTGTGGCCATAGGAAATCCTTTTAGCATACAGCTTTTATTTGGCCATTCTCTTTGATGTATGATTCTGAGATAAGAATCACACTTTCTATAACAGACCTGCAGGTCCCCTTCTGGATACAAGGTCAGCCCAAACCAAATTCTCAAGCTTCCTTTTTGCTTCTTAATGAAAGCATTATTTCCCTTAGGAAGCATCCTTCTATGAACACACCTCCGTTGCTTGGCACAATGTAGAAAGCTTGCCACCAGAGCTTCCTCTAGGGATCAAGGTTGACAAGCTGTGACAGACAGGTTGTGATATATTTCCCCTTCTCCATTTGGTTCAAAAAAAAAAAAAAAAAAAAAGGTTCTCACCCCAAATCTGCATTTCCTTAGAACCTTCCTCTGAGCTTGGTTTTTCATTCTACTTTGTAATTTATCTGCAAATTAATAATAATGAACATAACTAGTTTGCAGCAATGCTCTATCTTCTCCCAGTGCGTATTCTCAAACAAGCACTGTACAGGGTTCTGAAAAGGAATTTTCCAGCCAAAGTCTTAACATAATCTCACAAATTTGCAAAGCCTTCCATTTAGCTGGACCCTGCAATAATTTAATGCATACCTATGATATGGCTAACATATACTGTGATAATGACAGGGGATTAAAGTGATAAACAGTTTAGACTTGGTTCCTTCTTTCACAGAGCATACGATTTGTAATAGGATAACAACAGCAACAACAACAATGACCAGATTGTTGGAGTACAGGGAAGTGCCTTGACAAGAGTGCTCATCTTGTCCTGATCCTGTGAACACCCAGGTAGAGGGACCTAAGCCAGGCTGGACATCAGTGAAGTTACACTCTAACTGAAGGTGAAGGAGGCCCCCACGTCAGAGCAGCAAAGCAATTGGAGGAAGGTATTCCAGTTCAGTTTGCAGCACACAAAAGTAGCAGAGGTATAAGCATGAGGTCTTCATGGAATTGAGCAGTTCAGCATGGAGAACTGAGAGGTAGCAAGGAGGCTGTTCTGAAAGTAAAGCCTTTGTACACTCCTGAAACCTAGTTCCACACTCTCAGAGACCCTCAACTGTATCTTTCAGGCTTAGATCCTTCAGGCCGCATGCTGAAGACAACTGAGAAAGTATAGCTGGAATGAACGGAGTAATATTGGAGGTGGCAGCAAATGCATCCTAGAGGGTGAAGCCAAGTTGGTTAGGCAGTTAAGACCAAGCTGGTTTTCCCTCTGGGATCTGGAAATGGATTGAACAGCTTCTGACTCAGTGCCTTGCACACAGTACATTTTCAATTAACATTAAATGGATTAATAATTAGATGCTTAAATTCATTTTATTAAGGAGTACATACAAGGTATGATTCAATTTCATAGCATTATTACTATGATGGTTAATGTACAAATTAAATAGGTATCTGGAAACGGAATAGAAATCATTTAGTGAGGTGATGTGTTCTAACGTCTAAATAACTTTTCTACCCAAACTTTAGAATGGAACTCATTTGTAAGTAAGTGACTGTTTCTAACTTTTCAATAGTTTACAGGGGAAACCTTGAGTCCTCAAATTAATTTCCTGTTCTCTGAGGTCAAAACTCAGGGCTTAAAAATAAATTATTATTAGCTTCATGCATAACAGTAGGAACATGATAGATATTCCATCAATATTCATTATTCATTTGTATCTAAAATGTACCTACCCAATACATTATTTTATGTGTGTGAGGTAATGCATGTTAATTAACTAGATTTTACCATTTCACGATATATATATGCCTCAAAGTATTGTGTTATACAGGATAAAAGCATACAATGTTATCTGGCAATTAGAAAACATAAATAAATGATTATTTAATGAGATTTTATGGAATACATTAATTTTCGTCTGATATTAAGATAAAAATTGGTTTCAGGCCGGGCGCGGTGGCTCAAGCCTGTAATCCCAGCACTTTGGGAGGCCGAGACGGGCGGATCACAAGGTCAGGAGATAGAGACCATCTTGGCTAACACGGTCAAACCCCATCTCTACTAAAAAATACAAAAAACTAGCCAGACGAGGTGGCGGGCGCCTGTAGTCCCAGCTGCTTGGGAGGCTGAGGCAGGAGAATGGCGTAAACCCGGGAGGCGGAGCTTGCAGTGAGCTGAGATCGGGCGGCTGGCTGCACTCCAGCCTGGGCGGCAGAGCGAGACTCTGTCTCAAAAAAAAAAAAAAAAAAAAAAAAAAGTTTCAAATAACTATTTTATTAAAATCTACATTTCTTACTTTTTCTAAAGTTCTTAATCCCCACTACCACAAAAAGTCATGTTCGTTCCATTTTGAAAAATAATGTAAACATTTTAGAAAAAAAATTATTCATTATAAGTTCTAATTACACACAGCCATGCTTCTTTTTTTTTGATAATTTTGTGAAATACACTTTATGAAGTATAAAAAATTAACTATAACTTAGGTTTATCCACTTCTTCATTTAGACAATAAAAGCTAGAGTTTGGTGTCAAGGGAACAACAAGAAAAAAATCAAAAGGAGAAATGATAGTTGTTTGCTCTTAGGAAAATGAAGTGTTTCTGTTATTTCCCTGATAATATCTATTTACATATTATTTTTATTAAGTGGTTAAGATGCAGACTAATAAAAGAGATGCAGCTAATAAAGCAGCTAGTTGATTTGGTGGCTACATTTGTAATATTTTAGTGAGCAACATGGGGAATGAAACAAGGAAACAGTTCTATTGGCTTGTTTGAGGTTTAATGTAAATTAAATATTTTTGTTGTTATGAATACCTCTTATCTTTCATATACATCATAGGGAATGAAGGTTGTGGACTATCAGTAAGCTCAGATAAAATTCATGCTCATAAACACTGTATAATAACGTGACAGAAAAGTCTTTGGTATGTAGAAAATTGAAGCTTTATTTAAAAAATTAATCCAATAGTATCATTGTTACCAAGGCTATTGCAGGGGCCTAAGCAAAATGTTATTATTTTTTGGCTTCAAAACTATATATATTTGGCTTTTCATTATCTATAAAAATTATCACTCTTTCCTGGATTTGGCTATTATTAAAAAATTTTTAAAGGTGTTCTTTAAAGAAAAAAAGACTGTCGTTATAGTGTGGCAAATTCGCCTCCTCTTCTCCATGACAACAGATAAAGAAGCTGTAGCTATGGCAACAGTAATGGGCCAGAGAGATTAGGGCCAGACTGGAGATTAGGCCTCCAAGAGCAAAGAAAAGAAGTCCTGATTGGTTCTTTATTGAGACCTTATTTGAAGGCAAGTTACTGTTGAGAGAAAGCATGGAGGATTAGTAAGAACAAAATTAATTCCCCTGTATAAGATAAGAAGCCATTCCTTTGTTAAAACTGTGTTCCTCCCTTTTAATATAACGCCTGTATAAATTGAGGTAAAGAGTCCGTGATTAATTCTATTCTGAGCTTTGTGCCATGTGAGTCTAGACCAGCTCTGTGAGAAGACATTTCCTGAAGTCTAAGGAGAAGAGAGGGAGGAGCATCTGCCTGCCTGCCATTGCCCCTTGCCCTGCTCTCTGGCACTCCCTGGGTGGATGGAGATGCCAACTAGTTTGTGATGTTGACATCCTGTAGGAATGAGGTGCTCTTCGAGGAACAAGATTGGAAAATTTCCCTCTTGTTTGTATAAAACTTATTTGTCTAACTTCTTGAAAATTCCAGAAAGTTTTCATCAAGTTATTATTAATTTCATGTTTAAAATATTTTCTCAAAATCTAGTAAGAATCCCATTTTTTTAATAACTGGTAAGTTATAGAGGTATTAAATTTTGAGTAAATGTGCTATCTATAATTTCAGATTGATATACTGATGAAGGAGGGATTTGTTATTTTTTAAATAATAAATTTATAGGAATGAGAATGTTTGGCCTAATGCTATGAATTTTTTTAAAAGGATTTTGCCACATTTACTTCTGAACATGTAGTGCTCACACACACTTCAACAGAGAGCCTGTGAGAGTGCCACACCCTGGCCGACGTGAGATATTCACCTTCTTTAAAGTGGCCTCTGATTCATTTTTTTCAGGCTTTACTTTAATGTGTATTTCTTGCATTATTTGTCAAGTTGAACCCCACTTTTTAATAAGATGATTTATTATTTTAAAGATTTAAAACATGCTTTTAATATTATGTCACTTGGTTTTATATATTTTCCAAATACTTTCAGTAAGTCTTTCCACGGGAAACAATACCTCAACTAAACTAAGAGGGAAAGTAGGAGTTAGGCAGATGAGTGCGAGGGGCTTGCTAAGGTGTGGGATCTGCTTTTGTGAAGGCCCTAGAGAATTGCAGGGTGCTCAGCATGAGGAGAACATTCTTAATGTAGAAGCATCAAGAAGCTAAGGAGCTTCCACATAAGCACCATGAGAACAATGGCTTCGTCTGCTGTTCACCACTCTCTCCTCTGCACTTAGACAAGGAGGACAGGTGATCTGAGCTGTTTGAATATTTGCTGAGTGAGCAGAGCTACTGATCATTGCTAACTGCACCTCTGCAAGCCTCTGCCCAAAGGTATTTTCTGTCTTGCTGTAGGAACACACTAGACCATTGTTTAGGAAAGTCATAAGCCCCTGGAATCACCCTCAACAAATGATGGAGAGGGAGTAGGTAGACAAATACCCCTATCTGCTCCCCTGAGGGATGATTAACTCTGAGGCATGTCCTATACTGACTCCTAGAGTCCCTGATGGAATTGCCCTTCAATTTCCCACAGGAATAACCATATAGATAACTCACTCTTCCGATAGGTCCCTCCCTGCCCTGTCTCACTTCCTGACTCTCTGCTGGTGTTTCTGGGATCATTTCCCAAATGTAGGACTTGCACGAAAGTCCTTTTCTGAAGCCTTGTTTATGGAGAAAGTCACCCAAGACCCATGGTCAGCAGGAGTCAGGCCAGCAAGCTAATTAAGAAGTTTGGAGCTTGCCCTGAAGAGGATGTGTGGAGGAAAAATAAGTAGTAGAGTGACATGATTTATATTTTTATAAGCTCATTCTGAATGCTACACAGAGAATATATTTGAGGAAGGTGAGTTTAAGGAAGTCAGAGGAGCTGGGGGACACTTGTGGTAATTCCAGTGAGAGAGAACGATGGTGTCAATGGAAGCGTGGCAGTGGAGATGCAATAGCGTGGGTAGATTAATGAGATTTTCAGGAGCAGGGAACCCTAGCATGCAGTAAGTGAAGGAGAGTCAGGAATCAGGGATGGGCTTCGGGTTTCTGGGCTGGGCAGCTGAGAGGACAACTTGAATATCACGCAGGGGGAGAAGCAGGCTGAGGGGGAGGGAGAGAATAAATTCACTCCAGTGTGTTAGTCTGAGCTGCCTGTGATGTGTGGAAGTAAAGGTTTTTGTCAAGAAGCTTAATATCACCCATATTTTTGAGAGAGATACTCCATCCGCAGGCATCAATCTTTTCCCCTCCCTCACCACTCTGCTATAAAAGATTGACTAACTCACTGCCACTCTTCCATTTATTTCAAATACTGTACTGATCCAGAGAGCAAGGTGAAATTTTATCTACAAAGAAATAGTCAAAGAATCTGGAGTCAGAAATAGTTTCAAATACTTTTGTGTTTTTGCCATTCTTTAAAACCTCTCTTTCTCTGTATAACTAGTAAGAATTGTAAATTGATAAGGTTTCTGGAACCATTAGGAAGTGGGGTATTTCCACTCCCCAGATGATTTTTTCTAGCTAGCAGAAGTTTAACTCATCGCAGTAATACCACTCAGCCAGTCCCTATACAAAATGAATGCAAAAATGAAGACTGACTTTGATAAAGACTAGGGGAAATGTACTACAAAAGCCAGTTTGAAGATTTCACATCTGCAAATGGATACCTGTGATTTGTGACTAGAGATCATCTGTCAAGATGAAACACACATTCCCTAGACTTGAGAACTTTGACAAACATGAAGAAAAAAGATGAATTATGAATTCACACACACCCAAGCAGACACACACTACAAAATACACATGCACATATATAATAGAAAAACCTCTCTTACATATTACTAATTCTCCCAATATGTGAAAAGGCAGTTTTTTAACTGAGGATAATTCAGAGTTGTTCCTACAAACAAGTCCATGAAAATTGCTTCTACTTTTTGTTAACTTTCATCAACTTTTCATTTCTGCTCTTAATTTTCTATGGTCTTAAAAAATAAATGAATAAACTACTTCAAATTGTTTCTGAACAGGCTGAGAGAGGTGGTTCATGCCGGTAATCCCAGTACTTTGGAAGGCCAAGACAGGTGGATCATCTGAGGTCAGGAGATCAAGACCAGCCTGGCCAACACAGTGAAACCCTGTCTCTACCAAAAATACAAAAATTAGCCAGGTGTGGTGGTGTGTGCCTTTAATCCCATCTACTTGGGAGGCTGACGCAGAAAAATTGTATCAGAACAGTGTAGACATGTAGACAGATACTGACAGGAATAAGGTTTTGTGATAACTTTTTGGTTACCTGAAGCATTTATGAATACAGGTAAGTCCATGGCTATGTAATAGAATGTTGAGGTCTCCATTGGCTTAACTTCCAAATTAGGACTTTACTAAACTCAGTGTCAGTGTATGTACACCTACTTGGTCTGTGTCTTTTGTCCTATGAAACATATTTTAACTATGAAATGAATACTTTAAAGAATCACCTTGAGGCCAGGCATGGTGGCTCATGCCTGTAATCCCAGTACTTTGTGAGGCCGAGGTGGGTGGATCACTTGAGGTCAGGAGTTCAACACAGCCTGGCCAACATGTCAAAACCCCGTCTTTACTAAAAATACAAAAATTAGCCAGGCATGGGGCATGTGCCTGTAATCCCAGCTACTGCAGAGCCTGAGGCAGGAGAATCACTTGAACCTGGAGGCAGAGGTTTGAAATCATGTGAACTTACTGTGTATTAAAACTATATGATCACATTTTTTTTCTACAGTGATAACTGCCCCCAACCGTGTTAAATCCTGGAGATTGTGGCCCTGTTAGTTCTTCTTAGAACTCTTCAAAATGCCAATAGGTTATCTTTGACAAATAGTCACTGTAAATTTAGATTTCTATTTAGTATATCTTGAGTTTATCTTCTGAAATGTAATACTGTCTTTTACTTCAAATATAGATGCATGAGTTTATTCATTTATTCATTTATCCATATTCTTGCTTATTCAACCTCTGCTTCATTCCAGAAACAATTCAGGGAAATATTAATTACTTAAAATAATTTGTCTCTTACCAAAGACATTTTCTATTATCAGTTAATGTCATGAGAAGTGTAATCCTTTTACAATATTGAATCATATTATCCACAGTTCTGAAGTAAGGTCTTTCTAGAACTCAAGTGCTTGTTAAAAATTCACATTGCCAAATTTCTCTCCCTTTTTCTTGCCTGAGCAGACATTTTTTCCCTTATTGTCATAGATCCCATGGGTAATAGAAATTGGACATATAAGCAGTGGAATCATATACATGTCATTAGCCACACTTTAAAACCCAAGAAAAATGAATATACCTTTTATTCCATTTAATGTGTGCATTCCCTTGGTTTTCTTCCTTCCTTTAGAATCAAGGTGACTATAACATGGAGATGCTTGCTAATAGGTTGGATATGCCTCCTACCGAATTCTTACCTATGGCACCGACACCTCTGATAGCCTCCTCTTCTTTCTCCTTAGCTATCCCAAGCTCCAGTGTCCTCCCTTCAGCTCCCAGAGATGTGGTCCCTGTCTTGGTTTCCAGCCGGTTCGTCCGTCTCAGCTGGCGCCCACCTGCAGAAGCGAAAGGGAACGTTCAAACCTTCACGGTCTTTTTCTCCAGAGAAGGTGACAACAGGTAGGTGATGCTACCAATAAAATTCAGCTTAATCTGTCATCTCTTTAAGTCAATACCATTGGGTAATGGCAGGAGGAGATCTTGGGCAGGAACTTTGGAGAGACTGTGAAATCTCTATTATGTCCTCCACTCATTTCCCATTGGAGATGTGCATTTTTAAAAAGCATTGTTGTTGACACACTTGTAATCCCAGCACTTTGGGAGACTAAGTTGGGTGGATCACCAGAGTTCAGGAGTTCAAGGCCAGCCTGACCAACATGGTGAAACCCTGTCTCTTCTAAAAATACAAAAAAAGTAGATGAGCGTGGTGGTGTGCACCTGTCATCGTAGCTACTCGGGAGGATGAGGCAGGAGAATTGCTTGAACAGGGGAAGTGGAGGTTGAAGTGAGCCAAGATTTTGGCACTGCACTCCAGCCTGGGCAACAAAGATGCCCTATCAAAAAAAGAAAAAATGGTGAAGACACAGACATACCTATATTGCCTTATACTAAGATTATTCATTACTGTGAAGAAACAGGCATTTGTTTTAGTGTTATTTCTGCAACTATTTGTGATCTTATGATGCCTCCTAAGTTCCTTGGATTTCAGTGTGTGCAGCTGTGAAAACTGGAAGCAATGATTCTTGCCCAATCATCTTCATGTTTTTACATGGATTTCCAGGAGGCACCTCAAATTCAACCTGCCCAAAACATACTCACTGTCTTCTCCTTATGTATATTTTTCCTTTCTTTTCTTAGTTTATGTTGGTATCTTCCATCCTCGTTGACCAAGCAAAAAATTCATGCCATGTTTTACTGACTGCTGCCTCCCAACACTGCCATTCCTCATGAATTCTTGTCAGCTTTACCTTGGCCACAGCTCAGCCATGCTTCCTTTATTCTGTTATTTTCAACATCTTTACCTGATCTCTGGGAATCGCTCCTCACCTGCCAATCCATCTTCCTCACTGTTTGTAGTTATCTTTTTGAAATACAGTTTTGATCACTCACTCCACTGACCCAAAGTGTGACTGTTCTTAAATACAATAAAATTACTGTACAAACACATGTACATGGAACTTCCAACTTCTTTCAATGGAAGTCTAGCCCCAGTCTATCCTTATCTATATCTATCTGTATGGATATATGTAAAAGTGTGGTTTCTATAATCTGTAATGGTTAAAAAATTTTCACTCAAGTCACAAGAGCTAGATTTGAAAATGGTCCTATTTATCAAATTGTGATGTTTCTGTGTTTAATAATGTATTAAATATGAATAATACTTTTTTGCTAAAAGGAATAAAAGGAAGATAAATTCTACCTGTTAGCATTGCTATGAGAACTGAGGGAATTCAGGCAAAGAATTCAGGGCAGTCCCTCCACACAGGCAGAATGGAAGGGCTCAGAATAGTGTGAGCTCTGAGACAATATGGAAAAGAAGCTGAAATTAAGGCTCAATAGGAAGAAGGAGGATGAGGAAAAGAAAGGGAAGGAGAAGGGGAAGGAGAAATTGTTGAAATTTCTGTTTGAGTGAAACATTTATTTTCATAATTGTTTACAGGCCTGCTTATCATACAGTTTTATCCTTTCTTCTTCTATTGAACTTGTTCTTATCTTGCAATTCTAAGCATCAATATACCCCCTTGGCTACTCACTCCCATGGTTATACCATGAACTTTGACAACACCAATCACTGCAACCTCTCATGATCTGAGTTTCCTATCATATTCTTGCCTCACTCTCCAGACTTTTGTCTTACTATCCTTTATTTAGAACTCTGAATACAACGAAACTTTGATTTCACAGAGACCTGCAATCCGTTCATCCTATCCCTTATCTTTCCTGTTTGTCTTCACTTATTCCATAGCTACAATTCCATAGCCAGTAAACACAGCAATTAAATACTTGCTGACTTGCATCAACGTTTTGCCTGCTACTCTCGTTTCATATTACTTGCTTAGCAAAAACCAACTCAAGTAAATGTAACTTTCTACCTACTCTTTACTTGTGCTCTTGTAGCTGAATATAGCTTGAGGAAAAGGTATAACTGGGATGATTCGTCTTACTTTAAATTCATAGTGACTAATCTCATGTTGCCCATTAATGCTACTGGCTATTATACTACATTTATCAGACAGCTTCTCTCACATACACTACTAATGATATTTCATGCCTTTTTCTCTCTTCTCAAATCTCCAAAACTGCGCCCTTTCCCCCACTCTTAGATGACCTTGATTTTAATTTCATGTAATATAAGAAGGGGAATTCTACATGCTTTCATATGTGACATCATTTTTCACCCAAATGTGTCTTTAAGCATATAATCTGTCTTTCCTCAAATTTCCATAAAACAACTGCCTGTACTCTTTAAAGCCAAACCTTCGCTTGTGCACAAGATCCCATTTTTTCTTATAAAAGAACAAATCTTCAGCCATTCTTTCTCTCTTCTGTATCATCAGTTTTTCCCCCTAAGGTGAATTACGTCTATCAGCACGTCAGCATG
The DNA here is from genome assembly GCF_001698545.2 of Rhinopithecus bieti. Lineage (NCBI taxonomy): Eukaryota > Metazoa > Chordata > Mammalia > Primates > Cercopithecidae > Rhinopithecus > Rhinopithecus bieti. The sequence goes on from NW_016806761.1 coordinate 2,795,340, forward strand.
TAGTTGGATCTTCCATTGCAACAAATTCTGCTTCAATCTCACTTTTCTTTCCTTTACCATTCCATGCTCTGTTCTCTTTCATAGGAACATTCCTTGAATTGCCTAACTTCACTCCAATATCTTACATCATATTCCAATAATGATTTTGTCCCTAGAATGTAATAGCAACTGCTCTTATCAAAGTTCACCAATAACCTCCTGTTGCTAACCCAGTAGTCACTAGTCTCCATATTACTTGAGCAATCAGCAAATTTTGTCACATTTGATCCTTTCTCCTTTGGTGAGACTCATTCTTCACTCAGTTTTCTATTGCACATGCTCTCCTCATTCTACTCTGGCTGCTCATTTTCAGGCTCATTTTACTTTTTACTCCCAGTTTCTCTGATCTGTACATATCAAATTGCTTCAGGACTCAAGCCCTTAATCCACTTCTTGACTTTATATTCTGTGAACATGTTGATGTATTCCAAATTTGTATCTCTAGTCCTAACTTTTTTACCTGCAATCCATATTCATATACACATTTTCCTACTTGATTTATCAACGTCAATGTCCCATGGGCATCTAAGACTTATGAACAAAACCAAACACCTGTTATCCTTCAACCCCAATGCCTCCTCACCAAATAGTTTATCATTCCAGAGTTCCCCCCACCTTTGAAATCTTCATATTTCTCATTAATCAGGCCAAAATCATTGGAATATTTCTTAGCTCTTAATTAATTCTTAATTCTTATTAAGAAATCCATCATCAAGTCTTGGCAGTACCATCAAAATATATCTTGAATCCATGAAATAATATACCAGATTTTGTTATAAAATAATACTGGAAGACTGGCTATGATTTTATATTCTGAGCTGAGTTATGGGAATAAAGCGATTCATCATATTATTCTGCCTAATTTTATATTGTTTAAATTTTCATGATAAACAATTAAAATCAATAAAGAAATAAAAACAAAACCTGGCCAGGCACGGTGGCTCATGCCTGTAATTCCAGCACTTTGGGAGGCCGAGGCAGGTGGATCATGTGAGGTCAAGAGTTCGAGACCAGCCTGGTCAACATGGTGAAACCCAGTTTTCACTGAACACACAAAAATCAGCTGGGTGTGGTGGCATGCACCTGTAATCCTGGCTACTTAGGATGCTGAGGCAGGGGAATTGTTTGAACCTGGGAGGTGGAGGTGGCAGTGAGCCGAGATCGTGCCGCTGCACTCCAGCCTGGGTGACAAAGCAAGACTCTGTCTCAGAAAAAAATAAAATAAAAAATAAAAAAATAAAAACAGAAACAAAACGTATACTGAGTCTTACCACTTCTTACCCCCTCCTTAAGTACAACCAAGTCTCGTTGGAACTACTGCAGTAATCCCCTTAGTCTAGTCTTACCATAGCATTTGGAGGAAACCTTTTAAAACGTAAGTTAGAGTATGTCATTCTTCTGCTTCAAAATCCTGTGATGACTGTCTCATTCACAGAATTAGTAGAAGTCCTTGTTCTTGTCTCTTGTTACCTCTCTAACCTCATCACGTAGTACTTTCCTTATGTTTCCTAAATATCCAAGAATCCTCCTCTTTTGAGATTCTTACGCTTGCTCTTCAGTCTGCCTAGGATGTTCTTCTCCTCAGAGATCCACATGGATCATTCCCTAATTTCTACCAAATCTTTGCTGCAATGTCACATTCTCATGGAAGTCTTTCCTGATCCTTGGCACTCCCTATGCACTTCTTATTGTTATTTTTCTCCATAGCCTTTATTACCTTCTACATACAAATTTTGTTTCCCTAATCCCCTTTCTCCTCACCACAATGTAATCTTCCTATGGGCAAGGCTGCTTTTATCTTCTTTATCTACTGAGCTATTTTTTGACTTGATGCCTTAACTGAAATGTTAATTACTGTGTGGAACTCTCTATAGTCCTCCAACTCAGAATTCACCAATTTCGCCTTTATCTCACCCCTTCATTTTGATTACATTACCGTTATGGCCTTTGCCACCTTTAATCAAGTTTGATGTTTGGTTGAGTACATGTGTATTTCTTTTCCTGATGATTGAGACTACATCATATTCATAATTTCATGCTTAAGTGTCCAGTATCATGCCCCATGTAAACATACACTGATCAGACCTGATATGGTAGAGGTGGCAGAGAGATATGATATTTTTGAGAGTTTTTTTCTTACCAAATAAAATAAATTGTGTTACTGAGGAGGATGAATAAGCTGACTACAGTTAAATAAAAACTTTAATTCCAAAAAAGTTGATATTAAAATTTTATTCTATTATCTCCATTTATTTTGATTTTTCTGACTCTCAACTAGAGCCATAAAATATGCCACTGTCTCTGAGCAGTTAGCTCTGATGTTTGTTTGTTCATGTAGGTTTATTTAGCTGCTTGACACAATAACTTTCTAAAAGGTATTGAATTTAACATTTCTCTCAGATTAGCAATAACTTTGTCAGGAAAGTTATTCTAACTCAGATCATCACGAATCTTTCTGACTGGTTAATGGTGTAGATAATGCAAGTGCCATAATTCACATCTTTTTATCCAACCCCTTGGGGTGTTTTATTTCATAAGTTAAAGAGCAGCATATATTCCAAAACATGAAAGGTAGAATTCGCAGTGAAGTAATTGCTTCATAGATATCTAGGTATCCCCTCTTAGTACCTAAAATCATTAGGAATAAAAGTGATCTTTGAGATCATAGTCTAACTTCCTGCTACCTAAACATTCAGAGACCAATGCTCAGAGGAAAGTCTCATGCCCAAGGCCACAGTTTTATCATCAACAGTAACAGCAAGCATTTATTGGGCGTTTACTATGCCAGATTCCAGGCTAAACATCTTACATAAAGTATGTTTACCAAGATGAGACTTAAAGAAGAAGTTTATACCTCCATTATACAGCTAGTAAGTGGAGAACTAGAATTTAGTGCAGCCCATAGTCCAAAGCAGGCACTCTCAATCCCATTTTCATCTTGCTTCCTTGGTGGATTAACCTGGCAGAGAACTAAATGTTCTTGAGATTTATAGAATTTATAGAATTATGACATGCAATTCTTTTATATGTTTCTTTGCAATAATTTTTGACTTAATGGCTAAGTTGATTTACATTATACATTTACCGGTAATAAAACACACTAGTGAGTTTTTATTGTATTTCTTTTGAGAGGTGAGGTCTTGCTATGTTGCTCAGGATAGAGTGCAGTAGTGTCATCATAGTTCACTTGCAGCCTCAAACTCCTGGGCTCAATGGATCCTCCCACCTCAGCCTCCTGAGTAGCTAGGACTACAGGTGCCTGCCGCCACACCTGGCTAAGTTTGTGATATATATATCACATTATACTTCTCATGTGTAACTAGAATGACCTATGAAGTGTAACACAGTATAGCCAAAATGTTAAGGCTATGTGGCTGTGGACTTGAACCGCCTGGGTTCAAATCCTGGCTTGGTATTTTACCATCTGTGTGGCTTTGGGCCAATTACTAGTGACTTTGTTTTCTTACGTGGAATAGTAATAGTATCTGATGTGTAAGGTTGTGATGAGTATTAAATGAAGTTAAATAAAAGCACCTGAAACACTTGCCGTTTGTATGGTGCACCCAAAACATTTTATTCTTATTAGCTAGTGCCATGCGCAAATCATCATATGTGCTTGAAATTAAAATAACTGAAATACAAGGGTGTTTCTTAGCTCTTATTTAGAGAAAACTTTATTACTTTCACAAACATTCACCCATTTGATCCTCAGATAAGGTATTTATGATGATCTCCGTTTCACAAATGAGTATGCCTTTCTCTGTTCAGAAAGACTGAAAAATATTGCTAAGAAACCACACAAATAGTAAATATTAGAACTGGGATTTCAATGCCAGGTTTCTAGTCCAGTGATCTCTTCACTGTGCCATACAAAGTGAAAGACGTTTTCTGAAAAAGCTCCATATAAAGTACAGTGGGAGTGCAGATGAGAGAATTAAAACACTTTTTATGAGCATCACTCAATTTAATCCTCACAATAACACTGTGAGGTAGGCAGATAAGGTACCGGTATCTCCATTTTGCAAATGAAGCAGAGAAGCCTCCAAGATAGCCCCTGACTTGCTCAAGGTCACACACTGTTTTATGGCAGGACAAAGGCTGAACTAGGTGTTCCAGCTTGCAGCAACATATATATGCTTCACATTGCTTTATGCTGTCTCAGAAAACCTCTGCTCACTGTTCAGGATTAGAAACCAACTTTTTATGACTGACATGGAGGATTCCTTTTAGAATTCATGGTATATTACATTTTCAACGTGGTGTTTACATATTCTTTCCCCACTCTTCAGAGTTGAGGACTCTGCAGCTGATGGAGCTTGTTATCCATGAGGGAGCATATGGTGATAGAAAGAGAACAAGACTCATAATCATAAGCATGACATTCTGGCCCTGGCTTAAAGCTTGGCAAAGTTAGCCTTCTTCTTAGAGCCCCACTCTACTTCTCTGTAAAATATAAAATCATGGCCCTGTACCTCAAAATGTTTTTAATTCATTGAATGAGAGAATAGTGATTTTATTTCTCCAGTGGACTTAATGCATATTCAAAAATGAAACATGCCATCCAGAAACGTCATATATAAATGAACAAATGTTGAATGTGAGTTGACTATATGTCCATGTCCAGCAGCATATTGAAAATAGAAGAGAAACCAGCAGATTCTCTGGAAGCAGTTCATCATGAAAGGTTCATCTTACTGATAAATGTATAACCACACACTGAGTTAAGAGCTTTAGTGGAAAGGAACATGCTTCTGGGAGAGCATTTATGAAATGTGTGCATGATGTCTGTGTCATAATCAGATCTGCATTTTGAAAAGATGACCGTGACTAGAAAGTGGAAACTAGAGCAGAGGTCAGCCAGGTGGGTGCCAGAGCCATTTAGCAGGCTATTGCAGAAGTGCCAACAAAAGATTGTGGTAGCTTGGTCTAAGGGTATGTCAGTGGAGATGAAGCAGTGGAGAGAACTTTGTAGATATTTACGGGGCAAAACTGACAGGACTGGATGATGCATTGCACATGAATGGTGAGGGAGAAGGGGTTGTCAAGGACAGTCACTTGGTTTCTGGCATATTCCAGTGTAGAGATGATTGTGTAATTTGCTGAGATTAGGATGCTGGAAAAGGTCCATATTTGAAATGAAAATCATAAATTCAGTTTTAGACAAGTTGTGCTTTACATACCTTTACAACATTCAAATGGGAATGTCGAGAAGGACCTTGGAAATAGGAATCTGGAACTCAGAGAAGATTGGGACAGAGATATTTATCAGGAATGTGTCAGCATATGGATGCTCACTACAGCTAGAGAAGGGCAAGATGGTCCATCCCAAAAAAACAGAATGAGAAGAGAACCCAGAACTCAGTCACATTTATCATGGGGATAGAGGCTGAAACTAAACAAACTAAGAATTTGAAATCAAAATCTGTTTTATCCCAACTCCCAAAATATAGCTTTTTATTTGCAGTTGCAGTAGCTATTTGTTATGTAACTAGTCTCACTTGTGTATTGATGTTGAAGCAGAGATTATAGGAAAGCACCTTTTTAAAAAGCTCATTCCTAGATTTATCCTTTTCAACAATTTGAGAAAAAAAAGAAAATTTAACCAAAACTTAGTGGAAATACCTCTAACCAAGAAGACCCATTTCCAGTCTTCATTATGCTTTATCTGGCAGTGAAACATCTTGAAAATTTTCTAAGATAGCATTGATTTCCAAACCTATGGTTTTAGGGTAAAAAGGAATGTGACATTTGAGTGGTTATCACTTTTATCACTCTGCTATCACTTTGAGTCCTATTTCGTTAAACACCATATTTCATTTTTGAAATCTTTTAATTGTTATAACATTCTGGCATTCACTAAAGAAATAAGGAATGAAAGTAGAAGAGATAAAACGGAGATGCTAAAAATCTTTCCACTAAGAATAACGTAACTCCTTCTCTACAAAGGAATGTTAATGTAACTCTTCCTCCTGAAGCAACTAATTAAGTATTTGACACCTCAAGGCAGCATTTGTTGCTCAACTCACAAGTTGTAACTAAATGTTAACACTCTGAGGCACTCAGGCAAGATAATATGTATTTACTAAAAATGCATGTTAGAGACTTGCTACAAATGATCCACTAAGATGCAGAATCATGTTTAATCTGTAAACTCTACTTCTGAAATGTAAAAATAGAAGTGAATTCAGTTAACACAAACACACATGGATATAGGACATTTTCTATTTTCTATTCCTAATGAGAAGTCTTAGAGTAGTGAGGTTTCTTTGAGTAGATCCCACTCTCTCAGTTTTCAAATAGTGAAATCAAGACCCAGGAAGGTGAAGTGACATGCCAAAGATGACCGAAATAAATGGGGATGGAACATAGAATAGAATCCAATTTTCTAGACATTTTTAAGGTCACATTATGTGGAGATCTTCTGTAATTATTCTCTTTTAATTTCACATTTATTTTAAAATTATGAGCCACAGCAACATAGTCATATTTTATGCTCAGTGAATCTATATGCTGTGTGAATAAAATATAAATGGAATATGGTTTCTCTTTTTAAATAATTTACAATCAAGTCAAAGAAACATGCATGTCCATTAATACAATGTGAAACGTAATATACTAGATGTATAAACCAAAAGCAACGAAAACACAAAAGAGACCATTTAATGGTACTGGCTTCGAAGATATAAGGGTAGGAAGTTTCAGGTAAACATTTCTTTTGAATTGGTTTCCAATTGGGTTTCATTTGAAGCAAGTTTTTGCCAAACAGAGTCGGAAGTGTGAGTCAAGAGAAGGTAACTCCAGGCTCATCATACTGGTCATTAGAGAAATGCAAATCAAAACCACAATGAGATACCATCTCACACCAGTTAGCATGGCGATCATTTAAAAGTCAGGAAACAACAGACGCTGGAGAGGATATGGAGAAATAGGAATACTTTTACACTGTTGGTGGGAGTGTAAATTAGTTCAGCCATTGTGGAAGACAGTGTGGCGATTCCTCAAGGATCTAGAACCAGAAATAACATTTGACCCAGCAATCCCATTACTGGGTATATACCCAAAGGATTATAAATCATTCTACTATAAAGACACATGCACATATATGTTTATTGCAGCACTGTTCACAATAGCAAAGAATTAGAACCAACCCAAATGCCCATCAATGATAGACTGGATAAAGAAAATGTGGCACATATACACCACGGAATACTATGCAGCCATAAAAAAAGGATGAGTTCATGTCCTTTGCAGGGACATGGATGAAGCTGGAAACCATCATTCTCAGCAAACTAATACAAGAACAGAAGACCAAACACCACATGTTCTTACTCATAACTGGGAGTTGAACAGTGAGAGCACATGGACACAGGGAGGGAAACATCACACACTGGGGTCTGTCTGGGGGCAAGGGGCTAAGGGAGGGATAGTATTAGGAGAAAAACCAAATGTAGACGGTGGGTTGATGCGTGCAGCAAACCACCATGGCACGTGTATACCTATGTAACAAACCTGTACGTTCTGCACATGTATCCCAGAACTTTGATAAAAGAAAAAGAAATGAAAAAAAAAAAAAAAAAAAAAAGGAAAAGCAAAATAAGAAAAGGCAGAGAAGCTGGCGTGGACATAGGGGTTCTGGGGCAGCATGGATCATCACAGATGACTGTGCAAAGCTTTGGGCCGCATCGTGAAGGTCTTTGAACCTTGTTCCATGGAGGTGAGATCATATTAACCTAGAATGGCAGCTAGCACAAGGTTGTGGGCATGGAGTTGACAGGTTATGTGTGTTACAAGGGTATCTTTGTCAATAGATGATAGCAAAAACTGAGACGACTAATGGCAAAACACTAGAAAAAGCTATTATTATAATGCAATACATTTAAGTGCCAACTAAAGCAGGGACCAGCTCTAGGCACAGGAGAATATACTCTACCCAGAATTAGGTCTCAATGTAAATTGCACAGTGGTACATCCCATGTTGCCATGCTTGACTTCATGCTTCAAAAGATGTCAGTGCTTAAGAGTTACAACAGGGACTGATCTGAGTAAAGCAGGAACATTATTGTTAGTGGGTCAAAGGATATGCTTTTAGAATAGAAACAGTTATTTTCCAAGACACTAACTAGGTAACTCCAAGTTCTTAAAATTAAAATTCATGAAAAATAAATGTTTCTTATTAACTAACTCTTCTTATAGCCTCCTTGTAAAAGTCAAAGTGGATAAGTTGTCTACACACTTTTTAGCATGAGGAGTCAGACTTTATATATTTGATGCTGTATGTGAATTTTCATTGAGTAAATTTACAGTGAATGGATTCAGGCAGGCACAAGTGACTTGATTCCTTTACTTCAAGCCACTTATCCTGAATTTGACTTAACTCCCCGACACTGCCAACTTAGGGTGAAAGGAATGAAGTAAAGAAGCTTTGTCTGAAAATCTGTCTGGTGTTATAGATCATGACTCTGAGTGTTGCATATTTTCAGGTAATTATGTCTTCAGATTCATAGGACAGAACATCACTGAGACGGAGGAGGCTTGGGGTCCCTGCTGTTTTCGCAGGGGTTGTTAACGCAGTGAGAGGCAGAGCAATCCAAGTTTACCCAAAGATTGGGTAAACTTGTCATATTCACTGTTCTCTTTTCTTCAGAACCCAGTGTGCTTATCTACTCATTTACAGAGGAGTGTGGAAACTCTTAATTACTGCTTCATGGAAAATTTACTTTAGGTGGTTAATGTTGGCCTGTAGTGGAACCAGAGAAATCCCACATAATAAACTGCCCTTCCAAATTCAGATGTTACTTACTTGTTGGGAAATGGTTTGCCATGCTTTGTTTACAGCTATTAAAGCCTGGGAAGGGTGATTAAAAACTTCGTAGGAATCCTTGGGGCTAGAACTGAACAAGTCTGTGAAAGACAACATGGCAGAAAATGCCACTTTCTCAATATGCTTTTGTATAACGCTAGCAATTTGATGTCACCCCAGTAAAACCCAGGGAAGCCACACAGCAGTTTGGTAGCAGACACTCAGCCACCAGTGGGGACATCAGATACCATAAGACTATCGAGCTGTACTGTGGAACTCAGGGAACTCATATTTCTTCTCAGTGTCCCTCAGAGAGCAAAGTTTCCAGCCCTTTAAAAATGATTATTTTCGTTATTGGAACTTGTTCAATGTCTGTAGTTATGCTCACTCTTTTTGTTTTGACTTTATCTTTGCAAACAAAATTAGTAAGATAGAAAATATCAAAAAAGGTTTTTTTTTGGGGGGTGGGCAGGCCCCAAGGTCAGTGTAACTTATCTGTATAGTTTTTTCTATATGATTATACCTCTCATTAATTTATGTCCTCATATTCCTGGTTTTAAATACTTTGTTGAAAAGTCCCCTTCTTGGATGCAGTAGGATTTATTTCTTATGAAGTTGTGGTGGTATTTTGTTATTATAAAATAATAGCAGTGACTGCCGTTATGACATATCAGGTGCCATGTATTTTGTTTTAGATGTTTGACCTACAGCATTTCATTTAATTCTTTCAGATATTGTGATACAAACATTTTTATAGCATGTATGTTGTACTTGAGAAATCTGGGGCTCAGAAAGTTTAATGTGAAGACCAGAAACAGCCCGCCTGACTTGCCCCAGTCCTGAACTACTTACTCTGTAGTCTACATAGGTTTTATTTATTTATTTATTTATTTATTTACTTATTTATTTATTTTAAGACGAGGTCTTACTCTGTTACCCAGGCTGGAGTGTAATGGCATGATCTCAGCTCATGGCAACTTCTGCCTCTCGGCTCTAGCGATTCTCGTGCCTCAGCCAACCGAATAGCTAGAATTACAGGTTCATGCTACCATGCCTTAATAATTTTTGTATTTTTTCTAAAAAGAGTGTTTCATCACATTGGCCAAGCTGGTCTCGAACTCCTGGCCTCAAGTGATCTGCCCGCCTTGGCCTCCCAAAGTGCCAGGACTACAGGGATGAGCCACTATGCCTCGCCTACATAGTGTTTAGATGCAAATTCCCTTTGATATAAGCATATTTCTGGAAAGTGGCACATAAAATTGAAATGGTTAGATAAAACCATGCTTTAAAACCACTAAGAACATGCATTGTAGAAACCAATGGTCAACCCAGGGCAGAACTGGCAAGTGATTAGAGGTTGAACCATAGAGTTGTCTTGGAGGTGTATTTACATAGTAAGCACAGTGCATTTGCCTGAGTTCCATTTTACAGATCAATACCATGGAAGCATTTTCTAAAGATGCTTTATTTATACTTTAAGACTGAGAAAGTAAGAATTGTCCATGTCAATGAATATGTTTATAATTTTTTTATAAATTATTAATTTTGGATACTTTTTGAAGGCTCATGAAGATTATTAAATCTTCCCCATTATGAAGTCCAACATCCTTTTATATGTAAGTGATATTTTCATTTCATGATCTTGAACATTTTACCTGGACATGTCCAAATTTTCCTGCCTCTCTTTCCTTTAAAGTATACCTGTTCAGCAAAAGACATAAACAGATATTTCTCAAAAGAAGACACACAAACAGCCAACAAACATATGAAAAAAGTGCTCAGCATCACTAATCATCAGAAATGCAAATCAAAACCAAAATGAGATATCATTCCACATCAGTCAGAATGGCTGTTACTAAAAAAATAAAATAAAACAAAACAATAGATGCTGGCAAGGCTGCAGAGAAAAGGGAATGCTTATACACTATTGGGAGAAATATAAATTTATTACTTTAGGCACTATGGAAAGCAATTAGGAGATTTTTGAAAGAACTTAAATCCACAATTTAGCCCAGCAATCCCATTAACTGGTATATATCCAAAATAAATTAAATAATTCTACCAAAAACAAGCATGCACTAATATATTCTGGATAAAGAAAATGTGATACATATACACCATGGAATACTGTGCAGCCATAAAAAGGAACGAAGTTACTTCCTTTGCAGCAACATGGATGCAGTTGGAGGCCATAATCCTAAATAAATTAATGCAGGAACAGAAAACCACATACTACATGTTCTCACTTATAAGTAGGAGCTTAACATTGAGTACTCAGGGACATATAGATGGCAACAGTAGATATGGGACTGTCAGATAGGAGGGAGGGAAGGAGGAGGGCAAGGATTGAAAAACTGTTGCATACTATACTTACTACCTGGTCGTGACAGGATCAATCATACCTCAAACCTCAGCATCACACAATATACCCATGTAACAAATTTTCACAAGTACCCCAGAATCTAAAATAATGAAATAATTTAAAAAATAAAATTAAAGTACAGAAGAGTACCTGTTGAAAGGGTTATGGCTAGCATGACTTGGAACACAGTTATTTCATCCAATTTATTTAGTACTTGTAAGAATAAAGTCAATTATGAAAGCTGTCCTTCCTTATAGATACCCAAGGTGTTTGACAGGCAAATCTGACCTTTGATAACAATGTTGCTTGAAGGTCTAGAAAAGATGCTATGAAACGATTCATAGCAAATGATAGACAAATTCATCCTCTCAGCAGTCTCTGAGGGCTCATTGTCCCTTTTTCCCCTCATGTCTTTTACCCAAAGTTCCCATGATCCAAAGAAGTTCCTTATTTTTCCACTATTGTTGAATGATATCATTACTAGATTTAGAGGATGAAATTCCAGATTTCATTCTTAAGTGTGATACCCACTAACTGTGAAGGCTTTGAATAAATCATGTTGCTTTTCTAAATCTCAATTTCTATGTGTAAAACAATGATAACGAAACCACCCTATCTGTATCAGTAAGCTACCTGAGGCACTGTGTATAAAAATTCTTCTGCTAAAAAAAAAAATAAGCAAAATTCCCTATCTCCATGTGCTCAATCTCTGTAAGCTATATACAGCAAGGCATACAATTCTTTTATGAGGATTTGCTTTTAAAAAGCAACTTGCTGACCTAAATGATCTTAATTTGGTAGAATATAGCAGTGTGGTATGTGGCAAATGGGAGCATTGTTCCATATTTCTTAGGCTTACCTACTTTAGATTACTGTTTAATCTCATCCAGACCCCTACTTTTCTAGAAGTCAGAATTCATCCTTCCAGAAACTTCACACTGCACTTCTAAAAGAATACCTAAACCTCAGGCTATATCCAGATTCATACAGGGTGCTTTTTCTCTATTGTGGTAACACATGTCTTTCATTTTACAATTTTAACTATTTGTAAGTGTACAGTTGTATGATATTAGTGCATGTGCCTTGTTGTGCTACCATCACCACCATCTGTCCACAGAATTTTTCATTATCTCCAATTAAAATTATTTACCTATTAAACACTAACATCCCATTCTCCCATCACTTAGCTCCTGGCAACCACTCAGGGTGCATATTTTAAAATACTAGCAGTGCTAGATAAAATAATGCTAACCCCTATAACAAATAATCCCTAAAATATATAATGGCTCAAAACTATTTCTGACTCTAGAAGGTATGGAAGGGTTGTTACTGATTGTCAGGCAGTTCTTTTCCCAGCTCTTCTCTAGAATTATTACAAATTTTGATTGTTCCATCATCCCCCATATGGCTTCTAAGGTCATCATTCTTCCCTACCTCAAGACAACAGGTGAAGGAAGAGAACATGGTGAATTACCCATGTGCAGTTTATTTTAGGCCAGGCCTGGAATCAGCACACATCACATCACATACACTCAATCTCTTGCTGCGACTCAGTCACATGGCCTCAACTAGACTTCAGAGAAGCCAGGAAATACGGTTTAGTACATGAAGAAGAAATTTCGGGTTTGAGGATAAGCCAGCCAGTCTCTGCCATCAGTTATATTAAGAGTGTAGATATGCCTAGGAATCATCATTCATGCACTTAGAACTTTTACTTTTTGAAAATCTAGTTTTCCCTGGCAGAAAAAGATATTTCATTTTAACTATGTCCAAAACCAAAACGTATCTGAATGGCAAAATTAAAGTGTACATATAATTCCACTGAGAAGCAAGAGATATTATCTAGATATAGAAACCTTGAGAAACAGTTGAGAAGCTTAGAGGAAGTCACTTCTTCACTCAGTTAAATCAGCTAAATGTCCAATGAGGACATCTAGAATGTTCAGAAGCTCTAGAATTGTGTGTGTCTTTAAAGAATACTTCAATAGTTATCATTTCTAAAATGTCAGCATCCATATCCAAAGGGTTTGTCATCTCTTAATATGCACTATAAATGCAACCGTGATCAGTAGATTAATTCATTAGTTTGCAACATTGAGGAAGTTTTTAGTTGATAAATGTATTGATACTGAACACATATAGATGTGGCTTGAAGAGCAAAACAAATAGGCATATGTTACAGTTTCTGTTCACATAGGAAGGAATCTACTTCCTTTCACTAATTGCACTTAAAGTAACCACAGGGACTCAGGCTCCATACATAGAACACTTAGCATCTGCGTTTTCCTTTCATACAATGAGACAAAATGCACAAATGCATTTGTTGGCAATACTGACAAAGACCGATTTGTGGAATAATTGAAACCTTGATTTCTGTCATTAGCCGGATGTTTACAAAACCCATCTTCCTGTCTACATTCCAGATGTTTCTCCTTATTTTAATAGCTCTTTGTTTTACATGGGTTTTGAATTCCAAATTGTAAAGTGTCAAGCAAAAAGACTTTAGTTTGCAAGTTTCATGGAGAATGACATAAGCTTAAACTCCTCAGAATTCTTGTAACATTTATCTGTAGGTCCTTACAATTAGCTTATTTTCTGTAGAAAGCCTGAGGTCTTGAATTATGTCCTAGAGTCTACATTAGATGATTGAGCAACCCTTTGGTTCACCTCACTACTCTTGCACATCAGATACAAATTTTGGAAGGAAGTATTCTTTTTGGAATAATCTTTCTCTGCAACTTTGATTTCTCAGGGAACGAGCGTTGAATACAACACAGCCTGGGTCCCTTCAGCTCACCGTGGGAAACCTGAAGCCAGAAGCCATGTACACCTTTCGAGTTGTGGCTTACAATGAATGGGGACCAGGAGAGAGTTCTCAACCCATCAAGGTGGCCACACAGCCTGAGTGTGAGTATGAAAAGGAACAGGCCACAATTTAGAAAGTGTTTATTTTCCTCTGCAGTATCCTTGATACCTTTGCGAGGTGATAAAAATGGAAGAATTTTTTTTTCTTTTAAGTAACCTATATAACTCAAGAACTTTTAAAAGTAAGACGACTTGTAAATAGAATGGCCTCTTCACTTAGGCCATGTACCGTAATGGCAAATTAACCTCTATAAAGGCCTAATCTAGCTATGCAGTCTACATATTCATTTCCTAAGAAAGTGATTTACTTTGCCTAACAGTATTGTATCATCATCGTTGGGCTTCAGCCTCCTCTGTTGAATTTTCAGATTTTTTGAGTTTGTAAAGAGTGTAACATCAAAGGTAAAAGAACAATAGCATACAACTTCTAAATCCAGGGACTAATTTAAAAGTGTAAACACGCACCGGTATGTACTGAAAAAGCTACTAAAAGCAAATTGAGACTTGAGAAATATGATAATCTCTTTTGGATAATCTCACTCTCCTCTACCTTGAATCACTAGATTTAGCTATTTTTTTTTTTTTTTTTTCACGAAGTAAAGCAGCTGAATGTTCTTTGACCAACATATAATTTAATGATTTCAACTTTGATAAAGGAAGAGCTCCAAAATTACATATTGAAAACTGTTTCTGTACTTGACAAAATTTTGTTTTTACTTGTGCATTTCGAATGTTTTTTGACAAGATTAGTTGCTGATGAGCCATTCGCCAAATTTGTTTTGTTTCACATTTTAAAAAATTGGAATTTAAAATCAAAATGAATTGCATGGCTACTTGTTAACAAGCTGCCTTATGTTAAACATCTAACTGCACCTATTTCCTTTTGATATAAATAAATTTATAATGATATTTTGTTTTCCTCTTCATTTTACATGAAACTGTATTTAACTTCAAAATCACCTCTTGTATTTTGGGAATAAGGTGAAGTAGAGATTGGAAATACTTTAACTGGTAATTGTGGGTGGTTTAAATCAGCATGTCGAAGAAGAGAGAACAGGAGATACAGTCTGAGTGCACTTTTGACAGAATCTCCATCCTTTATTTCATTTGGCCAGGGCTACAGACACAAGATGATAACAAATCAGAATAAAGTATGAATTGAAGGGAGGGAAGAGGGCTAAGCTGTACAATGGTACAAATTTTGCCTCACAGAAATAAAAGCTCAGCAACTTCAAAAGCATAGTCATGTTGAGGTTCCGGACAGTTATTTGGAAATGCAGGCCCCCGGGCATCATAATAATTTGTAGGATCCAAATAATTTCTGTTTGCAAAGTAAAACCACAGCGGAATATTGTTAAAAATTGTGAAGATTATGGGATGCCTACAGCAGAACGTGAGGCCTTGCACAGCTTCCCTCTTTGCTGCCCATGGAGCTGGTCTTGCTCCCAGGTTTCTCTTCTGGACAATTTTTTGTTGCTGTACTGAGTTAAATCACTAGACGGTGCAAATTTCCCCTTCATAATGTCTATATTAACATAACATTTCAGTCTTCTTTTTTTTATTTTTGGGACAGAGTCTCACTGTGTTGTCCAGGCTGGAGTGCAGTGGCACAATCTCAGCTCATTGTAACCTCCGCCTCCCGGGTTCAAGCGATTCCCAGCTAATTTTTGTATTTGTAGTAGAGACGAGCTTTCACCATGTTGGCCAGACTGGTCTTGAACTCCTGACCTCAAATGATGCCCCCGCCTCAGCCTCCCGATGTGCTAGGATTACAGGCATGAGCCACCGCGCCCAGCCCAACATTTGAGTCTTCAATTGCTTTACTGACTTCATAGATCATCTATGTAAAATCAATAACATTTATGATCATTTTGTATTTTTGATTAAAAACAAATTAAGCTCTTTCTATATATCACACTCTATATATGTGTATATGCCATGTGGTAGATAGGTCAGCAGTTTAAAAACTTAAAGAAACTCTTGGTAAATTTTCTAATATTGGAACTAACTTTAAAAGCATGCTCATTTTCAAAAGATCAAATCTCTGTGAATTAACTGAATTTTTCATTTCCTAGTTATAAATTATCATACAATTGTTATACTGTACTTTTCAGAGCTGACTAATCATGATTACATTATACTTCTGATAAAAATCCTGGTTGGTTAACCTTACTTTGTAAGAATGAGCATTTTTTTTTCTTTGATCAATACTATTGTTTCTAAGCATTCAACTCAAAAAAGCAATTTTCAGCATTTTAAATTTTTGTTTTAAACACCAACATTCCCAAGCCAAGGTAAAGTGTTTTCCTTTTTGACGCTGGCTAACAACACTCATTCCATAAAAAATTAAAAAAAAAATAAAAAAACTATGATACAATGATACAATATATTCTGCTATTTTAATATAATTAAGTTAAAAAGAATAATGATTGTATCACACATATGGCCTTAACTTTGTAAAACACAACCAATGACATAACTCAATTCAGAAGTATGTTTAATGAACATTTATTATATTTCTAACACTGTTCCAGGCTGCATGAGGCATGTTAGAAAAGCATACGTGAGTAATAAAGCAGCAGTATTTATGGATCTCAGTAGATTTGGGGGGAAGCAAATATTTTAAATATGTAACAATAACAAAACAACTCAAGTAGGGGAACTTATAAGAAGTTGGTAAATGGAATACAAACAATCTGAGTCACAGATTTGCTCGTGGGCCCGTGACCTGTGATGGCTGCAACATATTACCTAGTTAATTTCTTATGCCCAAATCGTACTGCATACACCTCCTCCAATCAGTCTTGTAATCCAGTTACAATGACAGCCACCTCTATGCTTTATATATCACACATTCCTTCCCATTCAGAAAGCAGTGTGAAATATGTGTGCAGAGGACCTCACTGGACCCAAGTCTCTATAAGCATTTACTTTGCTTAACTATTAGCGTAAATGATAAGGTACACAATAACAAAAGCATAATTGAATAAAACATGTTGATTGTTGGTATTGTTGTCACATATAAATTATATTCTCCAAGAAATGAAAATGAAGAATCTTTCTGCTTTAGAAACATGATGCAGCCATGAATTTTTTTCATTAATGGCAGCAATAACAGCCTTAGAATGCTAACCATATTTTGGCCTTTAGTAACAGCATCATTCTATTAAATTACCTATTTTCTTACCAATATATGAAATAAGAATAATTTCCTTCGCAGATCACTGTTTATTGCACTATGACTTGATTCTGTTTCATTGAACATTGCCACTGGATGATTCATCCCTTACTGAGTAGATAAGTAGGAATAAAGTAACCTGCATAAACAAGATATTCAGAATATCCTTTACATGTGTAAAAGAGTTAGCCAATTCCTTCAATTCATGTATATTGAGTACTGCTAAACTCACTTGACGTCTTTCTTACAGACATTAGAATAAATAAATAATATTATCATAAGTGATAGGCATTGCATGTGTATTTTATCTTCTGTTGGTAACATAAAATGCCATTTTGGCAATTTGAAAGTATTTCTAGGATAAGGAGCACTTACTTCATCTTCTCCAAGACCGCTCAGTAAGACACCAATTACTGAAGAAGATGGAATATACCAGAGATCCTATGGCTCCTTTCCGTTCCTTTTCTTTCCCCTTCCTTCCTCCCATCCTCCTTCCCACCATCCTTCCCTCTTTGTTATAAGCCCATCTTTCTGTCCTTAAGAGAAAATGTGAGGGCTGATTTTATTACTTCACTAGATTATCAGAATTTAGAGGCAAGATCAGGTTAAAGAAAACGTTTTCATCAATATCTCTTTTCTGACAAAATGATCTTATCTTTTGAAAATGGGTCTCAGGTGAGTATGTGTTTGGTTGCTGCTTTTATCAATGTTTTTCCAAATATGATGTGGTAATTGTACACTAAAATTACATAGCTTGTATACAAATTGAATTTCAAGTTTTTCATATTATTTGAAAACATCAGCTCTATTATGCAAACCATATTCGCAAAGAATAAAACTGATGGAAAATATGTCTGAAATATAAATCAGCCAGTAACTGTTTCTAAAAGTGCATACATTTTGTGGTAATCATTTAAAGAGATCAGCAGCCCAAGATCCAGTTTATGAAATAATCGCTCGAAATAGAAAGGCTTGATTTATATGAAGGTTTGTGTCCCCTGATGATATCTTTCTTTTGCTAAACCCTTGCTCATTCTCCCTGCCTTTATGGTGTATAATTTCTCTACCGTATTGTCAGCCAGGATTTAAGTCCCTGTCTGCCTAAGACTTGTCTAATCTTTTCATACCACATGTGGAGATTTTTTGAATTATTATTTGCAGTCCTTTAAGATCCTGTTAAGGCAGTTTAATCATAAAGGATGTTAAAATGGACCACATACTGGCTTGAGGGCTTGAGTTAGAATCAGAAGCCTATTTGCAAGACCACAATTCAATAATCTACAAAACTCTTTTATATTTAAGAGTTGTAAGTAATATTCTTAATCTATTATATTCTTTACACTAAAAAGATGAGTGAAAGCAACCCACCAAGTTGAGTGACTTTAGAATATATTATCTGGAGGAATAGCCGTGTTTGCTTCTTTCTTCCTTCATGAGATTTTAAACATTGTAATAGGGCTCTACTTGTATGGTTGTTAGGAAGAGAACAGAGAAGTTCAAATAATGTCTCTGAATATTATTACCTGTACCCTAGAGCAAGTTTGTCAATCATTGAGACCTCAGTTTCCTGAACTATAAATGGGAGTATCATTTATTCCTCCTCTTCCTAAGTTGCAAAAATGAAATATGATAACACATGGGCAGCCACTGTGTCTTGCCTGACATCTCAATTTAAAAAAAAGAGAAAAGCTGCCTGATTCAACGGGATCAAATAAGTACATAATTTCAACTGCTCTACATTTACAAACAAAGTGGGATACTCACTAGGGTAATCACTTGGGTAAATAAGGCTAATATAATACCTCATTTATAGTTTAGAACTAGCTTGATCACTATATAGTCAGCACGTTTACATACTCTGTTACTCTCTCCCTAATTAACCTCTCCTTAACATTTGGCATGCTGTTATAGATTGGCTTGTCTCAATTTTGAAGTCTTATAAACAGAAAGTGCTACATGATCCCATAAAATGTATCACAGCATTGCCATTTTATAAATAAAGCCATGTGTCAGTTAAGGAAGGATATATATTCCAAGAATTGTATCATTAATTGGTTTCATTTTTCTGAGAACATCATAGTGTCTTACACACACCTAGATGGTAGAGCCTACTACACACCTGGGCTATATGGTGTGGCCTATCACTCCTAGGCTGCAAACCTGTACAGCGTGTGATGGTACTGAATACTGTAGGCAATTATAACACAGTGGCAGATATTTGTACATCTGAGCATATCTAAACATAGAAAAGGTAATGCATTGCATTACAGTGATATGATGGCAAGATGTCACTAGGCGATAGAAATTTTTCAACTTCATTATATTCTTATGGGACCACCTTGGTATATGTGGTCTGTTGCTGATCAAAACATTGTTACGTGACACTTGGCTGTCATTGCTTGGTTGATGCTGGTAGAATCTGGTTTGGGAAAGATATAAAATATCAGTTATATTTATTTAAGGACGGTTCCATAAATTAAGCAAACTAAGTTGACCACAGCTCTGTCTAGCTCATTACTTTTGTCACTTGATTTACAACTATTAACTGCACTGCACTGAGATTTGAATAAATATTTGGGATGACCACTATGGCAAATCTGTCAGCTCGACAACAGTTCAGTTGTCTGATCCCGTACATGGCTAGACATAAATAATGGAAAGAAGTAAAGATAAGCACTGGGATAACATCTTTTTTGGTAGCATACAAATACATTATTTAAAAAGTCTCTTGATGTAAAAAAAATGTTTTCGGATATTATAAATAGGAGATGGGGAATGTTAAAAACTTACGGTTTAGTATCCTCTGTGACCAAAGGCTTAAGGAATTCATTTGGATTTAATGGTCAATTAGGCTAGGTATGATGTCTTTTATAATGACATATATTAGTGGAAAGATTAGAGGCAGGCTTGAGATGATGGGTTGTATAATCACCCCTAGAAAACTTCAAAGCAAATGTGAGTCACTGTGCTCTTTCTTCATTCATTTAAAAATATTTATTTTGTGCTAAGTTCTAGACCTACAGTTACCAGTACAGTAATGACAAGCCACATTTGTCTATTTAAATTTAAAAATATTGAAATAAAATAAAATTTAAAATTCAGTTTCTCAGTCACAATAGCCCCATTCCAACTGCTTAGTAGCACTTAAAATTTAAATAGAATTAAAAATCAAAAATTCAACTTATCTGTCTTACGAGCCATATCTCACAAATTCATATATGATTACTGGCTACTGTATTGGAGATCACAGAGACCATTTCCATTATTTCAGAAAGTTCTGTAGGACAGCAGCAGTCTAGGCACTATGCTGGTAAATGAGGATAAAAAAGCAAGTCAGAAATGATCCTAACTCTCAAGGAACTGGTAGTCTGGTGGAAAAATCTTTAAGGAGAATTCACTAAAAACAACTTTCACAGATTTCATCTCCCTGAACAAAATTGTTCAGTTTTGCTCAAAACAAAAAAGTTAATTATGTGCTAAATTAATAGACATGATTTTTTAAAGGCCAGATAATCTAGACCTGAAGATAGTCTGTTTATTTACTTAAGTTAATCACATTAAAAATCTGTTACCTGAAAAAATACGTAAGTGTCTTCCAAAGTTCAACTGAAGGTGAAGGACATAGCTTACTAGTTGCTTGGGTTAAACAGTGATATATCATAAGTGTAATTTCCCTAAGAAGCTTCTGTTGGCTCTCTTATTTTCTCTTTTCTTTTGAGCAAACATTATGATTCAGGCTTCTTCAGTTGGTATAACCAAACATCTAGAAAATTTATCTGCTTCATGAGAAATTACGTAGAAAGCTAACTTCTCATAGATAGATGTAAGGGAGTGTAGGAAAGGGGATAATAAAGTGTCATAGTAATGTTTGGTTTTCAGGCAGCACTGTCAACTAGTCTGGGAGAAAGAGGTTCCCTAAGTAGATCTGATTTGGGTTTAATCGCCTAATTTGGTTATATACCCTACTAAACGTGAAAGCAGTAGGTTTGCTAAGCTGAATTAGAGCAAAAGCCAGCATGAACATCTTTGGGGATATTGTCATCATGCTGGTGCGGCCGAATGAAACTCTATTCCAAGGATATGAGCTGAGCTGCTTTAGGCAACTGCTTTGATGGAGAGCTGATGAATACTACCAAGAAAGAGTAAAGATAGAAAGGAATAAGGCATTTTAATCACATATGTATTGAAGCACTCCCTCATCTTTAGAGCATATTTTTCTATGCAGTTCATAAGTATTTATTGAGCACTTACTATGTGATGAGCCTTTTATAACATGCTTGGGATAGAAAATAAAATAAGGGCAGAAGTTTCTTTCTTTGTCTGTTTCTGCTGCTATAACAAAATACCTGCACTGTGTAATTTATAAAGGATAGAAATGTATTGCTCATGGTTCTGGAGCCTGGGAAGTCTGAGATTAAGCAGGTTTGATGTCTAGTGAGGGCTGGTCTCTGCTTCCAAGATGAGGCCTTGTTGCTGCATCTTCCAGAGGGTATGAACGCTGTGTCCTCACGTGGTGGAAGAAATGGTAGGACAAAAAAGAGGAGCTAGCTGTTCTCTCTAGCCCTTTTATAAGGACTAGTCTCTTCATGATGGTAGAGCCCTCGTGGTCTAATCATCTTTTAAAAGATTATTAAAATATTTGCATTGAGGTTTAAATTTCAACATGAATTTTGGAGGGGGCACAAACATTCAAAGAAGTTAGGGATACTATTTTTGATGAAAATGTCCCTGTAAAATAAATGGACCTAAATAATACTGAGGGATCAAATTTATTTTCTTTATTTTATTTTATTTTTTTTTTGAGATGGAGTCTTGCACTGTTGCCTGGGCTGGAGTGCAGTGGCGTGATCTCGGTTCACTGCAACCTCCACCTCCCGAGTTCATGTGATTCTCCTGCCTCAAACTCCAACGTGGCTGAGATTACAGGTGCACACCACCACACCTGGCTAAGTTTTTGTAGTTTTAGTAGAGACGGGGTTTTAATATGTTGGCCAGACTGGTCTTGAACTCCTGATCTCGTGATCTGCCCGCCTCAGCCTCCCAAAGTGCTGGAATTACAGGCATGAGCCACTGTGCCCGGCCCTATTTCCTTTTTTTAACCTAAAGTTAGTGTTACAAAGTTTCAGTATATAATTAATGCATAATCTAATGCAGATATAATTTAATGCACAAACCATATTGTCTTTTAGCATAGAACATTTTAGTGTATTTAGGAATTATCTGATATAACACTCCACCAAATTTAAGTAAAGCTCCTTTTTAAATTACTGTACTATTTTATGGATTCTTTTAACTGCAGGTTATATTCTGCTTGCTGTAATATATGATGAATTTTACATGTTACATAAAAAGTCAATAATATGACTTTAACTATTTTTCTTTAACTCCAATGTTCTTACATTATGTTACTTTAATTGCCCAATCTTTCCTCCTTGGGGAACCCGAGATCCCATGCAATGAGGAGTTCAGTTGGGACAGAAGTTCTGATCACAGGCTATTCTGCAGGGAGTGGAGATTACCGTGAGTTAAAAGAGAAAGATTTTAAGCCTATGACAGGCAATTACTGCTTCTAATTGTAGTTGTTAAAGTCAAAGCTGAGATGTCGTCACTCATTGCTGGAAGGAAATGACCACAGATTTGTATCAACTGAAAGTCAAGCAATGGAACTCCAAGCCCATGGTCAGTGGTAGTAACTTGTACATTGTCCTCTTATTTAAATCTATAATTGGTGTTCCAGGTCATCCAAATGGAAGTAGAATGACATGTTTAAAAACAAGGATTTAGAAATGAGATTGGGTTTGAATTCTAGCTTTTCACTTGTCAGCTAACTGGGTTAAGTTAGCTTTTCTTCTGTAAAATGGAGATAAACTCTATCTTGCAAGGATGCTGTAAAGATTAAAGTAAAATATTTAGGATGGTAATGCAATTGTGCATCTTCAAATGGTTATTCTGAGGATTAAATTAGATACTTAGTTTACTTCCTGGTGCATTGTCAGCCCTCAATAAATACCAGCTTCTGTTATAATCATCCATTATAACTCCATTACTTGATTTTAATTATTTCTCATATAATGATGCTCCTTAATGCTGCAGATAATTTGCTAATTTCTGTGTCTGTGTTTCTTTTCTTTTTTTTTTTTTTTTTTTTTTTTTTTTTTTTTTTTTTTTAA